>NC_136796.1:27993921-28593921 GCF_951216825.1 Electrona antarctica | reverse complement strand
TTCTTTCTTACTGACCAAAGATCATGGTACTTTCCATTCACCTCAGAACCCATCACTGTGGTTTGGTTGAGCATGCATACAATTACATGATTGCCTTACAGTAAAACAGCCTTACTCAATGTGATATACGAGCGAATGCACACAACAGTTGAGGTTGTTTAACCCACATATACTTGCTCAATTCTCAGTAACATAATTGCTTAACTCTTTCTGTCTCCTTAGCTAGCAGATGCGCATGCACACACACACATGCACACACACACACACACACACACACACATACGCGCGCGCATAAATATACACACATTTGAGAACACACTGGGGCCCAGCAGCCCTACTGCTTGCTCAGCACAGAGTGTACAGTATAAACCCAGAGAAGAACTTCAGAAGAGTTCTTGTCTTGCCCGCTGTCTGAAAACCTGGAAAAACCATCAACGCCTGTGAACCGTAGAAGTGCCCTCCTCAGGAAGTGCACTAGAGACCCCCAAGGACTGTATTTCACAGTTGGAGACTGTGTGACTGAAGCTATTAAGTGAGCTTGAAGCACTGTGTTGAAAGAATATGAGCTTTGAGGGCAGGATTTCAAAATCTGTTGAAATGTTTGTTTTTGCTCTTGTGAGTGGATGTCTGTTTTTTACCCAGTCAGGCTGAAAAGTGGGATTGACAAAGAGCAACTTGAAGCCTCCTAACAGCTTGAAGTGCAAGCCACTTTACACTTTGTGCCTGGTGCAAAGCCAAGGAAGAAGTGAGGAGAAGGTGGGGGGGAGGGGTGATTGAGCTCAAGTAGGTGCAGTTGGGAAAGGAAACGGTGGGAATTGTATTTCTCTCTGTACACCGAAATTATATAATTTTTTCTTCCCTTCACTCTTTTTTCCTCACCACTCCCTGTTTTTCCCCATGTTTTTGCCAAGCGTCCCTTTGAATGGCGTTGATAAAATATGGATCGAATTATCCTCAGGACTTTTAAAAGTTCTGTCTGGGCAAATGGAGAGTGATGAAGTCAGAGAGCACACAGAGGAAGAGGTATGCAGACGATGGAAGTGGAGAGATGAGGAGGAAAAGAGGCCTGCATGGAAAGAAGTCACGGATCCATGACAAGGGAATAGGAGGTGCAGGGTGGAGCCTGCATGTTTCTGGACTAGGGAGAATATCTTTGATTTCTCTAGAACATTTTGACACAGGGGAGAAGAAAGAAAAGGGAATCATGTGGACATTGGAACGGCGTGGCTGCAATGTGCACCCAGCCTGTGTCGTCAGTCATCTGATGTCAGCCGGCAAGTATGATAATATTATTACACATTTTATTTAGATTTCAGCCCAATCAAAGCCTGGTTGACTTGCATTATAAAATGTAAGTTCAACATTGCACGTATAAAACATGCTGAAAACAATATTAGTGGAGGTATTTCATAAGACATTTGGCACTGATTGGTCTAGTAAGATTTGCAAGATTAGCTCCAGTCACACACACACACTCTCACACACACACACACACACACACACACACACACACACACACACACACACACACACACACACACACACACACACACACACACACACACACACACACACACACACAAACACACATAGAACCTCTTATAGATGGCCAGACTCCTGGCCAGACAGAGCCATGTCATGAAAACAAATGAAACGGTTTGTAATAACAATACTTTTGTAATAACAATATGAAACGACTTTATTCAATGTTATTACGTTTTTAAAAACATGAAATATTGCTGTGACATTGCTGGCGTGGCGCACACAATAAATACAGCTTTGATGATGTAGCAAATAAGAACTGAAATATAACATGCAACTACAGAACAAACTTTAATTTACATTGACAAATGCCTTGCACTGTTTGGCAAGATTTAACCACAGTCTGGCTGGATGGCAGAAGGAGCATGAAAACAGAGAAGAAAACGTAAACAGGCTGGAAGCACCATAATGGAAGAAGGCCTACTACTATTTCCAAAAGTCTAGAACGACTTTCACTCTCTTTCATAGACTCTGGTGCACACGACATCCCCAGCACTCATTGTCTGAAAGGAAAAAAACAAAACGGCCAAAATAAAAATCTTTGTAGAACCATATACAATTCATGTGGCATCTACATTTTTTTACTTAAAGCGTTTCTTAAATTCCCTTTACACAACTGCAAATTCCCTAAATGTTAAAAAAAAAGTCCTGTATAACAACATAATTACACACTAATTTGCGTATAGTGGTCATATGACATGTCTTTGGTATGTTCTGTATGGGCGTGTCACATATATTGTGTTGTTATGTGATTTACTGTATACCCTGAAATCTTGAATAATCAAAACTGTGAGGGAAAAAAAGGGGAAAAAAACATAATTACCAATATCAGCTCTCCGTCGTTAGTCAATTCTCGAGTCCATGCTGTCTTAGGCCCCTCCCCTTTCTGTAGGGTCTGTTCACAGCTGATCTTGCTGTCTGTCTCCCATTTTGGAACGCTCTGCAGGGATGTACACAACACAGGAATAGAGATGTTGTCATTTCAGTTCATCAAGCAATGTCAAGGTTGCCAGCTTGGCACCATGCACTAATGTGACTATGCACATTATTGGACGTTCCCTTTGTGTTGATCTGATTTATTAGTTAAGTTTATTTTATGATGTTATTGATTTCTGTTAGGTGTCTGGTCTTTTTTTTGTTTTCTTTTTCTGCTTCTGTGTAAAGTATGTCTAAGGTTTGTGTAAATTATGTCTAGTCATTTCTTATAATTTTGTTTAAAAGGATGCACTATGATGTCAATTGTGTACATTTACATTGAATACACACAGCTAAATCCTGATCTTGAGTTTAATTCTGAGAGTGTAAAAAAGGTCCTCTAAAAAGTCTTAGAATAATCCTTATTTCAAGAAGATAGTGATAGTATTATCTAGTATTAGTAGATCATACAAAGTGGGTTTTAGCTGCAGCTCTTTGTACCTATCACTGCATGTTACTGTATGCTGTAGTCTGTTTTGTCCTTCAACACTCACTCAGCATCCAGAAATGAAAAACAGAGCTCTGTCTCATCACCAAGAACAGCGCTCACATTTCACACAAATGACTCCCATATGTGTCTTCTGTACAGACCTCTGGCTTAACAGGCGGTAGTGGTCTTCTTGGACAAATTTCTTTACCTGTATCTGCATGTTTGCACTTAGCTTTGCATTTTCTGCATTGTTCAAAGAACGAGCAACCGTTTCATTGAACTATGTACATTGTGCAACTACTGCATTTCACAAATAAACTTGAAATGTGCATCTGCCAGAGTCACACATGACTGTAACAAGAACCATTTTCAATCTCCTTTCAAACAAATTAACATATTTTATTGCCCAGTCGTCTGTTTTATCTGCCTGTTTTAGTCATTTGATGTATTCTTTTATCATAGTCTTGCGTAGACAGACATCTCTGCCTACTCATACTGTATGTCACTCTGGGTAAATCTAAATTCAGTGAATGGGCTTGGACGTCAGAGAAAATCAGTGGTAACAAACCTACACCTTATACGCATCCACTGCTTGGAAAACCAATCTTGATACCATCCCACCCTTAAGTCTTTGCATTGGTTCTGTGATGCTGTTATTTCTTTCATCTCCATTCACTGAATTTAAACATATCAGTAGGTGGAGATCTGTAATTATCTGTGCACTTTTTTTTTTTCTTAAGACAAAATAATTATTACAAATGTACTACATAAATAAAGTTTGATTGATTGATTGATTGATTGATTGATTGATTCATTGATTGATTCATTGATTGATTGACATGAGAGATGGTGCAGAGCATTTACAGTGCAGGGGCGTCCGTCCACTGTGTTCTCGTTGAAGGACTGTCCCACGGTGAAGGAGATGCAGGTGGTGCGGACGCTGGTGGACGTCTGGATGGACAGGCTGTCGCCTTGCTGGGTGATGTCCACCGCCGGGCTGGAGGCCGCCGCCACGGCGATCTTCCTCAGGAAAACGTTTACACCTGTCCATGAGCGACCGTACGTACATAAACAGGACAAGAAGACATCTATAATGAAAGACCGCGCCTTCTCCTGTGGTCACTGATTTATGAGAGATGGAAAGGAAAGGAAATCATGGTGGTAGACTCATGATTTCTCTCTCGTTCCTCCACCCAAGGAGGTGAAAAACACTGTTTTATGACCGCAGCTGTCTGTGTGATGAATATGTGACCTGACCCTCAGCCACTTTATTATTCTGTTGGTTTCAACTGGTTTTAGTAAGAAAAATATCCACACATCTGATTCTGTTTCTTTCAAGCCGGTTCATATTTGCTTCTGGAATGGTATAACAAGCCGACAGCGCGCACGCACGCACGCACGCGCGCACACACACACACACACACACACACACACACACACACACACACACACACACACACACACACACACACACACACACACACACACACACACAGACTCCCGGAGCGAGCTGGTGAGGCCCAAGGCAATGAGGGAATAGGACTTCAGTGCTAGCTGGCTGAGGGGGCCCATTTGGAGGCTTAGTTCCGTTTACACTGGCTCTAATTACAAACGCATGAGGTCCTTGCCTCAGATGAACGGAAATCTAACATTCTTCCACAGGCTATTTGTCTTCACATTTTTAATGGATGCCACTGGCTGGCCCAGCTATGACCCCTCTCTCCAGGCACAAAAAGACTGGCTGCTGTCTGTCTCATAAAGGCATACCAAAACTCACTGTTATTATAACAACGTTTTTTTTTTAATAAATCCTATAAGGATTCATTGTGGGTTCATTTGGGTAGCCTAAATGTACCCTCCCAGAGACAAGTTTACACTGAGGATTTTACTTTGGAAGAATATCTTTTGAGCATGCACACTATAAGATAGTGTGCATGCTCTCTATTGTGAGAGGGGTAAAACTTGAGTTATGTCTCATCCCAGATCCCACACGCACACAGCACTCCAGGTTGACATTAAAATATGAACAAAAGCCCATGCAGTTCCTAAAACGATGGAAAATGTCCTCATTTGAAGAACTGGGTTCAAGTAATTGACCGGTTGCTGTTTGAATGAATGGTAGTCTACTGCTTTTTTTTATGTAGACTGCTATACTGCTATGCATGGCATGTTGTAGACTAGAGCTGATGAACATGATGAACTGTAGCCTTTACTTTGCATATCACAAATAACATTTTTAGGCTACAGATTACGGGATTGTGGGAAAATGTTCAGGAATATTGGGCCAAAAGAAATCTTTCAAACAAAATAAACAAAATAAACAAATATATATATATATATATATATATGACCCACATATTCTTGACAGAGTATAAAACGTTACATATTTGTTTAATTATTAATATCATTATTATTAATCATTGATCTTCTTCCAGCAATTGCAGTAGAGCCTACATTTCGTGAGAACAGGGGACATATAATATATTGGCATGCAATGCAATCGCTCTTTCGCTCACCTACCTAGTGCTTTCAAAAGTTCCTCAAAATTTTTCGAGGTTTTCATTTTCCACTTGCCGGAGAAATCTGTGATCTTTCTCTCCATTGTAGCCTATTTACACGCAGTTGAGAAAACGGAGGAAAAAAAATCTTTACTGCCGAGTTTTTTTTATATCCTTGGTGGATGCTGGGTGTTTCGTTTACCCTACTCTAATGTGCGTGCGCCCTCCTTGCCTGCATGCGCGTTTTGTCGTCAGTTCGGTCATTGGCTTGGATTTTGGTCCAGCCTAACTTTTGGGCGGTGGCAGGAATTAGATCATAGGCTCATAGCTATTTGGTAAAATCTCCCAATCCCTAAAGTCAATCTACCTGTCAGCAATTATGTCACGCATGAGTTTGATGTATAATATGTTCAAACTCTGGTTTAGTATAGCTTTAGGACTTAATTTATGCAAACTTGTGATTCTGTTTTCCAAACTTGAAGTCTAATGAGACTTTTGATGTCAATTAATTAAATAACCTATAAATGAGTGCAGGCAGAAGATGTGTTGGTCCTATGCGGATCAGTAAACAAGAATGTGGACTCCACTTGTGGAGGATTAACCTTTTCATAGTTCCATGTGGAAAAAATAAGAACCAAGTGAACCAACCATAATGATAGAGATGCTTAAGCCCCTGGCCTGTGGGATGTTTGGGGTCTGTCTGTGTTGTAAACCAACACGTAAACTGATGTTTAATGGGGTTGGGTACTTGGGTTGGCAAAACTGATATGCACGCACGCACGCGCGCACGCACACACACACACACACACACACACACACACACACACACACACACACACACACACAGCAGCCAAGAACATTTCACCAGGACTGAATCAGAAGTGATACCTCTGGAAACATTATACCACATTCAACTGTCAAACAGTATGCTAGTCGGAGAAAGGAGATGGCGTCCATGCAGAGTAATGGCATTCCTAGTTTAGAGTAGACTTCCACTTCAAGCAGCAGAGTAACTAACTCAAGCCAATTAAGCTAATGTGTATTACGAGAAAATGCTCCAATAAAATACATTTGAATCTCAATTAGGCTCAGATCGCCATAAGAGCCCAGAACTCACCGCTGGCTGACCTCAGTTGGTGCCATTATCTGTATGAGATTAAGAGACACGGGGGATGAAGGAAAGAGATGAGAGCAAACAAGAGGGAGACATGGCCTGATAAGAAGATCCATGGACAACAAAAGTCTCTGTTTCTATGACAACAGGTAGAGTTTCATAAATCTGTTGGGTTATTATGCTCTCCCTGAGTGAGGGCTCAAGTTGTGCATGCATGGGAAAATAATCACTGAAGCAATCAGTGCAATTCGTCCATCTTTTGGTTTCCTGAGATTTGGGAGGGGGCTGAAACGGGTCATAGGAGCAGAAAAGATTAATTAAATACATTATCTAAATTAACACATTTCATCTAAAAAATAAAATTGACACACTCTGAGCTTGTAGGCAAAGTATGCCTAGCTATACAATATGGCTTTTCCATTTCAGTGGTTTAACGAAGACATTAATTAAAAATGTAAATTGGCAAGAGCACTCAGGCATGTACACCATGGATCTGTTGTCTTTAGATAGTGTGTGTCTATAATAGACAGCGCGCTATCATTGGATAGGCCTAAATCAAATTACAGACCTCAATAATTTGCATGATAAAAAGGAAAAGGAAAGAAAGTAAAGAACAACAGATCATCTGACCTGCATCATGTAGGGCAGAGAATTGGTTCTAGTGGGACCAATGAGAAGGTTTCATTTTATACAATTAAATCCCCTTGACATAATAATAATAATAATAATAATAATAATAATAATAATAATAATAATAATAATAATAATAATAATAATGATGATGATGATAATAATAGTAATAATAGTAATAATAGTAATAATAATAATAATAAAACATATTTGAGAGACAAATGTATCAATATCACCACTATGAATCTATGTATTTATCATAACGTTCAGCATCTGAGGTGTTGTGAAAAAACTGATCACAAAATCAGTTGAAATGGGGGTCTAATGAAAGTCAATTTGAGGGGAAACGGCGCCACCAAGTGTTGTGTTATTATACGACCATCTACCAGGCGGAATCTTTTCGTAATTTGCTGTAGCTTCGTTCTCACCCGAGCAATATTTGTAGCTACACCGGGTTTAAACAAACATGGCGAACCATCTTCGCTTCGTCGCTCGGACGGTGATGGTCAAAGAAGGCAACGTTGATGCCGCTTTGAAGTCTTTAACCAGGTCTCTTCATTTATATTTATTTCATTATTCAGGGTCTTGGTAACAAAGACAGTCAAAACAAACGAGAAGCTTGGCATCTAACGTTAAATTACGTCTCAATGTCACGTCCCTGTATCTCTGTCTTAAAGGGCCAGTGCATTAATCAATTCGTGATATAATTTTACAAAACCTTAGTGTCTCAAAGTGTCATTGTTGACCCCTGGTTATCTACAGACTCAAACAGGATTATAAGAGGAGAATCATGAGAGTTATGGGACCGTGTTTATTGTCATCACACACCCTTTTTTGTTGTTGCACCAAATATGTTCTCTTGAATTGTATTTATTAACGTACGTAGAAGAACCATTATCTATAGATTTATAGAAATATAGTAATATAGCCTACTATTAATTCTGAATTCAAACTTATCCATTTTGGAAACTGATAATTACTCCTGTAAATTAATGAATCCAGGTTGAATATGAGGTTGTCAGATGACTGTGATATTACATTTAGGCTAGCTCTGGTCCATAGCCTTAGAAGTCCTTAAGGCTATGGACCAGAGCTACATTTAGGCATTGGATTGGTGTTTGGTTAATTCATTCATTAACACAATCAGCGCCGGGATTTATTTCGAAATAACAGCTTGGGGTGTCACGCAGATATGGGTGCTTTTACTCTGTAAGGCCCCCCCCCCCCCCCCCCCCCCCCCCCCCCCCATCCATCTGGTCAAAACCATGGAGAGCTCCTAGACCCTTTCGGGATCCTCGGTTACCTTTTCTGAATTTTGGACAGCGGTACCCTAGGGTCCCTCGCTGGTTATTCCACTCTCCATAGGACACAGCTTTACCTACTGTCTGTTCACCTCGCTTGAGTGTTGGTGAGATGTTTCAAAGATGCATACAACAGCTTTAGGAGACAACGGAAACGTGTGCGAAAAACAGCGCTAATCGGCGTTGCCGTTACTTTTTTTAAAAATGTTGCTTCGCTGAACTTCTCTCTCTTCAGTGAATTCCTTGTTGACTTCCCATTGTACCGCCTCCCGCACCGAGACTTGCTAGCTGCACGTCCTAGTTACTGCCTCTGATTGGCCGACCGCGTACATGCAGGATGTTTATAATGCTGTTGTGTTGTGGGAGGCGGGACATGGGAAGTGAGGAAGAGAGAAACTAGTTCTGGGAAAATGTTTATTGTTTAGGTTGTGTCACAGCCTACTCATTAATGGGGAATAGAATGGATGGATTAGCAGCTATCCATTCTGATACCCACCATCATAAATCATAATAGGAGGATACATCACGCAATGCATGCTGATTATGGCCTTGATAACTGTACCTGGCCAGCATCAAGCCCCCAGTAAGGCTATCCACTACCACTACCTACTGGCGAAAAGTGGAACTGCAGCACTTTCATGGAGGTGGACGGACATTCATGACGTCATGTGCGTCAGCCCCGACCTCAAATTTGAGGTTGTACACAAGCTGTACAACCTCAAATTTGAGGTCCGGGCTGCTCTTCCGCTCGCTCGAGCCATTGAGTTATAATGGTACTTCCGGCAGCCTTCCAGGTGCTTCAAAACGCCACTGATCAACTTATTGAAATGAATAGCTTGGGGGCGAGGCTGTAGCTCCGGCCCTTCCTCTATCCTTTTATACCTCTATGGCCAGCATGTATTGTGTGGCGAGTGGAGCCAAGTGCAGTGCAGTCTCAGTTAATAAACGCCCTCCCCAGATCCAAACCTTAACCAAAAGCAACCCATACGTACACGGTACACACCATCTCTAAAGTCTACTCGAAACCATATACAGGTTGTTCACACAATGCATCATGGTATTGACTTTCGAACCTATGCATTCTAAGGGCTACTGCTTTGTCACTTTCTCCAGAGATCTGTACCTCATTGTTGCTTCAACACTGGTAATTTCTTAGCTAAAGGATACTAGGAACATAGTGATTAGTGAAATGTACATATTTTTATTGCTAATGTAGCTGTTAAAAAACGATACATTTATTTGTATATCAATCAAACTTCCTGACTGAGTCAGTTGTACTGGATGTTTAAATCTAAACACCAGGCAGAAATAAGCACTTGCCATTCAGCAGTACCTCGTAGAAGGTCAGGGAAGAGCTACTGTATAACAATTTGTTTTGATATTTCAGTTAAAACAGCATGCAAGAAAGTACAACCTTTTTCACTTTGTTGTCATCGTAAAAAAACACACAGGCTGTCTAGGAAGAGAACATGTATGCTGCCTGTATCAATGACATGTGAACTTCAATGTCGGACAGTATTTTCAACTCTTGAATCTTGATACATTTCCAGGGTCCTGGCCCACGATGGGGTCATCGATGCAGTGAAGCGTGGGCGTTATTACGAAAAGCCTTGCAGAGAGAGACAGCGGAAGAACTTTGAGAACTGCAAACGGATCTACCATGCTGACATGGCCAGAAAGATCTCATTTATCTCAAAGACACACAGACAAGATGCCTGGGTGGGTTGCTAATGAAATGAAGGAAATAAGATAATGATGGAGAACATTATCAATGGACCTGTCATTATAAGGCCGGCAAGATGGAACACCTAAAAACCGTTGCACCATACATCAAAGTGAAAGCTGAAAAATGGGAATGAGCCAGGAGAAAGATTCTATATCTCAGACAGAATGAGATGGCAAATTTTGCAATGCATCATACTTGTTTTTTTCTGCTGGTTATTTCTTCCAGTAATGTTTGGTCATTGTTCTTGCATTTGTATTATTGTATGAACAATACTGGTATGTGCATTATATTTGGCTATATTTGGTTATATATAATATTGTTGGTGGTCATTGCTCAACTCTTGTACTAGACATCTGGAGTCTCTCTCTACAACATGATCCTCAGATCCTGTAGAAAGAAAGTAAAAAAATAAAACTAATTTCATTCATCTTTCATATTTCTTATGTTTTCCATTTAGCAAGAAATGCCACCATTGCTTCTCAGTCCCACTGAGATAACAGTTGTCTGGTATTCTTTTCAGATCTGGAAACTAAGTGCAATACAGAATTATAATGAAAATAATTAATTTTTATATTATATACATTACTAATAAAGATTTACAAATACTTACCAGACACAGATCCGGTGTATCGAACAAGAACAAATAAAAACTAGACTAAAATGTTAGGAAGGGACTAGTGGACAAGAGATCCAGTATAAAGGTGGTTGCACACTGGACGCGTTTTTCGGAAAACCGATGGAGAAACGCAGCTTAAAATCCTGAAAAACGTTCGTTAAGTCGTTTTACAGTTTTTGGTTTAGACTAGTCATTGGTTAGACCAGTCATTAGTCCTACAACTACAACCTATCTCAAACCCTCACCCTAAACCTTACCTCCCACGGGGCAGCACACCTAAACCTAACCTTAACCCATGTCTAACCAATGACTAGTCTAAACTAAGTATGCACCCCGTTGCGTGCTGCAAATAGCCGATCTACAAGCCTGTAATGTGTCGCTGCGACACGTGGGCTTGTAGATCGGCTATTTTCAGCAAGTGAAAAAAACAGTCATTACGACGGCATCAAGGCCCGTCCAAATACATTTTGGTCGACTAAATCAACTGTAGATTTTGCTCTCGGTGGTGTTTGAGATGCATAATTAAATTGGTCAGCGCAGCTCCTTTTGGTCCGTATCAACTACGCATGAGCTGTTCAATGTTAGGCCTCATGCAGGGGCCTAAATTTGTGCACTTGACCTCTCCCCATGCAGGCTAAGTCAAACATTAATGCAAGGCTAGCTGGCTTTTGTCTGCAGGATGCCAAACATCCATCATTTTAATCATTGGGTGTCCGTGATGACAGGGAGGGGTAGATGGGGCAGTAGAGCAATACACATGACCTATATTTCAGGCTGCATGGAACTGAGCAGTGCATCAAATGTGAAATTGGATACTATACTAAACTGGGCGTTCTGAAAACAAATAGATTTTACCTGATGGCAGAGTGGTTAGGGCGTGTATTATGGGCTCAAATGAGATCGAGTCCAAGATTTGATTCCTGGCCAGTCAGACCATTCATTTACTGCATTCTACTTGTCTCTTTTAACTGTCTCTATCAAATAAAGGCTATTTTGTCAAAGCAGACATTATCTTAACCAGACCAAATCTTTTTTCTTTTTTACCTATTATGTTTTGTTTCTTTTTTGTTTTTGGCTTTAAATTCTGCCTTTATTGATAGATACAAGTCTGAAATTTCTTTATTAGGAACAATCCCTTGAGATGAACCATCTCGTTTTCAAGGGGGTCCGCGATTCACAAAATACACTTCATACATAAAGACACTTTTTTAGTGACAGTTTAACCAGACAAAACAAGACAAAACAATACAATTCATAGATAAACAAAAAACAAACAAAAAAAATAAAACTGCAACAAAACAAGATTTCACATAACATGGACATAACGTAGACATAACACATGGATCGTTGCATCATGGATCTGTTACAGTGATGATTAGTGAAAACATGAACAGGTAGTCTCGAAATGAGAGGACAGCACAGTTTTAAACAAATGAAAAGATGTTATTGAACGAATATGGGCAGGTAGATTATTCCAGTCACAAGGAGCTTTGAACATAAATTATTTTTTGCCAGCTAATGTGGGTATATTAAAGTAAATCTGTGAGCAATGTCTAAGTTGATGTTGTGTAGAAGTGTATGGTATCATCAGCTGTTTCAAATACTGTGGATAATTGAAGTGAATGCATTTAAAGATGAAATGAAGCCAGTGCTGCTGTCTTCTTGAGGTGGGAGATGGTAAATTAAGATTTTCGTACAAGGTACAGTGGTGGGTCAAATATGGGCAGTCATGGACAAATCTGCATAAACGGTTATATACTGAGTTCCAGGGAAGGAGGTTTGTTTTAGTGGCAGTCTGATAAACTACATCTGCATAATCAAGAATTGGTAGTATGAGTTGTTGAACTAGTTTCTTTCTTATTGTACTGAAGTTGATTTTACGGACTATGTTATCTATATGACATTTAAATGATAGATTTGAGTCGAGCCAGAGACCAAGATATTTGAATTGTTCAACTCTATGCAGTTGTGTACCATCAAGACAGGAGATATTGAATGATTGATTGTTAGTTTGTGCTTTAATATTTTGATTAGTCCCGAAGAGCATAGTGTTTGTTTTGGTTTAGTTGATAAGTAATTTATTAGCTACTAGCCATGATTCTAGATAATTAAAATGTAGTTGCAATGTCGACTGAGTTTGTGAAAGGTTAGCTTGTGAAGTGTATATGAGTCATCAGCATAGAGTTGAACGTTACAACCAGAGAAAATAGAGGGAAGATCATTAATAAAGATGGAGAACAGAAGTGGGCCTAGGGAAGATTGACAGGGAGAGAGACGGGGGGAGACATGCAGCAAAGGTCGTCATGAACGGGATTCGAGCGCTGTCAGACCAGAGCCTATATATGTGCCTGTGGAATGCGCCTGGACCACCCCTTGAGTTGCACATATTTTACTCCATATACAACATATCTCAAAAACTTGTGGTTGGATTGCCATGGAATTTACTGAGCACTTTCATGGTCCCTTGAAGATGGCTCCTACAGTTTGTGACCTGCCATTTCTTTTAGCACCACAATTAGCCTGAACTTACACCAGCAGTAACAGTGATTTCTATTTTTTATTCTTTAGCTGTAGCTGTAAATTATATTATATTGTTTTGGTTAAAACAATGTTTTTTTTATTAAAATGTGTGGAACAAAATGCTCATATGCACATTCAAATTGTACACAATTTTGTCAGAAATAAAAAAGGATGGAAAATAAATTCCAATTCGGCAATTCGAAAAACCCAAAACCATGGCAACTAATAATTACAAAAAAAGGAGTATCTTAACAATCATAGGCAGAAATAAAAAATTATAATTAAAAAAATGATAAGGATGGAATATGAAATATCGGACAGATCCGTCTTGAGCACATGACTATAGAGATACTGTGTAACGATTTGTGGGATTTTGGGACAAAATATGGAGGAGTAATATTTTGTAATAGCTGGTGCCATTGACTATAAATAGCGGTGTATTTGTGGCACTAGCATGACTCAGCACTAGCACGACTCAGTCGACTAAGCATTCAACACCATTGTCCAAGCAAAACACACACACACAAAGCTCAGAGAAGCCTGTGTGAATGGATAAAGACGTCCCGTCAAGCCGACATCAGGTGGTGATAATGGGCAGCATCACATCTGACCCTCAACACTGGAGCACCCCAGGGATGTATTCTGAGCACCTGAGCCCTCTCCTCTACTCCCTGTACATACACGTCTGACTGCACAGCCACACATGAGTCCAAGGGCAGTATTATGCGTGTCTTAAGTACCAGGTCTTATTACTTAACTTAAGACCTGGAGGCGTGATCAATGCCATTTGGCTATTCTGAGTGGCCAAACAGCATTGACCACGCCTCCAGGTCTTAAGTTATGTCATAAGACCTGGTACTTAAGACACGCATAATACTGCCCCAAGTCTCCAAGACCATCATAAAGTACATGGACGACATGACAGTGATAGGCTGAATTATCGACAACGACAAGTCTGACTACAGAGACGAGATCAACACACTCGCACTCTGGTGTCGGTAGAACAACCTTGTTCTCAACGTCGACAAGACCAACAAGCGGTGTGTAGCCAAAGCCCAGCGCATCATCAGATTGCTGAAGCGGTGGCCGAACGGATTGCGGAGCGGTCTTGATACCGGAAGGTCGCCAGTTCGAATCAGCGGTCCGACACGTTAAAATTACCACCGCTGAAGTGCCCTTGAACAAGGCATTGAACCACTACGATGAAATGTTCTATGAGCAGGGCCTGGCTGGAAACAAGTTCTTGAGCTTAGCCCAGATACCCTGGGTAAATATAGTAATCATTTCATTTCATTTCATTTCAAGCATGGCATGAGTCTGTCAACAGGACGCTGAGCAAGGCATGAGACTATACGCACACAATAATTTTGCACCATGAATAATGTTGCACCTTGAATAATGTCTATGTATACTGTAATGCACAGTTACACAGTACAGGGGCTGCTGATATGCTCATGGCATGCACCGTAGGCCTATATATAATCTCAGGCACTATGTGGACATTTATTTGTGGAAAAGATACCCTTTGGTTGTACAGCTGTACAGCCTGTAAATCAGATGAGAAACCCAGCTTTCTACATGATCTGAAACCCTTTACTTGTACCTTTTGTCGTAAAAGCGCTCAAACTTTCTTCTTTCCTGCCTTGATCTCCCCCCCCCCTCCTCCTCTCTCTCTCTTCTTCCCTTTCTGTACTTCTTGGAAATTTACACGATTTTTGTACTACTTCATTCTTCCATCACGTTCCGTCACTTACCAAAAACAATTAAAACACCTTAGTGTTCCATTCTCTGTGACCTTAGATTATTTCTCAATTCTAAGTATGTATACATCATTATTTTGAAAATAAATACATATTTATCTTGTAGTTGCTTAAATTATTTTTACAATATCCGCTCAAACACGTGAAGTTATTTTCTTGCCCACGCTCTAAATCCAGAATTATTTATATCTTAATATCTATTTCTGGGTGCATTTCTTTCAAAGATACAGAATTCAGCATCCTTTATCAGAGCCTATACCCCCATCGCCCTGTGCCTTTTCATACACGTGTACAGAGCCAAACAATGTCTCTGCACAGTGCACATGCACCACACAGCCTGATGTAGAACATGGGTGACAGGGGTAGTTGGCCCCCTCCCTTGATAGCATTGAGCTGAGCTTTGTTCGAGCTGTAAACACTGCAAATAAACCCTGTTTCCTCTAACAATTATTGTGTGGGTTTGGAGATTCAATCAGTATGCATGATGGTAATATGTATGCTACATATGCATTTCATTTTGGATCCATTTCTTAAATACTGTATCTCCTAAAGGTCTAAATGAAGAATTGGTGTTAAGCTATTTTCAGCCCTTTTCCCCCTCACTGTATATGTTTCTTTTCCCTTTTTACCTCCTTTATCATGATTTCCTGTTTTGACTATAGTTGTGTATATTCGTACGTCTCTAAATGTTTTGATGAATTGAAAATGGTGGACCCTATTGTAAACAAGTATGCTTTATGGTGTCGTCCACTCACAGTTAAGAGTTGTACTTGAAATGTATTGTAATTCTGCAAACTGTTAATAAATCAATCAATCAATCAATGATTATCCTTTTTGTAATGTGGATTCTGTAAGTTGAAATGAGACAATAATGATTTCTTATAATAATATGTATGTTGTTCACTATTATGTATGCCTTTTTAATAATGAGACACGGCTGTATAGTCCTTTTTAATTTAACATAAATTCTGTTTCCGTCGTCATTTCCATTGCTATGCAAATTCTGACACTGATGAAGGCCTGCGCGCCGAAACACGTTTGTCTGGTTTGACTACTGCTGTGGATCCTCAACATTATTAAACATGACTCTTACTACGACTGAGAGTGCAGATTTTATTCTCCTTCTATATGTTCTCTTTGAATCTGCACCCAGCACATGCCTGAACCTTTAAAAGACTGCCTGAGTTGAGCGAGCCTTTTCCCTTGAAGTGAAATTCTACATATGACCCCATCCCAATTTACAATTTAGTAGACACTCTTGTCCAGAGTGACTCACAAGTCACAACGTGCATTTCCAGTCTTAAAACTGATCAGGGGACAAATGAAAGATCCTGGGTCCCCCACGGTGGGACTCTGCAATGTCTTGGGTGTGCTGTCCTTTTGTTAATACCCCTACAAATGTGTGTGTGTGTGTGTGTGTGTGTGTGTGTGTGTGTGTGTGTGTGTGCGTGCGTGCGTGCGTGCGTGCGTGCTTGCGTGCGTGCGTGCGTGCGTGTGCATGTGTGTGTGTAATGAATGTTTAGCCCTCTGACAAGTTTTGTGAATAGAGATAAGGGATCAACAGTCACAGGTTTATTTCAGCAGGTTTAATATCCAATATTGTTGGATACACACAGTACGTCTGGTATGGGTGGTCCACAGTACATTGAAAAAGTATACTATTTCTAATTTGACTTCAGGACATAGAGGAAAACAGTTGATACATTGGTGATAAATAGAATTGTTGAATATTGCTTCAGATGTATGGTATTAGCTATTACTTTGACTTAATTGAAATATATAATTTTTCATGTGTGATTATTGTAATTTGTGACAAAGAATTTGATTATCACAATGTTTATTCTGATATAACTGGCTGTATATATTTACAGTACCTTTATGGACACTAAAATTACACTAAAATCACTCTTTGGAAATGTTTGTTTTTCCTAGATGGATGGATATTCAATTTAATTTAACAAGAAAACAATCATCAATCAACCAATCAACTTTATTGTCACAACTCAGTTACAGCCAGGTAAAAGTGAGGCGAAACTCTTAACAGGCTTTCACATTTTAAATTTAAAAGAATGAGAAAGAATTAGTGAAAAAGGAATATAAAGTCGGCATACAAAAGGCAAGCAGCATGCTAAAGTCTGTATCATGTGAGTTAAAAGAGGTCCTAATTGCTTGAGATGCATTCACTGCAGTGCAAGTCAGTATCATGTAGCTTAGAAAGTTCAACATGAAGTCCTAAATCACATTATTGAGTGGTGCAACCACTCCATTAAGTAGCTATGTGTGTCCGTCCCTGGCTGGCTGGCTGGCAGGCTGTATCCGTCCCTGGCTGGGTCTGTCCGAGCACGACATTTGCGTTTGGTTGGTTTTCAGCCTAACACACACACACACCCCCACATGGTAACTCTCTCATTTCTCTACCGTTTCGGACGCTGGCCGGCCTGCCGGAACCGGGCCGGCACCCTGGCCGCGTTCCTGTGGGTCTGGAACTTCCGGGGACCCCCACACGGAGTTGCACCACTCACTTCACACGGGTGTGATTTATGTATGTGCATCAGCAGTGCAAGTAAATACAGGCAACAGACTTAGGTTTTGTTCAACAGTCTGACAGTTGCTAGATAGAAACTCTGACACCGTCTCTTGTTCTGGCGCTTGATACTCCGGTATCGCTTGCCAGGCTGAGGCACAGCATTGGTTTCAACAGGCTGTGGCTGGGGTGTATGTCACTGGTGATGATACTCTCAGCCTTGGCAACACGTGTATTTCCTGGAGGGAGGGAAGCTCACATCCTACGATGCGTTGAGCTGTCCGCAACACTTCTTGCAGAGCTTTGCGGTCAAGGGCGGACGGTGCAGTTCCCATACCAAGCGGTGGAACCACCAATCAATCAATCAATCAATCAATCAATCAATAGTGTTGTTGTTTCTTCAGGTGTCTGAGGCAGTGGAGCTGTTGCTGAACTTGTTTCACCACATACAGTACGTTGTGTACTATGGACCATTTCAGATCCTCAGAGATCTGGGAAATTTGACGCTGCCAATGTGAATTGGGGTGTGCTCTGTCTCCTGAAATGAACTACGGTGTCAGCTGCTTGGTTTTGTTGACGTTGAGAGCGAGGTTATTCTCCTGAAAACATTGAGTTAGCGACCTGACCTCGTCTCTGCCTTGTCGTCACTGTTGATCAAGCCCATCACTGTTGTATCGTCAGTGACAGCGTAATTGATAACGACGTTAGAGCATGTGTGTGGCCACACAGTCATGTGTGTACAAGGAGTAGAGGGGAGGATGTATCCAGTTTGGCAGTGTATTCCTTCTTCGCCCTCCTGGTACTTTGGAGAGCAGCACGGGTGCTGCTCTCCATGAAGAGCAGCACACACCTTGCCGTTGATCCAGGATTTCTGTCTTTTTTGAAACAATGTCCTCAATGCAATTAATTAAACTTGTGACTGTGTCTGAGAACTGACATTGAATCATGGTCAGATGTGACACATTGAATCATGTTCGGATGTGAGAGTACGGTCAAAATTACATTATAGCACATTTTAACACAAGGGAATTAATTCTTTACACAAAGCATTAAAGGAGCACTTCTCCCATTTTTTATCATAATTGGTCCTCACTAATGCTCATTATTAGATGGCACAAATTCTGTCTATTCACTCTGCGTCTCATTGATGGCCTATGGTTCAGAAACCTGCCTACCAATAACATCAATGATGGGGGTTTTCAAGCTAATACAACACTTCAGATTGTCTCTTCATGAAAGGTTAACATGCTGAAATAGAAGCCGTTGTTCTGGCATCAATAAGAAGGAAAAAATCACACCTGTATGAAGTGAGTGCTGCAACTCCGTGAGTGCTGCAACTCCCCGGAACATCCAGACCCCCAGGAACTCGCCCAGGGGGCCGGGCCGTTTCTGGCGAGCCGCCCAGCGTCCGAAACGGTTGAGAAATAACAGAGTTACCGTGTGGGGGTCCCTCTACTGTACTGTCACTGTACTGTACTGTCACACCCAAAATCATCATATATACAGTTAGTGTGTGTGTGTGTGTGTGTGTGTGTGTGTGTATGTGTGCGTGCGTGCGTGCGTGCGTGCGTGCGTGCGTGCGTGCGTGCATGCGTGCGTGCGTGCGTGCGTGTGTTAGGCTGGGCAACAGTGACACTCTCGAAAACGAGATACTATATCTCAATGGTGTATAGAGGGTATGCGCATGCTTAAAGTGAATGGCACATCGAGTGGCAAATCGAGTGGCAAAGCAACATGCAAATGTGAGTTTTTATACCCTCTATTCCTAAATAAAGAATTTCAAACAAACTTGGTTGTGAAAACCAACCAAACGCTATTTTCGTGCTCGGACAGACCCAGCCAGGGACAGACTCAGGGACAGACCGAGCCAGGGAAAGACCCGGCACACAAAGCTCCGTAATGGAGTGGTTGCACTTGCATGCACCACTCAAAAAAAGGTTGAAATGACCAAATGTGCCAAATGATGATGTTGCTGATATAGGCAGGTTTCTGAACCTGTCCACAAAGTGAGAAAACAGAAATGGTGGCTTCTTATAATGATGCATGAGCATTATGAAAATACAGTTGAAAATGGGCATTAAGACAGCAAAATAAGTAATATTAATAATAAGTATATTATGAAAGGACATTTGGACCAGTCAAATAATATAAATATATTCTGAATGGATGTGGATCAATGTATAGGCCTACCTGTTAGGCTGTTTTGTTTTTGTTTTTTCTTTATGTTTGCATTTCGGTTGACATCACAAAGAAGGAAAAGACAATGAGAGGGAGATTGAACTATGCTGCAGGTAACTTTACCTAATCGAAATCAGTATTTGACAACGTGAAAGGGTTGAATACTCAATTTTTCAATTTTCTTGTATTTCTTATAAATGCCTAATATTGTAGCCTAAATATAAATATAATATAGAACCTTTATTTATTAATTGTTTATCCAGTGCATTAAGTCCGATTTTTACTTTTTATGCTCATGCCAAAACTTTGGCGGCAGTATGTGGCAGCCCCCTGCTGGTCTGTTTTGCTAGCTAGTAATAGTATCATGTTATATTGGTCTCTCTAGTGTACAGTACAACGTGTATCACAGGATGATTATGTTTATCTGGCATAGTGCTTATTGCAAGCGAGCACATGTGCGGCGGGTGACTAGTGTGCGGCGTGTAGTGTTGTGAGAGAGCAGAGGAGCAGCTTTCCATACCGACAACACGTGCGGTACTGAACGAGGAGGGGTACAGTGCGAGCGTGCCGTTAGCGACCAATCACTTGCGAGAACATCGCAGATTGGTCATGCGTTCAGCCAATAGGCGAAAAGCGGTTCCTTGTGGCGGCCAATGTCAGAGCTCAGCACAACACGTGTAGTGTCTGTGGAGTGTGTGGTGGTGCTCGGCACATGTTCTACCTCGCTGGGGCAGAGAAGAAGGGAGGGGGGGGGGCTGGCAAAGTAAATGAAATGTGAGGATGACAAGGGAAAAGGGAGGGAAAGAGAGGCTACGACCAGACACAACCGTTGAGAAGCCGTTGAGCGCGGAACGTTATTGGTTGAGCATAGCGAGAGACAGGGTCGTGGATTTCTCGCAGTAATAATCGCCATTCGTTACAGTTGGAGTTGTTGTTTTTGCGGCTGAAAACCTGCACGTTTCGGTTTCCCGTCCAGTCCAAATAAAGGTAAGAAACTCTCACATCTTGTGCCATGGCAGCGCCTTAGAAAGGGCATTTGTTCAGTGTTTATTTATTTATTTTCTATATTAGTATAGTATCATGACAATGATGCAATTTGTAGATGGGTTACACCATCTGAAATGCTTGGCATTTACACAACATAGTGGGAAATGAAATGAAATGAAATGAAATCTATATTTACCCAGGGTATCTGGGCTAAGCTCAAGAACTTGTTTCCAGCCAGGCCCTGCTCATAGAACACATTTCATCGTAGTGGTTGATGCCTTGTTCAAGGGCATTTCAGCGGTGGTAATTTTAACGTGTCGGACGGCTGATTCGAACTGGGAACCTTCCGGTATCTAGACCGCGCCGCTATCCGTTCGGCCACCGCTGGGACTGTGTTGTTAACAATTACTGTTGGTGTGCAGCCAGCACATCACAGAGTACTGAGAGTAGACTACTAATAATGACCAAAACATCTGTTGTATCTAGCTTTAGCAGCTAGTGTGACGTATGTGACGTATTTATTTGTTGTTTTGTCTAGATATGTTGCTGATGTTTGTCTCACAACATGGGACTCCATCATCACCTGTGTGCCAAATTCCGGTTTACAGTCCTTTAGATTAGAATATACAGCCATTTATTTCATGGACTTGTGGATAAATTAAAACCAGTGTGGCATAGCCAGGTTAAAAGGTATGAACATGAGCATATAAATAAGGCATTTAGCCCATTCGTTTATTAGTGTTGCTGCTGAAATAGCCAGACGTCTTCTCAAATCTTAGAACGACACGGCGGACCCACTGTTTCTCTCTGCTGTCTCACTCTCTCACTACACACACCCATCACGTGTAGACCTACACAGTATCACTGCTGTAAGAGACATTGTAAAATGTCTGGCATAAATCCTGATCCTAATTACAAGCAGCTGCAGCTTAAACGGTGACCAATACATGGCATGTAGATACATATCCTATCCACTTAATAAACCAAATAGTTTATTACTACAGTCTGTTATTGCTTGGCAAACGTAGATTGTTTGAGCTAGTCATTGTCAACTGACTGGCATACTGTCGCGTATGATGTAATTGTAAATGGTCACAACTTGTGACTCACAAGCACCACACGACACCTCTGGCCTTGGATTTCAGAGGATAATTTTACAGAATGAGCCCTTCCACAGACATTACATAAGTAGTAGGCTATTTGTGTGGCTGTGTGCCATGTTGTAATGAACTATGAATCGGTGCATCTTGCCATCTCACTAATCAATTCTACTCGTGGACTCTCAAAAAACAAGGCAGCAGCCTGTGCACTCCACTGCTGAGCAGCAAATACATACACATAATGTATCCGAGTTACAGGATGATAACAAACTAATATTGGGATTACATTTTTTCCAATGTTGAAATTGCAACATGAACTTTGATACAGCCATGTCCAAAAGCTGTTTCAATTTTAAAAGCCTTACTCAAGTTTGAATCATAAAGATTAAAACCAGAAATAAATTACCAGAAAACCTTCATTATGTGGCCACATGAAAACCTCTGGAAAAATCACTGTTGAAAGTTTCATAGCTGGTAGTAACATATTCTTCTGAAGTTCTGAAGTAAACATTTTGACCTGTGTTTCATATGGATTTGAGAATTATTATTCACAATCATGCTTACCTGTTGTTTTCTATCTCAGTTCTCCTTAGAGAAATGAATTCCCTGAGGATGTCTTCCAAATGGCCATCTTATGAGTCCCTCCCCTCTACTCCTGGCCTGATGATCAGCGAGAGTGAGCAGACCGAGGACGAGGCTGATGTGTTTTCCTCTGAAGGAGAGGGGGACAGTGGGGTCAACAAGTCAAATGAGACCCGATCCACAATACGTCTGGCCTTCCCTAGCCAACCAGACCGGTCCCTCTGTAGGTCTGAGGATGTCCAGGAGGACCACTGTCCTGACAAAATTACCCACCAAAACTCTTCAGTCTCACCAGGAGACCTGGCCTTTGCTCAGAAAGTGAGACATTTTTCGAAATTATTTGAACATTCCATGTTAATTTTTTTCTCTGTTTAATTATCTGCAGTTATACAACAACTGGTAGATGGCTCTCAATAACACTGACTCAAACCAATATGTTCTTTTCCAGTGTGCTGATTTGCAGAGATTTGTCAGACCTCTCTTTGAACTTTTGAATGGGCTGAAGACTGGCCGATTTGACAAAGGCTTGTCCTCCTTCCAGCAGAGTGTTGCTATGGATCGACTGCAAAGGATTCTGGGAATTTTGCAGAAACCTGACATGGGGTAAGTTAATGGTGATAAGTGTGATACCTGGGATTGTCTACCTGCTTGTCCCTCACCCCTGTTACATAGGTTCTCAAGATAGAAAGCAAAAAGAAGGAGTTGGCCTCCTTTACAAAAAATATATATTTATAGGAAAACTAATGTTTTTTTTCCCTTTTTCTTTTCTTTTTCTTGTACAGTGAGAAGTACTACAGAACCTTGCTACAGGTGGAGATGATGTTGAAAATGTGGTTCCCTCAGATGGCTAAAGGACGCTCGACAGCGGCACCGACCACCACTTCGTGTCTGCATAAACGCTGGTGCCAAAGCCAGCTCCACATCCCTGTTAAGGTAGGCCTCTTAATAGCTGTTTCTTTTGTTGGCACAGACAATGCTCTCTTAAAGTAAGCATTGGATCTTTTATTAGCCTTTGTGATTGTACCTGGCCGTGGTTTATATTTCATAATGATAATTTTTTTGCTTTTGTCTTCCTATTCTAGAAACGAAAGCTGAGCTGGATTGAGCCTGACACCCCTTTCATCTTACCCCAGTGTAAACGACGTCAACAAGGCCAACAGACGGAGAGCTGTCAGACAGATACGTCAAAACACGCAGAGGCCACAGGTAGATCTATGGCCTCTAATGAGCAGAACGGCCTTGAGAAAGGAAAAGTCGAAGCTGACAATGGCAGCTGGACTTCTGTATGTGATCATGGCGCCGGTACTTTAGATGGGCCTTTGTATTCAT
This sequence comes from Electrona antarctica, assembly GCF_951216825.1. Classification (NCBI taxonomy): domain Eukaryota; kingdom Metazoa; phylum Chordata; class Actinopteri; order Myctophiformes; family Myctophidae; genus Electrona; species Electrona antarctica. The sequence goes on along the minus strand of NC_136796.1, from coordinate 28,570,109 downwards.
GTAGCAGGAGGGGAAATGTAAGTTTGAAACAACTTGCCAATCCCTCCCCATCCCCCAGTGGCAGCCCAGCTACACAAGACAGTTCAGTTTCATCGAGTTCCGCTGTCCCCCTGGTTGCTTCACCTTAACTTCCTATGCTTGGACTGCTGCCACGCAGCGATTGGCACAAGCGGAACTGCCAACGTGAACAGTCCAGGGACGGACCTCGGATGACATCAGACTTAATCTGGGGGAGGAGCCAACGCTTGTCTGATTTGCTGAGGCATGTACCGTAAACAAGAACGGGAAGACATTCATTAACACTTACCCAGTGCAAGATGAGATTACACTGGAAACCATTGCACTGTATCAACATCAGATATCTTTCATATTTCCAGTCCTGATGTAAAAAAAAAGAAAAAGCAATATGTATTCTGTTTTGTTTTGATTTTCATATCATGGAAATAATCGATTTGAGTTTTTCAAAAGTAAAGGAACTCACAGTGGAACATCAATAGCACATTTACAAATACATTTTTAATGACACATTAATTACAACTACTAAATGATTGTAAAGTGTGCCATGCCAGAGGCATTAACCACTGTTGAGATGTGCCAAACAAAACCATAGCTTTTAATTCCACCACAGCGATTGCATGTGCAGTGTTTTAAGACTTAATAAGCATAACATTTGTGCTCCTGTGTCATTGGGGATTAATAACTGTAGTTGCACTTTGGATGACATTGAGGAAGAAATTACCAGAAATGCTGACGTCAAAGAGTCAGGTTATTATTTATGAAAGATCTGTTTAAAAGGGTCATTACTTGAAAACCTGGATACTTATGGTAGCCTTTGAGCCTTGTGATAGTTTGTTACATCTGAATAGGCTTTAATTCTTTATGATTTATTTATTGTGTTTTATTTGTAATCTTTTGACACTGTGGATATGAAGTGTTTTGGGGGAATAATTCTCACTATTGGGTAATTGCCAGATGTATTTTTTTACACAAAGTTTTGAAATGCAAAGCTGCTAGGGCTGCCCCCTCTGTCAATTAACCGATTTGATCTTAATCGACCAAGACGTTTAGTAAATTTAGTAGTCACAAAGAAATCCCTGAACAAATAATCTGCTAAAGATTTAAGTGGACTGCCAATCTGTAAGGGTCACATCATCATAGAAGCAAAATTCAAATCTTGTGAGATTGATGTGAAACGATTGGTCTTTGGCAGCTGAGCTCCAAAGTTTCCTATGCACTATGCACATAGTTTTACAGATTCCTATTTATTTCTAGTTGACAAGAATTTATTTAGCCGAGGACAGCCCTGAACATTTTAAACAATGATGTTCCTGTTGGCTGAACATTAAACAGTCCCTTTGTCCCCTTTAACAAGTTGTGCAATTACTAAGACCTGACTATTGTTTCCATCAGTTCGACTTGCCACTGGCATGGCAAAAATAAATCATAATCTTTATTCCTCTTCAGATCTGAGTGTTTGGAATGTATTATCCAAACACTATACAGTATTTGTGTGCTGCAGTGCTTTGTAACCCTGTCAATTGAATTGACTATTTCTGGTGTTCGGCGCTGGCACGCAACAAAGTAAACATCAGGTATTAATCATGCTTATGACAACCACAAAAGGAAAGGGATATACTGTACCAGGAAAAGATGATTATGTCAAAAAGATAGTAAACCTAAAGGCAAACAATGTCCAGATCAATTCAAATTCAGGTGAACCTGAATAGTAGCAGATGACCTGAACTTTTTTAGACTATGTCAACCTAATGAAAATAGCCTGGTTACCGAGGCTAACCAAATGTGCTGCTGTGTAGATTTTCTTCTGCACTCTGTTGTTGGGTTTTCCATTTTCACTTACATTTATGTGTATTTAATAACATTGCAATCTAATAACGTGATGGGAAAAAGTATCCACAGAAACTCTTCTTTGTTGCTCTAGGGGTACAGTACAGACTGCAATAAAACTTAAATGTTTTATGAGGACATAAATTTGAGACTTTCTTTATGCTTTGGAGAAAATACTGAGCAAAGTTGCAGGACACAAGCATGAATTGGCCTTGAGAGTTATCTACCAGGTTTGGTTTGTTTGCCAGCCCACATTTCTTGTTTTGATTTCCTTATTTTGTTTTGTGGTTGAAAACCACCCAATTATTTTCTTGTATTCAAAAAGAACAGTCAAATGTTGATTGATTTGAACAATGCTTTGATAAAAATAGCTCACTTTTTATACATTCAATTGTGTGTTTGTTTATTTGTTTGATTCAGCAGTTTCTGTTAATACACTTTTGGACAAAAAACATGCCCATTTCAGGTGCGTCATATTGAAATACAATGATGAAAACCATAGCTCGTATTACATTCAAATTAAAAGATTACAATAATTTCTCACATGCTCATACATGTCTAACACATAAGGTATTATACAAGGTAATAAAAATTAAACAACTAAGGTACTAAGTAATAATAATAAAGTATAAAACAATTATAGGACAGTTCAATTGACAGTTCAATTGAACTAATTACCGTAATCAATTATACAAATAATCAATGCAAAAATATAGGCTTATAGGCTTACTTACATTCTACAGTTATAATGTTCAATTATATGCATAATATAAAATGATAAATGGTGCATTTATATAGCGCCTTTATCCAAGGCGCTTTACATAGATTGTGCATCAATTCACCCATTCACACACACACTCATACACCAATGGCAGTGGAAACCATGCAAGGCACCAACCTGCACATCAGGAGCAATTAGGGGTTCAGTCTTGCTCAAGGACACTTCGACAACTGGGGGAGCCTGGGATCGAGCTGGCAACCTTGCGGTTGCCATCTGGCCACTCTACCCCTGAGCCACTGCCGCCCACCTCCGCCATACACAATACAAACATAAATTCTATGGTTTGTAGGCCTACTGTATGTGTGTTATATCGGTAAATTATATTTATATTGCATATTTATTCGTGAGCTAATTGTTTATCCTGCAAAATCATGAATTCTGATTTGAGCATTGAGACAAAATATAAATAAGTCAATGTGTCCAAAAATTACAGCATTCATGCATTGTGTTGACTTCTAGTTAGTAGCAGTAATATTTAATATTTGTGCTGTTTCGGGGAGGAAACTCTTTTTATCAGCAGCAGAGTAAACACAACTTTTATGTGAATGACTGTTACCGAAACACTACACTTTAGATAGGTGTCTTCTTAACGTCTGTAGCAAATACATTATTTTTGTTAAAAACTATAGGCCTACATATACATTGTCCATGTACTGTAGTACGTTTTCTGTGCTGAGAGGTCTAGAACTAGCTAGTCAAGCTCATATGTCTATGGTCAAGCTGCTACAGCTACTGTAAACTGCAAAAAAATCACACCTGTGTGAACTGAGCGGTGCAACTATACATTTATTGTTATAGTTACTGTACTGTACTGTGCTCTGTAGGCTACTGTATTGTAGTGTACTGTGCTAGTCTGTACTGTACTGTGATTATATTTGGAGGAAATTACAGAGTAAAGGTGGTTGCACACCGGCCGCGTTTTTCGGAAAACCGATGGAGAAACGCCGCTAAAAATCCGAATTCGCATCCGATTCGCGCCCGGTGTGTGGAGACCTTTACCAGAACCCCAGGAACGTGCCATGGGGGCCGGCCCGGTTCCCACAAGCCTTTTTGATTGATTGATTGAAATATTTATTAACAGAATTACAGTACATTTCAAGCACAAACTCAATACAAAGCCTGTTAACTGTGAGTGGACAACCCAATTAAGCATTACACTTGTTTACAAGAGGGTCCACCTTGTTCAATTCATCAAAACATTTAGAGACGTACAAATAGACACTTCTATATATAGTCAAAGAACAGAACAGGAATTCATCATAAGGGAGGTAAAAAGGGAAAAGAAACATACAGTGAGGGGAAAAAGGGGTGGGCGGTGGGGGGGGGGGATTCAGATTTAACGGAGGCCAGTTTCGAATTGCAGCCGTCCGTAGGTGCCCTTTGAGAGCGGTTTTGAAGGAGTCAAGGGATTCGCATGTCTTAATGACTGTTGGTAGGGCGTTCCACATTTTGGTGGCATAGGAGCGAAAATAATTTAGTCCCTTGTTTGTGCCGAATCTGGGTTGTACATGGTTCGTTGCACTTCCTCTGGTGTTATGGGTGTGGACTTCGTTAACATTAAGGAAGTATCTAGACAGGTACATGGGTATCTTGGTGGTGTATCGAATCTTGTGGACCAGACCCATTGCAAGATGCTGTACTCTGTCGTCGACCCTAAGCCATTCCAGCCTGTCAAAGTGGGCAGGGGTGAGGTGGGTTCGGGGGGTGAGGCCAAGTAGGAGCCTGACCAGTTTGTTTTGGGAAGTCTGGAGCCTAGTTTTAAGGGCCTTTGAGGTGCTGTGGTACCAGGAGGTGCATGCATAGTCAAATAAACCTTGTACGAGGGCTCCTGTTAAGGTCTTCAAGGTGTTTTTGTTGACCAGTGAGGAGATCCTGTAAAGGAATCTTGTTCTTTGGTTGACTTTTTTGATTACGTTGGTGGCCATTTTATCACCGGAAAGATTAGCCTCCAGGATGGAACCTAGGTAGGTAATTTCATCTTTACGTGTGATAACATTGTCACCCACTCTAACCAAGAAGCCATTTGCCTTGCTGAGATTACTATTAGATCCGAAGAGAATGGATTCAGTTTTTCCCATGTGTAAAGATAGTTTGTTATCAGCGAGCCAGGTGCAGATTCTACAGACTTCAGAGCTGAGGGCCTTTTCAACCTGCAGTTTGTTCCTGTCCAAGACTAGCAGTGCTGAGTCATCTGCGAACAGGAACAAGTTGCAGTCACAAGCTGATGTCATGTCGTTTACATATATTAGGAACAGTAAAGGCCCTAGTATGCTTCCTTGTGGAACGCCACAGCTCACTGGGAGGGGGGGGGGGGGACAGTGTTCCATTCACCTCCACCATCTGTTCTCCCCTCCAGGTAGGATTGCATCCAGCTCACTGATGTGCTACCTTTTGGAGGTCCAGCTTGACCATGACGCAGTATTTGCCAGCATCCACCTCATGTTTGATGTGGTCGCTCAAATAGAGAAGGCATGTGTCAGTGGAGTGGGATGTTCTGAAGCCAGATTGGAACTTGTACATTAATTTATTTGTGGCAAGATACTTTTCAACCTGTTCATAGACTATTTTTTCCATCACTTTCGAGATGGAGCTTAGAATAGAAATAGGGCGGTAGTTGCCGGGGTCTAATTTACTCCCTTTCTTGTGCAAGGGGGTTACTTTGGCCAGTTTGAGATCTTGGGGGACCTGTCCCTGTTTGATGGAGAGGTTTACTATGTGGGTGATGATTGGAGCTATAGAGATGGCTGAGTCTCTGAGAAACGTCCGAAACGGTCGAGAAATGACAGAGTTGCCGTGTTGCAGCTCTCCGTGCTCGGACAGACACCGGGACACAAGGATCACGCATACGTAGGGACAGTCACACACATAGCTGCGTAATGGAGCGGAGGAACCGCTCAATGATGCGCAGGGTAGCTTTGACCTTGAAAAGTCAGCGTAGGCAGACTGCTGCTGTTGAGAATACAGAAAATTCTAGGATACAGAAAAATACTTAAGGACATGATGGACATTTCAATAATATAATAACTTATATAGTTATATTACTTAAATATGAATAGAGTTGAAGACAGTTCTCTGTCATGTCTATCTTGGCAGAATGTGTCAAATGTGGTCATCCTCACTGTGTGATAGACATAGTGATAGTATTATATTATATAATATAAATCAGACATATAACTCATGTAGCCACACCAAAACAACAATAAATGTTTAACCAAGTTCTAAATGATGTTTCTTTATGATAGCTATTTCTGCGAGGAAGGATGCCTTAGGGTTACTTTATTCAAGGTAAAAAAAAAGTCATCAAAGCGCCCCAGTCAGACCCCAGACAGACTCCAGACATGGCTGCTGCAGGAGCAAGCGGCTCCTTGGAGTCCACGTTGGACAAGAGGCTTCAAGCCGTTTCAAACACAATGGACTCTATCCAGGGACTGTCGATGTGGTGCATCGAAAACAAGAAGTACCACAGTGTTGTTGTGCGCTGCTGGATGAAATGGCTGAGGAAATGTAAGCCTAATTATTACTTCTCGTAGCATATAAGTTGTGCAGCAGCGTTAGCGGTGACCTCTCGACAAGTCGTCATATGACCAAAAAAAATGCATATATATTATTATTCAATTGGAAAAGGTGTCGACGTAAGTCAGGACATTCAGGTGGCGTTGAGCATAAGTCATTATTTTGGTACGAGAAACTTTGAAAATATGTAATTTTGAGCGACTTGACTAACCATGATAAGGTTTGTTACTGGCAGTAACACTGGGGGCGCTTGTTTTGTGTACAGGGCTTCGACTAGCATGGGTGTCGATGTCAACACTGTTCAACATTTTAAAGGAAACATCTAGCAAAGAAAGAGGCTTGTTTTTTTTCCAACCGTTACCCCCCTCCTCCAGTAACAGATGGTAAATGGTAAAATGAACGGAGTAGCTGCAACAGGCTATGAGCGGGTAGCAAAACGTGCGCTCCCTATCATGGCGACAGATAACTGAACTGTTTATGATTTCAACATTCTCCAAAACCGCTAGTTTAGTAGTTGGTGAAGTAGTTGTTCACTAAATGGAGGGATGTGGGGTGTCCTCGTCTGTGCTTCCTCGCCGGGATAGCTGGAGTGGATTGTTAGACCAGCCTTTCTCTGTTCTGTTCTGTTACGCTATGCTAACAAGCTAGGCTAGCTGACTGTAATGCGCCAACGCTAGCCTTGCATTACAGTCAGCTACCAGGCCGCCTCTTGAGCGGAACTGCAGAAGTGTGTTTTGCAGAATTACAGTACATTTCAAGCACAGATCAATACAAAAAAACTGTTAACTGAGTGGACGACCCAATAAAACACTACACTTGTTTACAAGAGGGTCCACCTTGTTCAATTCATCATAACATTTAGAGACATACAAATAAACACTTCAAATGCCAGTTTACAATATGTTCTGGCATAAATAAACTACATTTCCATGCTACTCTTACTCAATGCTACTTATTGTTGCATGATTGTAAATGCATCTTACACATTATTGATTCTCGTTTAGCTCTGTCACGAAATAATATTATCTGGTGTTGTATTATATTGATAGTTCAGTTCACTGCAGGCCAATATACACAGATCACCGTGTCAATCACCCAATCAATGTTTATGATTTTTCAGCGACTGAAATGTCAAACTCGATCACTGGGATCAGATTCGCAAAGCAAAACTCCTTGTGCAATTTATATACCAATGAATGTACTATCATGGCATCGAATCTGGTCGAAAAGAATGTTATTCATATTTAATGTTTTGGTAGTCCAAGAATGTTCACATTTTAGGCTACTGTAGCCTATGCAATTCTAGAGGCTTTTTGAGTAATAATACCAAGTGTGATGCTTCGATCTAGCTATGTAGGCCTACATATTTCTGGTATTTCTGGTTTTCACTATATTAACAACTGTATATAGTTTGCATCACTATACATAAGGAAAGTGTAAAATAACATTATACAAATAAATAATAACAGAGTATATCAGTTTATTATGTACAGCTTTATTCCAATACAGCTATTTTGTTTTCAATTTTCGACTAAAGTCGGAAAGCTGGGTTTGGACTGAGTATTCACTTATGTTTGTATTTAAGTCCTTGCTCCCTATTTATGTGTGAATGATTTGTTTTAATTTGGACAACTGTTTTTTAAAATAGACACTGCTGTTCCATCACATTCAGGAATTATACACATTTTAGAGCTATTACGTTTCTCCTTATTTGTGCTCGTTTAATTTATGTTGCAGAGATAAATTGGCAACTGTTGGTTGAGGCAAGGATCGTCCAGTTTTAAGGGCTATAAAATGTACTGAGTGCAATGTCAAACATTGCACTCTACTTTACTAACCAGAGTTGAAACTTGATGTCTTTAATTTCAAGCCATACACTTTCTCTGTTTTACTTATCAAATGGAAGCTGTGGTAACCTGCAACCCATGACCAAATCATTCTGAAGTTTGGCCAGAAATGCTGTTCATTTCCTGTCATGTTTGAATCTCATATTTTGCCTGCCCTACATGCAGTGTTTGTGGTGTTTAAAAGAAAAATCAATTAAGTTATGCTTGGACTTTGTGTTGCCTACTTTTGCCTAAACTTTATGAGCATTCAGTAACTGAATATTTTAATAGCAGTGTTTATCTCATGTGGATGTAGACTGCTGCTGAGGCCTACTCGGAGCAATGCGTGTTTGATTTTATAGATGGAGTCAGGTTCTGGTCTGGCTTGTCGTCTGTAACTGGAGAGTCGTATAGATGGAGGCCGGTTGTGCTGGCTGATCAGTAACTGGAGTATTTTATAGATGGAGGTTGTACTGGCTTCAGTGGCTTGTGGTTGTTGCTAACGTAACTGGAGTATGTGCCCTCTCCAACTTTTTGTTTACGTACCATTGATATTGTTTACTATGCCACTGCATGAACTTGGCTTGAATACTTTCCCTTCTGTAAAAGTTGTGGATAGTACCTACTAATGTATTTGGTTTCACTATGTCAACTTTGTCAAGGTTCCAAGCAAGCCGAAGTGATACAAAAAGGTGGCATAAAAAAACTGGTCAGAGAGAATAGACCAGTTCAGAATGTTTCTATTAGAGCGATATTTGACTATGTCTATGGATATTTACACAATATAAAACAAAGTGTCCAGAACATTTGCTATGTCTAGTTTATCAACCTGTGGATATTTAGAAACAAAATAATATATTTAATATTCAATATCATAAGTGTCCAGAAATAAGGTTGATAAATATACTGCTCCAATGCAACGTTGCCGGCATTGTCTAACTCTAATGTCTACACAGACATGTAAATTCATATATACAAAGGTGCACACTGCATGATACTGTATATACACATAAGGTGTATCATTCATGGTTAAAATTGCAATGGGATGAGGCAGGTACAGCAGCAGATCTCATCTGTCTTGGTGTGTTATAAAGCAGTTGTTCTCTGAGCTAATAAGTAGGAACCAACAGAAGTGTCTGCCACGAATGTGCTTGATACTTTGATTACATTTGTTGAATGCTTTTGTTGTTTTTGGTTTTGATATCCAGACAGTCCTGGCTTGTTTTTTGTCTGAAATTCACATGCGCTTCTTGGTTGGAGTCAGTGGAGTGGTGAAGGAATATTCATGGATGTCTGTTGCAGGGAGGCAGGTTACCCAACCATGGTCAAAGCTCTGTTTGACAGCCGGAGTAGCTTCTACACTTGGCCAAAACTCAAGAGCTGTCTTCCAGCCAGCAGGTGACTTTTCTGCTCTGCTGAGTCTTGAACCTCTGCAAACAATCTAGGAGGAATAATTCTTGAGAGTTTTCTGTGCTGGATAGATACTAGATACACATGTAGCATTAGTCTTTTTGCATTGTCAAAATTGTGATCGAATGGTGGTCAAGGAAGGAAGTAGGGCAGTTTTCTCATAAATGCCATAGCTTTGTAAAAAAATAATGAAGTCTTGTATCTACATTCCACGTACAATTTGCTTATATTATAGCCGGGGAGCCACAGGCTCAACATTTGAGAGGACCTGTGATGTCATGCCGTACTTATTATTTGTTTTTTCTATTAATTTGGTCATTGGGGTCCACAGAATAAGAGGCCTGCTCTGCCGGAAACATTGCAAAAAAAAGTTATGGCCATTTTTGTCTACCACACCATAGACAACCTATATAAGGCAACATTTTCCAAATTTCATCATGCTTTAAGTAGCATGTGACATGTCAAACTAGGGGTTTTTCATGATTCTGAATCCATTCCAAGCATTAGTTTTGCACGAAAAACATTGGGCTAAAAACGGCATTAGCCGTCATCACAAATGTGATGAGGTCACATGGCCGAATAGTTTGACATGTCACATACTACTTAAAGCATAATGAAATTTGGAAAATGTTGCCTTCATAGGTTGTCTATGGTGTGGTATACAAAAATGACACTGTTTCCGGCAGAGCTGGCCTCGCATTCTGTGGACCTTAATGACCAAATGAATAGAGAAAACACAAATATAAAGTACAGGTTAAACTCTATTCTTTGAGCTTTTGGGCCTGTCGCCCCCCGGCTATTAAAATTTGCATTACATGTTTGGACGAAAGGCTGTTTATATCTGTTTTTTCTTGTTACTGCAGGTGGATTAATGTTGCGTTAAATACAGTTTTCTCAGAGGGATAATATAGGCTTGTCTAAGTTGTCTTACATGCCTCTAGCGTAGGTTGACTTTTGACTCGGCTCTCTTGTGATAGCTATTGTACTTACATACAATGAATCAACATACACAATCCAATGTGACAGGCAAGCACTTACATAGTGTTTTACACCTGTAAACCTGTGATGATGTGACAGTAAAACTATTCTGATTTTTAAATGTTTTTAAATTAATTAGTTACTTTAGCCAGCATGAGATTGCATGTGGCATGAACCAATGCATCCATAGGCACTCCAACACAGATAGGTAGAAAAAAGAGAATCCCGCACACTGTCTTCACTTAGGTTGGTTTTTATTGCAACGTTTCGGTCGTCAGACCTTCATCAGGCATAAAGCAGTACTGACAAACAGTCAGCATAAATACATCTCTGAGATCAGCGGGGGCCAATCAAATGACACACACCAATCCGTTACCATGGAGAGGGACTGCCCACAGGTGAGTACAGGTGGTATATTCTTTCCATGATAAAAGGAACATTTATAAATATACACAAAATAGAATAAGATAGCTACAATAGAATAAATCAATCAGTATAGTAAAGGCAATATATACAATGAAAATTGAAAACCTTTTTAAATGTACTGACTGAGGCAACAAATGAATATTGGACAATTATATTTAAATAAACATGTCCCTGGAGGGCATAATGTCCAATACATGTATTGGGGGTCAGACCTAATAAATTACAGGTATAAGGGTCTGTACTCCAAAATACATAACATTGACATCACACACAATGACAGCGGGACATCAAACAGACTAGAACCAATATATCAAAAAATCAGGAAATAAATAAAATATCAGAAAACCCCAGAGGTGAGAGAACCTCAAAAAATATAATTGTCCAATATTCATTTGTTGCCTCAGTCAGTACATTTAAAAAGGTTTTCAATTTTCATTGTATATATTGCCTTTACTATACTGATTGATTTATTCTATTGTAGCTATCTTATTCTATTTTGTGTATATTTATAAATGTTCCTTTTATCATGGAAAAAATATACCACCTGTACTCACCTGTGGGCAGTCCCTCTCCATGGTAACGGATTGGTGTGTGTCATTTGATTGGCCCCCGCTGATCTCAGAGATGTATTTATGCTGACTGTTTGTCAGTACTGCTTTATGCCTGATGAAGGTCTGACGACCGAAACGTTGCAATAAAAACCAACCTAAGTGAAGACAGTGTGCGGGATTCTCTTTTTTCTACCTATCAGTTCCTGTTATCCGACGCACCTGTCCTTTGTAGGTGTGCAGAAGGACTTTTTCGTATAGTTTGCGCCTTTGACTCCAACACAGATAAAATGGATTACTCACCTAATGCTGCAGTCAGAGATTCCATGATTAACATAATTCCAGTGTGTACATTGTTTAAGTGACCGATGCATGGTTTAGTCGTATAACTAGTGCTCTGAACACATCAAAACAACTTTTCGTTTAAAAAACTAACATTGCAGCTTGGTTACAACCGAAACTGACTTCCTCTGCTGACTTCCTGTTCAAAATAAGAGCCACTTGTATATATTCTTTTGTACACACTCGGAGTTAAATTGACATTGATTTTACGATATAAATAAAATATAAATGAATAAAAATAATAAATAAATGGATATAAATGGCATAAAATGGGAGTCGGTAGTGAAATGCATGTCAAACTGGAGGTCCTTGAAATTAAAATGATGAGAATCATTGCTAGAGCCTAGCTCTGGTCCATAGCCCTAATGCTAATTCTGCCCTGCATTAAGGCTATGGAACCGATGGCGTCTAGCTCTCGCATGAAATGCAGACCAGCCTCTCTTATGTAGTGGGAATATAAAGAACGTTTTACCTACTCACCAATACAAAGACGGGTTGTTTAATTAGAAAGCCTACTTTCCTTAGTGGACGCACTATGAGCCCACCCACCACATGTATAATATGTACTTTTTGGCCAGAAAGGGATTGTTTTTCCACTGGAAAATAAATACTTTTAGTTACTCCACTGCACCCCCTACCGATATTCCCAAGAGAAAAACCTCATAGGAAAGATCTTTTCCGTCCGGTGAAAACAATCCCTTTCTGGCCAAAAAGTGCATTGTGGGGGGGCTCACTCAGTGCGTCCACTAAGGACAGTAGGCTTTCTAATTACACAACCCGTCTTTGTATTGGTGAGTAGGTAAAACGTTATTTATATTCCCGCTACAGAAGAGAGGCTGGTCTGCATTGCAGGCGAGAGCTAGACGCCATCGGTCCCATACAGGGCCGGCTGCAGGATGAAATGACTGAGGGGTCAATTGAGATTTTAGAGGGGGCAAATCTTTATTACATATTGCGTTGTTAAATCAAACGGGCAGTGCCAGTTCTAGGACTCGGGTAGCGAAGATATTTTCGGTGGGCCCCCACCTGGGCTGTAGCCAGGCTCCAGAAAATGGGGAGGGAATGGTAGTGCTGCCCCGCCAGGGGCTCCAGATGAATTTTTTTGCGATGAAAATGCTTCAATCTGGTGCACTTTGACATAACAATTAAGAGGCTTGATGTATAAAGAACTACACACATATTAGATTATTATCATCTTTACTGTGCTATTATTGCCATTTGCCAACATCAGGAGGGGAGAACACAAGTACAAAACATTGGATAGGACACTCACTCCAGAGGGCCACAATGCATATAATAAATAATAGCTGATCTACAAGCTCAAAACGTGTCACAGTGCGATGCATTTTGAGCTTGTAGATCTGCTTTCTTTGCTATTTCTTTTTACCTATTTTTGAATTGGAATCCTGAAAAGTTTTTTTACATGTTATGTTAACTTTATGATTATGAACTTAAATGAAAATACATTGGACATAAACAAGACTAAGTCTTTTTTTTTAAATCTGGAAAATACTTTTTTATGTTTGTAGCATGTTTATATTTGAGTTATAACCGGGGTGCATACTTAGTTTAGACTAGTCATTGGTTAGACATGGGTTAAGGTTAGGTTTAGGTGTGCTGCCCCGTGGGAGGTTAGTTTTAGGGTGAGGGTTTGACATAGGTTGTAGTCGTAGGACTAATGACTGGTCTAACCAATGACTAGTCTAAACCAAAAACGGTCTAAACTAAGTACTGCATACGTTAATATCACTAGAAAACCAATCCAGCACACAAGGTAGTTTTATATTTTATTATTGACATCATTTAACAAATGTACTGCTTCTGACGGAAGGTTCCGCCAGTAGGAATCCAACCGGCTTCTGGCTTCTGGCATAACGTTCCGTCTGATAAGCTTTATTATTGATATGAAACTGGATCGCTGACTTTTTATTTTTTGCTTGGCCATTCCTTCTTTAGTGATCCTAGACTGGATTGCGCAACTACGCTGCCGTTCACCTCCCTTTATACATGCTGACTAAAAAGCTGAATAACCCAATCTACGGAGCTCTCAATGGTTTGGATAAAACGCACAATGTTCAGAGGTCTTTGCTGATTATCCGGTGGTCTAGATGGGAACATTGGCGCTTTCTAGAGCAAGGATTGCTTCATTTTAGCTCGCTAGCATTGACGCTATTTATTTACCATCTCAGGATGGCTGCCCAAACAGGATGTGAGTCCAGTGTGTGTTACACTAGAAACGGCTCGGCAGCCTGCGGTCGGCTCTGCGTCCAGCAGGAGGCATCAGACGCCAAAATAACTTAAAAAAAAAAATTCATGAGGGTTCAAGGAGGTCGGGTTGAGTGGTCCAGTACCCCTTTTGACCCCTCGTGGTGCCAGGCCTGGTCCCATAGCCGTAATTAGCATAATTAGGGATATGGACCAGAGCTAGCTAGAGCCCTGGCATATGATATCTTTTAAAATGGGGGTCTGCACCGGGGTAATAGGTCCTTGACATGAAAAAGTTTGAGGCCAGCTGGTGTAGGACAGTAAGGGCACACACTTACACCAAGCACCGTCGGGCTCACACTCGCAGTACAATGAACCTAATTGCATGCATTTGTAAGGCTACTAACTTTCACCATTTCATGTTATATTGTTTTTTTATTCATTTAAAAAAATGTATAACATATTGGTGCTCCTTCATATTTGGTGGGTGCTCCTAAAATTATTCTGGTGCGCCTACATTTTTAACCCATTCTGGACGGGAACCCCTTTTGGTGTTTTAAGAATTATGTTATACTTTAGCTTTTGAATAATCACAAATGTGGCGCAAATCTTTGAATATATATTCTTTCAGAGCGAACGTTTTTAAGTCAAATCTTTGCTTCTGGGGGGGTCCCTGGAACAACATTTTCAGATGGGGGTTGGCGGCCTATTAGTTGCATATCATTTTTGGGGTCCTTGACATGAAATATTGAGCACCACAGATATAGAAACATAGGTATTTCAGAAAACTGTCATGACTTCACTGTCAAATACCAGTAAATGGAAGTTGCTCAGTGGCGTTTTGAAGGACCCAGAAGTCTTCCGGGAAGTACCCCACGAGCGCCTGCAGTTCCAGCTTTGACCAGTAGGGCCGACGACTTCAACGTTGGCTAGCTGTTCTGGGAGCTTGCGAATTGCAGCTTGCAGAAGTGTTAAGATGCATTCAAACTGAAAATGGTGTGGATGTTTTTGTTTTCTATAGTATTCGATCTGAAGGCACACCGAAAGTACATCCTCTGTCCTCAGTCACACTTGACATTGCTCTCTCTCTCTCTCTCCTGACAGCTGATGCCGGCCATAGGCTCAACTTATTTTACGTTGCCAACGACATCATTCAGAACTGTAAAAGGAAAGGCGCCGTTGTGTACCGTACAGCCTTCGCTGACGTTCTGCCTGACGCCTTTCTTCTTATCAGGTGAGTACCACCACTAATACTGGCCTGGGCCGTGGCAGGCACCTTGGCTGGTAATCCAGTCTGGCAGTGTTCCGCGGGTTTGACTCCCGATCCCGACGGCCTTTACTACATGTCACCCCCCATTTATCTCCCCCCGTCAGGCGTCAGCCCTACTGTCTATCCCTCCATAAAAATATTAAATAAAGGCGAAAGCCTTATTTTAAAATGAAGTAATGCAGATGTTTAACAATAATTTAACTCTAGAGTGTAAAATTAAACCAAATGAACCCGTAAGGGTCCATTTGGGTCCACACAGTTAAAGATCTAAGGGTCCATTTGGTTACCAACTCTCCATCATTTAGCTGGGGACCACCTGGAACCCCCTCAAGTAACACTGGTGGTCCCTGGACCACTGGTTAAAAACCACTGGTGTAAGACAGACGTTCCCAACCACCGGTCCGCGACGACGACGACACATCTTGCCTGCCAAACTGTTTCCCGACCTAGATATTCCAAACAGCAGATGAAAGGTTGACTCTGTCCGTTCCAATGAAAATACCAAGGATCTGTCAGCGGACGCGTCACTGACTGTGATTTATAAATGGCTTCGAGTCTGTGTTACTTCCGTGTTGCGTAGCATAACGGTTACATCACTGTCCAATCCTTGGTATCTTTACCGTGTGCTCAGCGGGCAGCAGCAGCAGATCATCAAGGGATCAACAGCTGCAGCCTATTTTATCACGTTCGCGCTAATGAAACAAAACACTACACGGTGACGGTACAGGATTATTATTTCATGTCAAAACATTCAAGTATCAGAAGATGATGTTACCCAGGTAAAGTAATGCGACACTCTGCATGTTTAACTTTTCCACATGTCCAAAGTCATTTCTGAAAAAGACATAAGCCTAAACTTTTTTTAATTTTTTTAATCATACTATCATTGCCGATATAACGCCATTTAGGTCAATATAACATTATGTTGTGATATCATAATAATATATCAGTGGGTCTCTTCCGTGAGAACGTTAGGTTTTGGTACGATGATGCGCGGCTACGCCCCCTCAGGTCCTCCACTGCTGACCTGCTCAATGTGCCTAAAATGGCGTATAAAAAAACCCACGGTGAAGCAGTTTTCTGCTTCTACGGGACGACAGCTTGGAATAAACTCCCACTACACCTTAGACAGGCAGCCTATGCAGACATTTTTAAAGCACAGCTTCTCCACTCTTGCTTTTAGTTGAATTGTTTTAAATCTCTGTTAATGTATTGTACTGACTGCTCTGCTCTTATTGTTTCATGTTCTATGATATCATTCTAATGTTAATGATTTTGCTTTTATTTAAATGTTTTATGGTGTTGCTTTTTTTGCTCTGTAAATGATGCATTTATGTCATGAAAGGTGCTATGCTATATAAATAAAGTTTATTATTGCGACCACAGGTCGCATGCAGATTACTATGAGAATCTTCAAAACCTGTCAGTCCGTCGTTCCATCCGTCACGCCACCATATATGGCCGTCAGTCCCTCACACCTTGTGACACGTAAGGCCACCATATATGGTCGTCAGTCCATTGTGCCGATCCATATAATGATCCATATAATAAGAAGATCACAACACTGACCTCATCAAACCCTGGATAGCCATACTGTACATGGAGAAGACTAGATCACCTAGATCTCCATATATGGAGCTGACCTGTTCTGACATTCCATATATTGATCCTAACCCCACCCATCCTTCCTCTTCGATGTCTCCCTTTTGACTGATACCTGTCCATTCAGACTCTAGATGGGCCCGCCCCAAAGTTATTAGTGCAGCCGCACCCGGCAGCCGGCGTAAACTAGAGTTCTCACAGGCCTGAAAATTCAGGCCCGGCCCTACCTGGGCCCTTGTCAAATCCTGTACACTCAAGACATGCTCCATATATGGCCAGACCTCCTCAAACCCTGTACACTCAAGACACTGCCCCCGCTGCCACCATTAGGTCTCCATATGTGGAGCTGACCTGTTCTGACATTCCATGACATACCCCCAGGGCGTCTTACTGGGTATATATAATTATTAATAAACGCATCAGTGTGCACTATAACTACAATATACCGTTTTATGCCTGCTGCCTTGCATTGCAACCATGTCCAAACTTCCATCTAGTGATCAACCCACCCACATTTCCGCCACCACACTCGACATGTCTTCCCATTGATTTAAATGGAAATATAATGGATTTTCCACCTAAAATATTTGACTTGTTTGGAGGTAGAGCTTCAAAATCTCTTTCAAAAACCGTTAACAATGGACTGGACAAATGTCTATGCCATACTATTTCAACTTGGTGGTGATTCTCAGCACCAACCGTGGCCAACGAATAGAGGGAGAGAAAGCGACTTCTGTCTGTCTTTGAGTTAAGTTTTACTGAAACTGCACAATATTTCATATTCAAATTTGATTGATTTGAAATTCAATAGGTTCAAAACTTCGAATGGATCGAAATTGTATAATTTTCAAAATTGTGTGAATATTCCAATGACATTTTTGGCCATTTTAACAGTCCTTCTCTCTCGTTCTCTGTCTCTCTCCAGTCATGATAGTAACGCAAAGGTATTAAAGTCTGTGGAGAGGATTCTGTCCATCTGGGAGGACAGGACCGTGTACACAGACAATCTGATCACTGAGCTCAGAGGCTACCTGGTCAAAGAGGTATCTCCTCCGGCTTCTACAACACCCGTGGAACAGAAAAGTAAGAGCATCTCAGCTGCTGCGTTCTATATGTAGCTCTGTGTGTGCAAAGTTGCAAACACATCATTCTCTTTTTGTAGCTCTGTGTTAAAAGCATCTCGGCTACTGATCTCAATTGACAATTTAGGCATCTAGCAGACCCCCTTAACCACTTCACATAAATGTGAAATCAGAGTAAGCAGGCCCGGGCCGGCCTAGCGGTCCAGGTACATAGGCTGCTAATCCGGGAGTCGGGAGTCAAACCTGCTACACAGTCAAGCTGACAGTGTGTTGCAGGTTTGACTCCCGATCCCGACGACCTTTGCTGCGTGTCACTCCCCACCTTCCCCCCAGAAAAACAAAACAAAAATAAGTAAAGACCAGTTTAATGCCTTGCACGGCAAGTGTCAACCGATGCATCGTATGACAAAAGTGGCAGCAAAATGACAGTGTCATGGAAAATCTTCACAGACGATATCAAATTAATATTATCACATGCTTCAAAAAATGTGAATGGTTGGGAAGAAAAAGTAAGCTCCATTACAATAGAGATGCGTGAGACCCATTGATCTATACTGTAACTGGAGGAGGCACAACAAATCTCTGGCCCTTCGTTTCAATGAAAGTTGCTCACCAAGCTCCCACGGAAGTCTTAACTTTTGCTTTAAAAAAGAATCCCTACTGGTTTTGGGGGTGTGGCGAGAACACAATACAGCCTTTTTAAGCAGCTGCCAAGCTGGTTCTACTTTCGATGCCACTTGTAGAGATGACCTAGCAGACACTTTTTCATGATTGGCTGCCTAACGATGTTAGCATGATGCTTGCCTATTTACACTGGGGTTAATATGTCGCGGCTGTGGCGGGGCTGACTGTAGCCTATGGCTAACAGTGTCCATGTTAGACAAAAATCTAATACTTTGAGAACCCCTGCTGTGTGCACATGACTATTCATATTATTTTAGTTATTAAATAATGTATGTATAGCCTATTGGCTTTAGACTGACATAGACAGAGAGAAAGCTCCTGGCATCACTTGTAAATAATTATAATAATATTAATATTAATAATTATTATTAACACCCTGAACGCCCAGGGTTATTTAATCCATTAAATCGGAGCGGCCAGCGATTTATAGCAGCGGAGCACATTTAGTGACGGACCAGGTGCTATCCCGGATGTAGCTGAAGTAGCTTGATGTAGCCAAAACACTCCCGATGCGATCGACAACGGGAGGTATGCTTAATTCTAACGCGACTAGCGATGGGCCGTCTAACACATAATCTTTGCTTAGAATTGGACGGAATGATTTAGATCAAGAGATTTTCGGTCTCGTTGGCTAAAATGGGGTTGAACATTTTCGATGACGTCCCACCGGAAAATAACATTGAATATTGCACAACAGACGCTCCTAGCCTGTGGAGCGATGCGATCAATAATCTCCGTCCTTTTTATCAATCTCCGTCCTGAGCGCTGGGCGTTACTAGATTGAACGGAGAACTCCGTCCTTGCCGTTCAGGGTGTTAAATAGCAATGATTGGACCAAGGACAAACAAAACTTGATGCAGCTGGTTAAAATAATACTATATTTTGTACACATTGAGACATGTAGTACTACGTGTTGTTCAACACTACTCTCAAATCAGAATTTGAACCCCAACACTACTCTCAAATCATAAATTGTCCTTAAATGTAAACCCTATAGAAATTAAAGGTGTTAACTTGTATAGGTTATACAACAGGTATAGATGTTAATATGAGAAGAGGTGGCCATGGGGAAGTTCAAACAGAAGGAACTATCAATACGAAACGTTGAGCGCAATAAAAGCTTGCAGGGCTTATTTAAGCAGTGTGGATTACATTTTATTTTGATGGATATTAATGTGCCCCCCTTCACCTTTTCAGCTCCAGTTGATTCCAATGCAGCTCTTAAATCAAAGGTTCTTGCTGAGTTTGTGGTGAGTGAGAAACTAGTTTTAAGTTGTACTTTGACCCCTAACTACCATGCACACCATTGCCATTATTTGCAACAATGTTGAGATTGAGAAAGTTGAAAATCAGTCCATAAGTTAACCACGTCAGAAAGTGAAAATAGCTGCTATATAAGCTCACAACACTAATAAACTGGCAACCCAAATTAGGGTTGCCAGGGTTAATGCTACAGTATTAACTGCCAAGGTATCATGACTTATTCCATGTTGTTTAATAATTCAATAATAATTCAATGTTAATAAACTGAGTAATAGTTCTAATTCCCATGCAGAAAATGATTTTTCAGATGTTTGGAGTTTGATTTATGACCATATCTTCTGATGTCTTACCCTAGATTGAAATGCAGGTGTCACTTTGGTCACTGTTCTATTGAAGCCAGTTAATCTGTTTTTGTGACTGAAGTACCTGCCATCTGCGCCCCAATAACGAACCCTCTTTCATAGTCAATTTGATCTTTTTCTCTGGTCATCTTGATCCAACATCGATGCAAACTGGGCCTTCTCAGCATTTTATACTTGCCACTGAGGATGTTAATTGTTTAATGGTATCATGCATTACACAATACACATGCATGGAATCATCACTATTGTTGATGTTAATAAGGGCCTTTCTTGGCCCCACCCTTCTCCCATTGTTTATATTGTGTTTTGTTTCCAAGATGGCCGCAGCACCAGGAGGGGGTGGGGCGGAGGTGAGCGGGGGGGTCGACATATGCCCTTACTGGGCTGTATTCACAAATTCAAGACACCCGTGTTGCGTTTGTCTTATGTCTGTGTTTAATGGCCGCTCCAATGCATTTCCAATGGAAGCCCATATGGTTTGACCAAACATTTTGTTTGATGGGGGGGAGGGGGGGCAGAACACATCCATCAAAGCAGTGTTCAGACACAAGGCAAGTGTCTTGAATGCAGCCCAGTAAGAGCATATGTCGACCCCGTCCGCTCACCTCCGCCCCACCCCCTCCTGGTGCTGCGGCCATCTTGGAAACTAAACACAATATAAACAATAGGAGAAGGGTGGGGCAGAGAAAGGCCCTTATTCAGGTTTTTCCTTAATTTGTCACATGTAGTCTATATGGTTCTTGACATTGTTAATTGTTATGCTAAGCTGTCCCCTGTGCTGCAGCCCCAGGCACTGGTAGAACAGTTATCTAAGCTGAGTGTCCCCTGTGCTGCAGCCCTAAGCGATGGTAGAACAGTTATCTAAGCGGAGTGTCACCTGTGCTGCAGCCCCAAGCGCTGGTAGAACAGTTATCTAAGCTGACTGTCCCCTGTGCTGCAGCCCCAGGCACTGGTAGAACAGTTATCTAAGCGGAGTGTCACCTGTGCTGCAGCCCCAAGCGCTGGTAGAACAGTTATCTAAGCTGACTGTCCCCTGTGCTGCAGCCCCAAGCGCTGGTAGAACAGTTATCTAAGCTGACTGTCCCCTGTGCTGCAGCCCCAGGCGCTGGTAGAACAGTTATCCATGTACAAGAACTCTCTGGACGAGGTGGAGCTCCGAGAGAAGCAGCTGGCAGCCATGAGGGTGGACGTCTGCAGCACCAGCGCACTCAGGAGACTCAAAGGTACCAGGGTTCATTGCTCTAATGCAGGGGTTTCCAAACTGTGGTGCGTGCACCCCTTGTGCACGAACACCCTCTAGAGGGTGCGTGACATGAAAAGGGTAATGGCGGTTTTATGGTGTTATTTAACACAAACGGCAAAATCCGGTAAAACACTGTTGTAAGGAGATGTGTATAGCAGCTGTGGGAGTATACAGCAGATGCATGTCTCTCAGTGCAGTGACATTCTGTGATTATTTGCCATAATCATATTAAAAAATGTATACTTTTTGGCCAAATACAACGAGACTGAGTATTGGGGGGTGCATAAGCTAGGTCAGGAGGTAACGGGGTGCACGGCCAAAAAGGTTTGGGGACCACTGCTCTAATGGCTATTACCTTCCATCACTCGCTTGGGTCGACAGACATGAATCTACCTGACGCGTCTTTCTATTTTGAGATTCAGATACCTAATTTTTTGTTTTTCCTTTCTCGTTCACATTCTTTCCCTCTAAATTCCTTGCTTTCTCTCCATTTCCTTCCTTCAATATCTTTTGTAATGTTTTTCTCTGTCTCATATATAGATAAAGCAGGGGGGAAGAAGTTCTCCAAGGACTTTGAAGACGGAAGCTCGAAGCTGCAGGACTTTGTCAAGTTCCTTGACCAACAAAGCAAAGGAGGGCCACCTCTCCTGGAAGCCCTCAACAATGCAGATATCTTCTATGAGATGCAGTACCAGGAGGTCAAGATTGTGGCAAATGTAAGCTGGGCTGCTGCTAACTTATTCATAATCAAAAAATCTGTCTTATTTATTCAATTATTACTTTGTTTGACCTTTTTATATATACATTTTATATCGCTTTATATGGATCTGAAACGGCACAGCTTTTTGCCCTGAGCCTGTTACTAGGCAATGCCCAGACCACCGCTGCACGCACGGAAGGTGTTCACGCATGCGTAGACTACGGTTATAATTTGGATATTCTATTGCTTTTTACTCAAAAACTACGTCGCTGTCCGTTGTGCTGATCAGACATCCGAGGTTTGGATCTGATTTTTCATCGCATCGCGATCGAAATATCAACGTTTCTCGAGAAAGATAGGTACTAATGCTAACATTAGCCTTTTCTTACAATGGAGGTCTGCGAGCCACCTCCGAGTGGGGAAAATGGAAGTACTTTAGTAGTAATCTCCCCAATTCTGGCCCAGTGCGAGGTATTACCACCAGGCCGCAGTATTAAGTGTAAAAAGCACCTTTATTGAACCACTTTAAATGTTATCAAAACCCAGAACTAGAAAGGTACAGCGCAACTCTCTGACGGGATGCATGCACTGATCTATAAATTTGCAATAGCTATGTGTGTATGACAACTCTGACGCTGTTAGACAGAGTGATCTCAAATGACCATATTATAGAAAATGTAAAACAAAGCACCTCTATTACACCATCAAGAATAGTGCATCATCCTGTTCAAAAAGATAAGTGCAGTACTCCGTCTTGCACTGATCACAGCATGTTCCCAAAAGGCTAAAGGCCTCTAGATTGTCCACCATTTTATAAAAGGCAAACTCCACCTTTAGGCGTGATGCCACGGCCACCAGTCCTTTCATTTCTGTGTCTACACACACTCCCAGTAGTCGGCCAAGTAGCCATCTTGGCTGACCTAGAAATAATTTGTAAACCAACCTAGAGTGCTCTATAAACAAGTGAGACACTGATTCAGAATGAAAAGAAAAAGGACAACCCCCCCCAAAGGCTAGGAACCAGGTGTTTTGTTTATAGCTATCGCACTGTCTACTGTTTTTTTTTTCTTCTTTATTCTCTCAATGGATGGCTTGTACAGGAGCCAATACAACAACTCAGAACTCGTATTAGTTGTATAATATGTAACAAAGACAATCATTCACATTGAGGGTGAAGTTGTAAATGGCACTAGAAATGTTTACATGGATAGAATAGACCTGTTATTGAACCCAAGGGAAATGTAGGAGCACCAGTCAGTCACCACAGAATTGGAAAAAGTGGCATTTCTTCCATGGCCCACTGGGACTGCTGTGAAAGCATTCGGACTCTGCGTCATGATTTCTGGAAGCCAATCTTAGCCAGGATGGAACATAAAAAGATATGACTATCCATTTTGATCACATGACTATATAATAGATATAATGTGTACCAATTCGCATAATGTTTGGACACTATCTGTAGCAGTAATATAAAACATTTGTTTTGCAAAAGAATCTGCCTCCTGGTAGTGCTATAACATGCTGATGTTAAAAGTTTGGGGCAGAGGTTCTGCTCTGGCCTCCAGGGAGTGTTCGTACACAGTTTCACGTTGATCCGTGCAATTGTACCGGAGATTATCTGTTTACAGACGGAAAGACGCATCATGTAATAAATCTAAATATGGGCATAACGTACAATGTATTGTAATATGGGCATACAGACTATAAACGGTGGATATGCTGAGAGGCTTATGTGTACATATAACGTATATCGTACATGGGGCGACAGTAATTTGATTACTAACATCTAATTAGATCACCGGGCGACTTGGACTCAACTGGCAGAGATTCAACAAAACACAACATTCTGTAATTTTCATGTTTTACAAAATCTATGCCATTCTCAATATCTTAAACCCTTCTACACCATTCACGAGAACACAAGATTTGATAAAAGAGCATTAATCCAGAATTAACTAGAAAAAGTGCCCTTCTGGGCACAGGTCTCCACCAGGAGGATAGGACTGTGTGAGATGTTTGGCAAAATGTTTAGGAGTAATATAAACATGTTTGCCTTTGATGGCAATTGGATGATTTGAGGCATTTTGTTCCAAAAATGTGTTTTGCAAAAATCAACCTGTTGGTGGTGCTATAACAGGCCAATGTGAAAAGGGTGGGATATATTCCTCAGCCTAGTAAGAAAATGTGTGAAAGATTTCACGTAAATTGCATGCTGCGTTCATGATTTGAGGCTTTTGTTCAAAACGGGGCAATCTTGCAAACTGTGAAAGCCAATTATAGCCAATTAGGATGGAATATGAAATATCGGACAGATCCGACTTGAGCACACGACCATAGAGATACTGTGTAACGATTTGTGAGATTTTTGGACAGAATCTGGAGGAGTAATATCAAAAAATGTGTTTTACAAAAGTCGGCCTCCTGGTGGCGCTATAAAAGGCAGATGCGGAAAATGCAGGTCAAAGGTTTGTCCTTGGCCTCTAGGGAGTGTGCATGCAACGTTTCACGCAGATCGGTGCAGTTTTAGGTAAAAAATGTGAAAAGCTGCCTCATGGTGGCGCTATAACAGGCCGTTCTGGAAAATGCGGGGCAGAGGTTCATCGTTGGCATCCAGGGAGTGTGTGTGCAAAGTTTGGCATCGACCGGGTTAACGGTGCCGGAGATTAGCTGGTAACGGACGGACGGACGGACGGACGGACGGACGGACACACACACACACGGACGGAGTGCAAAACATACTCTCTCCCCATGCCTTCGGCCTGGTGGAGACAATAACAAGACTGGTGCCCGGCTGTAGAGCACAGAGTCGGTAACGATGGAAGTTGGCTATCCATGCCCCACCCGGCTATGCAATACCCTAACCCATGTCTTAGTACCCGTTCCACCCATCTGTCAGTGTCCCTTTTATGCCCATATATGGAGGTTTCTGTATCTGTCTGTGTCCCTTTATTCCTATATATGAAGTTCTGTGTCAGGCATGCCCAAATATGGAGTGTTGTGATGTCAGAACAGGCCAGCTCCATATATGGAGCCTGCGCAGGGGCCCTATCCAGAGCTCGGGCAGAGGCCTTTTGTGGTGGTTCTGGACAACCGTGGGTCCGATCGACTCGATAACGGCACTGCACTCCCTGCGGGGGTGTGGAACGTGTGTATCGAATTTGAAGTCAGGGGGGCGAACGGTTCTCGATTTACGTGGATTACAGACGTAAATTACAGCTCTTCTCTGGATTTTTTTTGTATTTTGCGGGCACTGGCCACTGATCGCCACCTATGGTAACGGGAGGGAATGTGTTCATTTGCAGTGGATAGACTGTGACCTAGGTTTCCACCAGGTTGTTTCTGTGTCCATTTATTTATTTGTTGCTCACTCTCTCACCTTTTCAAGGCGTACCAAACCTTCGCCAACCGGGTCTCCCACCTGAAGAGGAAGCTGGACAGCCTGAAAACCCAGTTGCCAGACCTGGACGAGTCCCCCATCCCCTCACCATCAGCGGATGCGCCATCTCCCACAGGCTCTGAGTCCCCCTTCCGTGGCCTGGAGACATCCCAGCCAGACCCCGATCTAGATGGCTCCGCTATGGACGATTCTGCTATGGACGACGAGGCTGAGCCTCCGGCTCCAAGCCCCCTGTCCACACCCGGAGGGTCCCCCAAAGGGTCTCCCAAAGGGTCCCCCAAACAAGTCTATGTGGTCGGAGAGAGCGACAACATAGAGGTGGAGGACATGGAGTTGTCTGAAGATGAGATGGAAATCTGTGGGATCATTGGTAAGGTGTTGAAGCATGTTTTTAAACCTAATGGTCCGTATCAGTGTTCTTGTATGTTTAGACCATTGACTACAAATAATTTACATTACTGCATGCAATTTTCAAAACCATATGATAGTTTTAGATTTTTCAATGTTACTACTTTCCAGGAAGTCATTGGTTTCCATTCATTTTAGTATGTTGTGAAAATCAAACATAATTAGTAACTTCCAAATTGTATTTGGCAGTGTACCTCCATCTGAAAATATTTTGTGTCAGGAGCAGGGACTCCCATACAAGATTTGTTTTGTTAAAATGTTTCAAGTATATATTAACACAATCAGCTCCGGGATTTCTTTCAAAATAGAAGCTTTTACTCTGAAAGCTGGGGGCTTCCGTTCAAAAACCGGGAGGCATAATGTTTCTTGCTTACCTTGCTATTATTACGATCGAGTCTCTCTAGAAGCGTTAATATTCCGGGCGAGAGGCATGTTGAAGTCAGAAATGAAGACAGAAGTATGGCCATCTGGTCAAAACCACGGAGAGCTCCTTAGATTATGCATGGCGAGCATTTCTTTCTGATTGCTAAACAGGGAAGTGAATGGCAGCGTGCATGCACCAAAAGCAAGGAGTACATTGCAGAAGGATAGGCCAACCCAAAAAATATATATATTTTCTCCGTTTGATATCAATGAAAAAGCGCTAGGACGTGTACACACCTCGTCGCAATCAGTCGGTTGAATTGGTTATGACGTTCCCACACGTCGTACGGTCTGAATGTGTTCAATTGGTATTGTACTTTTTACAGTTGGTATCATTGAGCAATCATGGAATGAGAACCCCTCCCCCCAATTTGCCCAAATCTCCCAATGATGTAATTACTCTCGTTTTGAGCGATTTTGAGTCACAGGTGTGTGACTGGCACCTGAGCATCGGTCCTGCAGCAACACGAATGCTGCAACTGTGCTTGTAACCAGTGTTGATTTCGTTGACTAAAACTAAGACGAAAAATGTTCGTCGACTACCTTTTTCCACTGATGAAAACTAAATGGAAACTAAGCTATGATGACAAACTAAGACTAAATAAATATATTGACAATTTCGTCAAGAAATAAAAACTAGACAAAAATGTTAGGAAGGGACTAGTGGACAAGAGATCCAATATATGTGATTTTATACTTGGTTGCATGCTGAAAATAGCAGATTTATGAGCTTGTAGAACTGCTATTTTCAGCAACTGTAAAAACAGTCATTACGGTGGCATCAAGGCCCGCCAAAATACATTTTAGTCGACTAAATCACCTGTAGATTTAGTCGACTAAAACTAGACTAACACTAAAACATTCCAGGTGACTAAAACTAAATGAACTATTCAGGAGACTATGACTAAAACTAAAATCAAAATTTGCTGCCAAAAACAACACTGCTTGTAACGTAACACCAGCTTCCACTTGCACAGGCCTTATCCTAACGGGACAAATGTGGCTACCTCCATTGCACAATCCTTAACGCGTTATAGCTTTTTTTGTAAAGGAGTAATCAACGATACAAATTATATCAAATACAATACCAATTGGTATAGTATTATCGACCAAAGTTAATTGTCCAAACTGTTTGTGGGCGGAGTAAGATCTACAGGCTCAAAATGCGTCGATGCAACATATTCTGAGCTTGTATGTATAGGATTAAAAGGGTATCCGGAGAACTCACCAGTTTACCAACTCGCCACGATTTAGTGCATTTTAGTTTTACTTCACCTTCATTTAAATTGCATTGAAATGAGAGAGAGAGAGGATAGTTGTTTAGAGTTAACAGTAGAGAAAGTAGGAATGCTAAAAGTTTAAACACTAAAGTACCGAAACAATGTAATTCATTAGTAAACAATTCCTGAAATGGTACGCCTACTATCATTGGTATTCACATACTCACCTTTTTATCATCATCTAGCTTCACTTCACTTTCAATGTTTTATTATATAGCTGACCATCTAATTGCACAAAATAATTTGATCACTTTTGAAATGAACTAACATCTGTGAGTTTGACATACTACACTGATGAAGACAGCATGTTAGCATAACGATGAAGACATTGATGAAGACTTTTCGCTGTGGCGACTTGGTAAACTGGCGAGTTTTGCTGGGGACCACCTGGAACCCCTGCTAGGACGCAGGGGCGAGGTGTCCCCATACCCCACTGTGAGAACCACTGTTCACACTGTACAAATGTCGGGCTAATGGTTGCCATGGTGGTTCATAATAAGAACATTTTGTTGAGCATTTACACAAGACAAAGGAACAGCAGGTACTGTACTTGCTGCCATGGTAATTACTGAAAGCCATCGTGGCGTTGCGCAACAGTTGTCAATGACTGTTGATGCTGAATTTATCACGTGTATTTGTCACGTACAGTAACTGCACAGTAGAGTCCTGTGCAATGTGCATCTCTGGCATATTAGTAATTATTAGCACAAAAAACACATACACCCACTATGTGTGATGTCTGCTTAAATCTTTTAACAAATAAAAATGTATATTATTGACAGGTATTTATCTTACACATGCTTTGTACATTAGTAAATGTAAAATGACTCAAATGTTTCTACATCTCTCTCCCTGTCAATTTGTCACCTGTAGTTGAGGAGCCTGTTAAAATCCCATCCCCCGAAGCCGTGTCAAATCCAGTCCCTGTACTGCCTGCAGACACTCGGCCATCGTTGGCATCAGAGGCACTTCCTGTCACAAATGCCACAACTTCTTCTTCATCATTTCCTGCTGCTGCTCCTCCTGCTGCTGCTGCTGCTCCAGGCCTGTCCACCATTGACCTGAATAAAATGAATTCCCTCATCAGCAGTTTGACCTCAGCCTTGAAGAACACAGGTGAGTGACAAAGTGTGATTAGGGCTCAGCAATAAGAACAAAATCTCTCTCTCTCTCTCGCTCTCTCTCTCTAATAAAACTGGGCCCTAACTTCCGAGGCTTTTGCATAATGTTGTGCTGCGTTCACACAGGCCGATGCAAAGCTGCACAGTGTATTTGCTCCAAACATCATATGCATCTTTGCATCTTCATGTCACTGGCTTCCATTGAAAATGAATGGTGGACTGTAGCTTTGCATCTGCCCATGTGAACGCAGCATGAGGCCCTAAAACAACATTCATATTCACAGAGGGAAGCTTTTGACCCTCTCAGTTAAGCATGCACACACATAGCGTTAGCCCATCATGCATCCTGTCGTGGACCCATAGCAAACAGAGACACAAAGACAAGTAAGCGCGCACACAGACCTGTCAGTGCCATAACCATGGGAAGTTAAATGTTGTGTGAGCTATATGTGCTAATATCACAACCCCAGGATTAGAACAGTGCGAACACATACAGACACACACGTCACAGCCGAACACACACACAGACCTGTCGCTGACACAATGGGAAGGTGATCTTTAAGCCGTTTGATATGTGTGCTAATTACGCAAACTGAATCTCCATGCTTGTGCCATGAATGTCTGAATTGTACGTACTGTCTGAAGATCAGCTATTGTTGGTAAGCAACACTGTTTATGTATATATTGAGCTTGAATGTGTCTCTCTTCTCTAGGAGCCTCTGTTGAGACACCTTCTCCAGGTCCTGGCTCCGGCTTCTTGTCGGCACAAACCGCAACGTTGCCTCCTGCCTCAGTCCTGCCCAAGGACGCACGCTCTCTGGTCAACATGCTGTCCAAGGTGGACATGACTCCTGCGGACCTCCTCAACGCTCTGGCCAAAGCCCGCGGTCAAGGCAGTGGAGTACAGGGTGAGATGTTCACACATGTCATCTCTGTCTTTGATTGTTTCAAGAGCATTCAACAGATAATATGTGCTTTTTTTCTTCTTTGTTTTTTTAGCCTATAATTACAGCAACAAAAGTTCGGAAACTTATCTTTGGTCTATTATTTCTCCACTTTTATAATACCAATTGGTATTGTACTTCCAATCATCATTTTAATCGTTGATTAGTCACCTTTACAACGATGTATAGATTGTAAATATGAGGCCTTTGCGAAATGAGCAACACAGCTAAACGTGTGCAATGACAAGTGCTTGGTATTCAACCCTTGCTTTGAGTTGCTTAGTGGATTGGATGATTGCATTCTCCCACAGTAATAAGGGACACAGCTCTCGCTTTGGGTGTACACTACAGAGATTGGATGGCCCTCAACAAGGTCCCCCACACCCCATACTCCCGCAGCACCTCCCACAGAACCTCCCGGGGGACCCGGTCATATGCCTTCTCCAAATCCACAAAACACATGTAGACCGGATATGAATACTCCCAGGCCTTCTCCAGGATCCCTGCAAGAGTATAGATCTGGTCAGTAGTTCCACGGCCAGGACGGAATCCACATTGCCGATAGTCGAACCTCAGATTCAGGAGGAGCAATGTGGATAAAATACAATACCAATTGGTATTATTAAAGTGGAGACAGTCACATAATGGACCAAAGTTAAGTTTCCGAACTTTTGTTGCCGAGTTTATGTTGCATGTGCAAGGGGAAGGGATTTAACTTGGTGAGGTTGGCGCATTGTAACAACAACATAAACAAATAAAACATTTACTTGTTTAAAATGCAATACAGCCTTAATAAAAACTATACAGTTTTGGAACTAGTAAGTTACTATGTCTGTAGTTTGTGAACAAGGCTAAAATGTACACGCTCACAATGCTTTCCCGCCAGGTGTTGTTACCTTGTAGATAAGCTATTTTCACAATAAATTAAACAAACTTCATCGGAGAGCGCAATCGGAATCATTTATTACATGAAGAAAAAATAATTGATCCCTTTCCTCCTTCTCAGCCAATCACAAGTCGAGTCCTTACCAGCCCATCCTAGGGAAAACAATATGATGGCATCCAGGTGATCTAAAAAGGTCTCTGTTCTTACTCAGGGCTTTTTCATAGTTATGCTCCTGTCTTTGTTATAAAGAGTTGCTTGATTCTCCATCTGCCCAGAGAATAACTGTTGGATGCATTGGAACCACTTCAAAATCAGTCGATTCTACCACAATTGACAAAATAAGAATATGGTAAAGCAGTTAGAATGTTTTCTTTCTCCCCTTTTCCCTGTAATCTTTATCTCTCTGTAACCATTTCCCTCTGTCTCTTGTCGTTGTCCCACAGGTCTCAGCTCCTTCCTTACCAATTCAGTTGGAACTGTATCTTCTGACTCATCCAGTACAGGCAAGCCTCCTCCATCCCTCTCCTCTACTCTTGCATCAGCAGTCTCCAACAGTGGCCTGTCTCTCCCTTCCACCACACCTGTTCCCTCTCCACCCATCTCCGCTGCGATGTACAGTCCCCTAAGAGCGACCCTCCAGGAAGCTGCCACCCAGGCACCAGCCCCCCATGTGCCTGCCCATCAGACAGCAGCCCAACCAGCAGCACCAGGCCCCTTTGCACCGGTCTCCCATGCACCAGGCCGCCAGCCGTCCGTCCCCCATGTACCAGCCCCCCAGACATCGGTCCAGCAGGCAGCACCTTTCCTGACCTCAAGTGCAGCTTCTGCTCTGCCATCCCGTGCACCAGCCCCCCTTGTGCCTGTCCCCCAGGCACCAGCGCACCAAGCGCCAGTCCACCAGGTACCTGTCCCCCGTGCACCAGTCTCCCATGCGTCTGTCTCCCATGCGCCAGTCTCCCATGCGCCAGTCTCCCATGCGCCAGCCCCCCAAATACCAGCCCCCCAAACACCAGTCCCCCAGGCGCCAGTCCCCCAGGCACCAGCCCCCCAAACACCAGTCCCCCAGGCACCAGCCCCCCGTGTACCAGTCCCTCGTGCACCAGCCCCCCATGTGCTAGCCTCCAAGGCACCAGCGCCCAAGGCAGCACCTATCCTGACCTCAGCTTCTGCTCTGGTCTCGGCTCTGCACAGAGACATGGATCTCTTGGCCGAACCGGAACCAGAACCAGAACCAGAACTGGAACCCTCACAGAGCCTGGATTCCAAAATCCACAGCTTCCTGCATGGGAATCCTGGTTTCAGTTTTAGCCTGGGCTTTGCCTCTGATGACCCCTCCCTGGGAGGCAGCCCGGTAATTGGCACAGACACTCGGGACGGGACCCCGGTGAGGGATGAAGGAGGGGGCACCCCTACTCAAGACGAGATCATGGACAAGCCAGCTGTGGATGCGTTTGAGTCCAGCACCAAGCAGCCGTCCACCGTGGACGCAGCTGCAAAAACAACAGAGGGCAAGTTGTCTCCCTCAATCTACCAGTCTAGTGCCTGGCAGGACTCCGCCAATCCACAAAAACACGTTCACACACAGCCAGGGGCGGCTCAAAATGGGCAAGGCTACCAACCATACCCATATGGTACCCAGGAGGGGGCGGAGCATGGAACGGCAGCACCTGTTGAATGCTACCAGCAGATTGCAGGACAGGCGGTGGGCCCAACACTAGGCGAGCGAGCCCCCATCAATACAAGCGGTAATGAGAGAGGGGTGGGCATGGGAGGTTGGTACAGTGGCATATACCCTGATGGAAGCGTCCTGCCCCCTGGTGGCTGTAGTGTGGCAACCCCAGGAGGAAGCAATGAACACCAGGCATCACACCTGTACCCTTACCAAGCAGACCAAACTCAGGAGCCCCAGGGTTCAGCCTCCCAGCAGGGCTTGTTCAAAGGCATCCTCCCCCCTCTCCCCAACTTACCGCCTCCTCCAGGTGGCTTGGAGGCTCTACCCACCATGGCTGGCACTGGCAGTGAGATGGTTCCTCCACAGCGACAAGAGGTGCCCAACGCAGAAGTCAAGGAGGACACGGGGGTTAGAACAGACAGTGTAATTGGTAGGATGGTGATCCACGACCATCAGCATAAATCGATGTTCCACACAGACGATCCCCCGTATCATGTTGACGTTCACCGTCACCCTGATGGAATTCGTCACCCTGACGACATTCACCGCCACCCTGACGGAATTCACCGTCACCCTGATGGAATTCGCCACCCTGACGACATTCACCGCCACCCTGATGAAATTCACCGTCACCCTGATGGAATTCACCACCCTGACGACATTCACCGCCACGTTGACGGAATGCACCGTCACCCTGATGGAATTCGCCACCCTGACGACATTCACCGCCACCCTGATGAAATTCACCGTCACCCTGATGGAATTCACCGTCACCCTGATGGAATTCGCCACCCTGACAACATTCACGGCCACCCTGACATCTTCCAGCCTCGCCTAGATGACTTGCGGTACCAGGAAGATCAGAGACGCTTCCATGACGACCTTCGGCGGGGTGATGTCCTGCTCCCCCCTGATCCTCGCCGACTCCTTGACGAGCCTTTCTATGGTCCAGAGGATCCATACTACGGACCTGAGCCGCACTTTGGCCCTGACGCCTATCAACGCAGCCCCTCTCCCCCCCTCTATGCTCATGGGAGAATGCCGCCACCACCACCTCATCATGAAATGCGTCATCCCGGCCCGTGGCCCCGTCACCGCCCCCCTCACCCTCCACATCGTCCTCCTCACCCTCGCGGAATACTGCGTGGAGGTCCACGACCCCTTCTCCAGCCGTTCCATGGGCCAGATCCACGGCTACAGGGCAAACGTCCTCCGAGAGGAGGTGCACCCGGTGGCCCGATGTTCCCCCAAAAAAGACCCTACCTACCCCCACGTTTTTGACTTGACCAGTTGCCACACCCGCTTCAAACAGGTCCCTCTTGTCATGGTGACAGAGGTGAGACTTTTCTCTACATCTGATGAATTGGCCTTGAGACAGGGAGATGTATGGCCAGCACTTAGATGTGAAATGGAGAGGATGGAAGGGGGGGGGGAGAGAGAGACTTCAAGTGGACTTAAAATCAGCACGGCTCAGAGCAGTGAGTTGTGCACGAGAGTCATGGAGCATTCGGAAGAAGAGTTTTTAACAGTGGGGCTCAGAGCAGTCAGTTGTGCGTGAGAACTTCATGGAGCAGTTGGAAGAAGAGTTTTCAACTTGAACGTCCTTGTGAAGAGCACCAAACAAGAAGCTAAGAAGAAAATGCCACAGATGTAAATGAAAACGGCTTCTGAGAAGATTGTCAAGCTGAAGTTTGAAGACCGAAGATAAAAGGAAATAAGAGGTGGATATATACATACATACATATATAATATACATATATACAGTATATAATTCACTTTCTTTCTTTTTTTTTCTTCGTTTGTTCTAATATAAACCGTTGCTTTATCTAGAACCTAGAATTCTGACTCCCTTTGATATAGCTTCGTGTGCATGATGAGCCGTTGTGCATGCAGATGCGTGAGTATTCTGGGAGTAGAAGATGACGGCAGTTTTCAGTTCAATGCGAATATATTTATTTCATGGGAGGGGATCAACAAATGAATGTAGGTGATGCAATGATTTTGCTGTTCGCTTTTCAGTAAGAAGTTGTAGCCCCCACTTCCTCTCTCTCTTCCATATCGTAATCCTTAATTTTGGTAAAACGACAGCGTGTTAAAATACACTTTGAGGACGTGAAAAGTATATCGGTGTATAGAGTTTTATGTTCTTTCCACGTTTTATGTTCTTTGACTTTGATTGTTATTTGTGAAACTATGCTTCCTTCGCCCACTGCGTTAGTCCTTCGCCAACGAGTTTCACGTCTCGTTTAGTTGTTTGTAGAAATGCTAGCACAAGTCTAGTTAAAGGGAGACAAATAAGTCCTTTGGAGAGAGCTTTTTCTTCTTTTTAAATCGACTCAGAAGAAAGGAGGTCCATTTTCTGCACTGGATGAAGACTCTCGCCTTCACCTTCATTTTACTTGTTTTGTCTAATAAAAACCTAATTTTGAAACCTGTTGTTTTGCTTTGCTCTACTCTGTGATGGTGTCACACTCCTGCCTGAAACCATCACCCATCACCCCACAAAACTTTCAATATGCATGCATATCCTAAAATTATGTCCTGTACGTACTTAGCCAAAAGATAAAAGATTTAAATTAGGCTAATTGGGCCATTTTGAATGACTATTTAAAGATTTACTAATCTTTAAAAGGATTTCATCTAGTTTATGAGCATTAGGAAGCTGGTGGGAAATGTTATCTTGCAGAGCAAATGTTGAATCAGATTTGTATATTCCCTGTAGGGTTCATAACTGTTGAGTGCTACCAAAATAGGCTATAATTCACAAAAGACTGAAGTAATGTTTAACATAAAGGAGAATAGCTATATGTCACTTTGTTTTCTAACCTTTAATGCAAAATTTAAATAACTTGGTGGTGATCTCTGGGACTGCACGACTAGCATTTCATACCAATTTACTACCATGATTGACTTGACAAAGCTTTATTGATATTTAGCTGCACTTGTTTTCTTAAAATGTTGACCCTAACAAGCTTTCTCAGAAACCAGTGACCCTTTGTCAAATCCGAGCCAAATAAAGACCTGCTGATGGTGAATGCCCATTATATTGTAAGCATATTCTCCAGAGTTTATTTAATAACCAGTAATGTAGTTTGACAGGCAGTCTCGGTAGATCTCTCCTCGGTAATTCTGACTTTGACGGGAAGTAAAGATGAGTTAAAGCAAGGTTATGATATCCTGGTGAAATATTCAGGCACTAGCCTGCCTCAACTTGAAATATTATAGTCATTTTGCTCAATTGATTTTTTTCATTGATTAAATACTAATGTCAGAATCGATCTAACTCATACCTCGCCTATAGGATTTTAAAAATATTTTTAAGATACTTGATGGAAAATTACATCAACATTTCTGTAAAATCATATCAATTTTTAGGGGATAGGATATTTGTGTTTTAGAAAAGTACCCAGAGTAAAAAAGATTGCTTAGAGCAGTATAGTCTTAATAACCTATACAGTTAATAAACTTTACTGTGTGAGTAAAAATTGTAACCTCGTCATTTTCCAAATTCAAATATGTGAACTTGACAAAACAAGGATAATTTGAAACTGAGACATAAGATTTGCATGACAAAGTAGGCCTATGTTTAAAAAAATATATGTTGAATTACCCTAAACATCATAGCTTACTAGTGCAATTACACTTTGGGGGGCTGTTGGGTAAAATGTTCTGTAGCAGATCTAGGAAGAAATTATACTTTTTTTTTTTTTTTAAGAGAAAAGAAAACCAATTAAACTGACCAAACAAAGTATTAGGCTTCAAAAATAAGGAAAAAAGGCTAAGTCTAACTTATTGAAATCCATTTGCTATAGCCTAGTCCCCATTCTCCCAATCAATAATTTGAATTAGAACTAGTTTTATTTCTCATCTCTTTACCAACTCAACTAAAACAAAAAAGTGGCCTCCTGTACGATGAAAGTTAATACAGATATTCCTCGTTACTAGGCTTGTACGATCTTTTAGATTACAATCCTCGAGTAGCGTGTCCGTCAAAACGTCTTTAGTTTATAGTGTAACCAGGGGATGATTCGTGACGTGCAAGTGAATATACAAATTCAGGTCTGTTAATTCATTTCAGCCAGTCGACACCAGATGTCAGTAAAGCGTCTATCACTGTGTTGTTGACTTGCAGTATAGCCTACGCTCGTCGTCGTCGGTCAAATGCAAGCTACAGTCTGAAGCTAAACATCCCGTTGGATCATGATGATAGAGGAGATTTGGTAATGGCCTACTAACTACGCGACGCGTAGTACGCGTCCAAAGTTTTCAGGGTAGGCTAAATTACGGGTTAGTGTTTGCTCATCCCCAGGCCTTCATTCGCGGTTGCCCATCTATAGAAAGCAAGAGATTAAGCATTATATAGCCTTATACACGTAGACTTGCAGGTCGTCCGGTTCATTGTCCAAAATTGTGTGTATGCGTGCCC
This sequence comes from Electrona antarctica, assembly GCF_951216825.1. Taxonomy (NCBI): domain Eukaryota; kingdom Metazoa; phylum Chordata; class Actinopteri; order Myctophiformes; family Myctophidae; genus Electrona; species Electrona antarctica. The sequence continues at coordinate 28,533,472 of NC_136796.1, read as the reverse complement.
GCGCGCGCGCGCGTGTAGGCCTATAGATACGAGATATATATGTTATCAATATTACTGTACACGTACATATAGGAGACTACGTGCGTTTATACACACGCACATCGTCTCATTTATAGGAAATGGGGAATTTGTCAATGTTGATGGGAAGTTCAAGTTTTGGAAAAACTGATCACTTTATGTACCTCGCCCTGACGCCCTCCCATAGTATTTCATCATCTCTCTTCCCCTTTCCTCTTCCTACTCCCCACCCCCACCACCTGTCTCCTGTAGGACTCCAGAGCTACACCTTGATGTCTCTCTAATGTGGTGCCAGCAGCTTCTGAGACGAGATGTAAGAAGGAAGGTCTCCTAGTAGAGATGGAGCTTGTGAACAGAGGAGGAGTATTGTGTCCTCCCCATGGTAACGACCCCGCAAGCTCTACACAGCTCTGCTTTTCACTCTGCCATTTAAGAAATAGAGACATTCTCTGCAAGAAAATGGCAGCATTTGATTTCAATGTTGAGATTGATTTGTGTGTGTGTGTGTGTGTGTGTGTGTGTGTGTGTGTGTGTGTGTGTGTGTGTGTGTGTGTGTGTGTGTGTGTGTGTGTGTGTGTGTGTGTGTGTGTGTGTGTGTGTGTGTGTGTGTGTGTGTGTGTGTGTGTGTGTGTGTGTGTGTGTGTGTGTGTGTGCAGGACTGAACAGAAGACCTTGACAAGAGCCACAGGAGAGTGGAGTGGATGAGTGAGACTGGCCTGTGAGTGAGTGACAGTGTAAGTACAGCCCAAGATGATAGAACATTGATCTATGCCTCTCTCTGAGTCTCTGTCTCTCTTTCACACCAGAGGTGCATGCATTAAATGGCATATGTGTGCTTCAGAAAACATTGTTGTTGTTTTGTTCATAGAATGTGTTCACGTCATGTGCAATAAAGTATTACCTTGTATATTTTTAAAAATACTGTTTTTGTCCTTATTTGTTTTTGTGCCTCGACAGTCTGGCATCTTTGTGATTGTTGTTCGTGCATATTCTCATGCATTGTTTGATCCAGTGGAAAGTGTATGATTTAGCTGTTGCAGCCATTACGCACCAAGTCTAATTATTCCCTGCATTTATTGTTCTTTCTTGGTAGATTAATGAGTTTCTCTGAGATTCCGATTCTGTTATTTCCATGCAGGGGGGAAATTCAGTCATTGCAGCAAAGCTACATAAATGTGGGTGTCCACAGAAGAGGGATTGCAGTATCATCAATACATCTAATCCAGGGGTGCCCACACTTTGGACTTGAGAGCTACTTTTAAAATGACCAGCTCAACATGATCTATTCTATACCCACCCTGAATAAAATAAATAAATAAATAAAAACTGAGGGCGGTTTGGAATAGTGGCGCTAAGACAAACACACTTAGAAAGTGAAATAGTGGGAAAAAAGCCTTCCTCCAATTCTGTATAGACATCCCAATAAAAACCTGGCTTAAAATACTGGACTCTGTGATAGAACCAATTTCCCTCTATGGTTGTGAGATCTGGGCACCATTAGCAAACCATGACCTTGAAAAATGGGATAAACACCAAACTGAGACCCTACACACAGAATTCTGCAAATCCATTCTCCGTACCCAGCGAAAAACACCAAATAATGCATGCAGGGCAGAATTAGGACGATACCCACTCGTAATCAAAATAAAAAAGAGAGCACTTAAGTTCTACAACCACCTAAAAGAAAGCGACCTAGATGCACTCCATAACAAGGCACTCACACACAGCGAAACTCTAGAGAGATGCCCCCTCAGCCAGCTGGCCCTGGAACTCCGGACACAAACAGCCACGAGATAGAAAACCCATTGGACTAAACCAAATTATAAAACAGCAAAAGGAAAACTACCTGACACATTGGAAAGAAGCAACACAAAAGCAGAGTAAACTAGAATGCTATCTGGCCCTAAACAGAGAATACGCAGTGGCAGAATACCTGAGCACTGTGACCGACCCAAAACAAAGAAAAATCCTAACTAGGTACAGACTCAGTGAACACAGTCTTGCGATCGAGAAAGGCCGTCATAGGCAGACCTGTATCCCGAGAGAAGACAGACTATGCACCCACTGCACACAAAATGAAGTGGAAACCGAGCTACACTTCCTAACCATCTGTCCATTGTACCAAGACATCAGAGACACATACTTCCCACAGATTACAACCACACACGGAGATTTTGAAAACATGACCAATGACAAAAAACTCCCATATCTGCTGGGCGAAGTACAACAATGTGCAAACACAGCAGCAAGATTCGTGAGTTGCTGTGATAGGAGAAGGATATCAAACGGAACACAACCACCCTAAAGACTAATCATTGTGTATATTCCTGCACTATACCTGCATCCAGTGATCTTGGTACAATATAGAAATTGATCTATTGAAGATTCTGACGTTCAAATGTACATATTTTTTGTTTTGATTGTATTGTTGTATTGTGCTTTCTGCTTTGGCAATGTAAACGTATGTTTTCTCATGCCAATAAAGCCCTTTGAATTGAATTGAATTGTATGGAAGTGGTAGGTTTTCGGGTTCTTTATAGTGCTATACTGACTCTGGAAAACAAAGCATTTCCATACATTTAGAAGCCGTGAAGGGCGCCGACAGGCCCTTCTTGTCAATCAATCAAGTCACCTTCAGTGGCAGATTATTTTGGGGCATGTCATGTGATCTACCTGCACAGCCTTTGTGATCAACTGGTAGATCACGATCTCCCTTTTGGGCACCCCTGATCTAATGGAACAGTATGAATCAGTGCTACTGATGAGTGTCTACACCTAGCTCTGGTCCATAGCTCTAATGCTGTTGCATTTAGACTAGAGCTATGTTACCGATGACTTCTGGGGCTCGCATAAATGCAGACCATGCAGCCTCTCGTCTTTAGCGTAAATAAAAATAACGTTTTTGCTTCTCACCAATACAAAGGTGGGTTGTCATTAGAAAGCCTACTTTCCTTAGTGGAAGCACTCTGAGACCACTACACGTATAAAAGGTACTTTTTGGCAAAAAAAAATACTTTTAGTTACTCCACTGCGCCCTCTACCGATATTGCCAAGAGAAAACCCTCATAGAGAATATTTTTCCTCCGGTGAAAAAAAATCCCTTTCTGGCCAAAAAGTACCTTTTTTATACGTGTGGTGGGGGGCTCAGAGTCCACTAAGGAAAGTAGGCTTTCTAATGACACAATCCCTCTTTGTATTGGTGAGAAGCAAAAACGTTATTTTTATTTGCGCTAAAGACGAGAGGCTGGTCTGCATTTATGTGAGCCCCGGAAGTCATCGGTAACATAGCTCTAAATGAAACTGCACTAGAGCTATGGACCAGAGCTAGTACTACACCCAAGTAATAGGCCTGTTGTATAACAGCAGTGCAGGATCATTCCATATTCTGTGTGAAATCCTTTGTGACATGTCACTTTAATGTAGGCACAGTAGTTCAGTACACTATACTTTGTAAGATTATACCCAGGCTGGAATCACTCTTAAATCCCTGCAGGGACCATTCATTGGAGTAGATTGGGGTTGAAGTGTCGAAGGGCGGATATAGGATTTAGGGACAAATGACAGATGGTTAGGTCTCACCATTCGAGGCAAAGCCGAGAAGTCATCTGGGTACAGCAGGGTGAAACACACACGCACACACACAACAGGGATTGAGGTCTAAAACTAGGCTATATTATATAAATGCAGGCCCTTTGCAGGAGGAGTGTGTTGTAATAAGTGATGAAATGAGTGTGTAACATTATATTCATTGTGTGAGTATGTGTGTGTGTGTGTGTGTGTGTGTGTGTGTGTGTGTATAACTAACAGACACATCGACCGACCCAGCTGCGAATCGTGACTGAATCATCCCCTAGTTTTTTAAGTCTGCGCATGTCGGGTGTGTGCCGTCATGTGGGCTCATTGTTTACATCATGCCCGAGTCCAGCTTGGATTTCATCTCGTTGTGGGCGTGTGTGCCCCGTATACGTACGATTACGCATTTGTGAACAAACTGGGGTAAAAAAATAAATATTTGTTCCCCCTGAAAACGTGATTTTTCATGAGAGGCTGGGAACGTACGTGGCAGTCACGACTCACGACGTCTACCCATTTCAGCACCGCGGCCAGCTCCTCCTGCGAGAACAAAAGATGGATTTGCATCCCTTCATGTCAGGGACCATCTGCCTTGTGCACGACCAACGTTGAAAGCATAAAAGCAGGACCATATATACGCGAAAGCTAACATCTGTTGCCCTGCTACACATTTATAGGCGAATCTATTTTGTGCTAGTAGGCTATATATAATGTCATAATACTATTCTGTTATATTCTATCCTATACCCCCCCCCCCACACACACATACACACACACACACCCCCCTCACTCTTTTATGGCAGTAAAATAACTTAAAATTAAAAGATGATTCATGTATCCTTGAATTTTAGCTCATGTTATGTTAATTTAAGATTGACTTGCGTGTTTAGGGTAGCCTACAGGGTTATTACTAGTACGCATCACAAATGCATATAAATATATGTATCTAGTGTCTTTTTACAAACGTTATTTATTTTATTTTATTCGGTATTTATTTAGTCACCCTTTGAGCTTGGTTTGAGGTATTTTAGCGACGGTCCCCGCCGTTGGACATCACGGCTTGTACAACCCAAGGGAGGATGGAAGTGAGATCGACAGGGGAGGGAGACACCGGCTTACGACGTCAAAGGAGGAGTAGCTACCCACACACGCGCACGCACACACACACACTCACTCACTCACACACACACACAAACGCACACACAGACACACTCACGCTCACACACGCAGACAGAGAGAGGGAGGGAGGGAGACAAGAAGCAAAACCGGGAGCAAGCGACAGCCCCGTTCTATATGTAATCTATTGTGAGGAATTACAATTATAACACTTCACGCCCTTTTAAATCTGGCGAAAATTGTTTTTCTATTTCGAGATTTATTTATTTCAGTTGGGGCTGGTGTCTGGTGTAAACAGTCGTATAGCGGAGGACAAGGGCTCTGTCAACAAAGACCAGAAAAAACAAGAGGAAAATCAAGATAAACACGCTCATGCCGGATAAAGGACCGTCGCTGGATTTGTTAGTTGCGTTGCTATAGGAGGTAGGTGGTCGTACAACTTGTTATTCTAATATTATTCACAGACACATCTATGGAATATTTTTGTTAATATAGTCGCAAAATTAAGCGAGGAAAGACGAGAGAGCCAGGAAATTACAATATTTACAGATTAGCCTACATTATTTCGTCATTGAGAAACCAGGTTTATTTTATTATTATTTTTGTCAAATGTGAAATAATAATCGGGCCATTGTTTTTGTCAACCTATCTTGACAAAGAGACCGCAGGGGTCGGTGTGTTGACACGCTGTCACATCGCTGTGTATTTCACTATGATCAGCCCCAAACGCACGAAGGGCGCCACAACAAAGGATTCTGTTTGACTTAGCCAATGTTTATTTATTGCGTTGAACAGTAACCTATTTTTTTTTTACCAAGATGCTCCCCAAATTGAGAGAAAACCTTATATGCCATCCCTACAGCTATGAATTATGATTATTGATTGCAAACAGTGACATGCCAAGATCATTACACATGCGAGATCACGATTTTATGGCCATAGCCTACGACTAAATCATCCAATATGTATTTTTTGTACCTTTCCAGATTTATTATGGGAGTCTGGCCTATACAATTTGTTTAAATGTTTAGAAGCTGATAAATTAATTATTTCAATCTTGTTTTCATTTAAATTCAATGTTCTCTTCCATTTGGATCATCTAAATATCACAATTGTGAAGCATGCTACTACATTCTATTAGGTTTGATATTGCACAGCAAAATCCTGAATGTTCATTTAATTCAGAGAGTGTATATACAAATGGAACCAAATGGACCCCTTATACGGAGTCCCATTTCTATGCCATGCAAGTTCTGTATTTGACAGTATGTGCTGTTCTTCTGAACATGGAATGACATCTGTCTTGCTGGCCTTGTCGTCCACAGTGTGAAAGCTTCTGTTCTGCCGCCCTCTCACTGCCTGAGGATTTGGATCCTGTCCGATCCACCTGACTGCTTCCACTGTCACTCCCCCCCCCCTTCACCTGCAAGACTCTCAATGAAGGAGGCAGACGCAATCAAGCTCTTCATCGGGCAGATCCCCCGAAACCTGGAGGAGAAGGACCTCAAGCCCATATTTGAACAGTTTGGGAAGATCTATGAGTTGACCGTCATAAAGGACAAATACACAGGGATGCACAAAGGTACGAGAGAGAGAGACGAGGTCTTCAGATGACATCTGTAGACTCTTAGTTTCAGGGTTGTGAAAGCGTATAGCTTATCTGTAGATTTAACCCTCTCAAAATACTTTGAGTCAGATGTTTCAGGTTGGAGCCTATATGGTGCACAAAAGATGAGTGTGGCCTTAAACCCCTAGTTTGACATCATTTATTCCCATGTGGAATAAGTCTACGTTTCAGGCCCTAGCTACACACAGTGAAATCCTCAATGTTCATTTGTGTGCATGTGTGCGTGCGTGTGTGTGCGTACGTGTAAAAATGGACCATTTTACCCTCAGCGTTTTAAATGAATATTGAGGATTTTGTTGTAGGATCAGTGCAGTGACCCAGGTTAGATTATGGCACAGGGAATGTCATTACAGCTGCTCATCTGATAGCAGGAGGGGGAAAAAGAACTCTCTCCCAGAGTCAACATACACTATCAATCATTTGTGTGGCACACGGAGCAAGTGGAATCACTCCATTAACACTTATAACACCTATTCTACATACATTTCCATATTCATGTTTCCCTGAGCCCTAAAGGTTAATGAAGGCCTTTGCTGTTATGTGAGATTGCTTGCTATTAGTATTATCGTTTGCTAAGATCGTTTCCATATGGCATTAGAACTCAGAATCAGAGAAATGGAATTAATTGGCAAGTGTAAATATAAAGTAGTTTTAAGTACAATGAATGAATGTACAGGGATTCCTTTCGGCGACTCCCCGTACTGCTTAGATTCCACCAGAAAGCTATTAATCAAAATGCTATTTGTTTATTTTACTATTAATTTGACCAAAACACATTTTCACATCATTGTAGGAAAGATTGTTCAGAGATTTTCAAAAAATAGTGACGATAGCAGATCTACAAGCTCACAAAGCATCATGACATACTTCAAGTTTGTAGATTGGCTATTTTCACCATGCAACGCATACTGTACAATGAAGTATGAAAGAGGGATCTTTTTTAAATATACAAAATATATATAAATACTAAATATTAACTGAAAAAAGTAGTGTGCCAATCCGAATGAGACAAGACGAGAACTCCTCTAGCGTGCTGTATAAACTGACAATAAAACCAAGTGGAAGTGCTTTTGGTCTTCCTGGACACTTCAGGCCACTGGCCTTTACCATGAAGCCGCAGTAAGCGTCCCTCACATAATCTGTTTACACGTGGCATATGCGGCTGACATTTCAAACATGACATGTTCAGTAAAAATTCGCTGACCTCCATTTAGCGCACATACACTGAGCTGCTAGCTGCCTCTCTCCCCCCTGTCTGCAGGATGTGCCTTCCTGACATACTGCGCACGAGAGTCTGCCCTAAAGGCCCAGAATGCATTGCACGAGCAGAAGACGCTACCAGGGGTGAGTGTCGTCATTGTCGTCTTCCTGACTTAACCGGCGATTCTCAAGAGCTCACGTGTGTGTGTGTGTGTGTGTGTGTGTGTGTGTGTGTGTGTGTGTGTGTGTGTGTGTGTGTGTGTGTGTGTGTGTGCGTGTGCGTGTGCGTGTGCGCGACTGTGCATGGAAAACAACGCTAAAAAAAGAGAATGCGATTAGTGACATTATTACGCCTCCCTGCACACTGCACACATATCTAGACACGGAGTGACACAGGAGGACAAATACAGCACACACACATACACATACACAGCACAGTCCTGAACATGCAGTGACACAGGGCACACATATGAAGACACATCATTACATGAGAGACACACAGGACATGCACAGACACACACACACACACACACACACACACACATACACAGCACAGTCCTGAACATGCAGTGACACAGGGCACACACATGAAGACAAATCATTACATGAGAGACACACATGAAGACATGCAGCAACACAGGACATGCACAGTCACACACACACACACACACACACACACACACACACACACACACACACACACACACACACACACACAAGTCGTACACATAGTCCTACACATAAATATGGAGACATGCAGTGACACAGGACACTCACAAACACACATATGTAGATCTGCATGTGACAAACGTGCGTGCGTGCGTGTGTGTGCGCACACACACACACACACACACACACACACACACACACACACACACACACACACAAATATGAAGACACGCAGTGATACAGGGAACGTAAGTGACTTTGACATGCAGGCCTGACTTCCCCTTTAGCTGATGGGGCTTCATTAAAGGGCAGAGGCTGCTCTCCTATGTGGTTCATATGTGATGCATTCAGACACATCCTTCCAGTGAGGTCTGAGTCATCCTGGAATCTGTCTCTGTTCGGAAGAAACCGCTTTGAGGCATACTGACAGTTCTCCTTCTGTCTTCTGTTCCTCTCTCTCTCTCTCTCTTATCTCTCTCCCTCGCTCTCTTTTCTACATTGTATTTTGTACTCTCTCTGCCTATCTGCGTCTCTCTCTCGCCCCTCCCACTCTCTCTTAGTCTAATCAAAGTTAAACCTAGCATTATTAGCATAGCCAGGCAGCAGGTGCGCCGCCAATTGACATTTGCAGAGCTAAATATGACATGACAGCTGTGTCTCTATAGAAACACACTGTATGAGAGACGAGGCGACCGAGGGCCCTCCCTGACTCCTCTATCTATGAGACATTTCCTCTACTCCTCCGTATCCTCTCTTCTGTTCCTCTTTTTTTATTTATTAACAAGGGCCTTTAACCGCAGATGAACTACGTCACCGCCGGTATGGCGAGTGACTAATATGTGCCATTGTAGACTATAGACAGGCTGTTTGAGAGGAAGAGACAGAGAGGGGGGTGGGGGGTGGTTTAGGGTACCAGCTATATAAATCCCATTATTAGCATGACAGTAGTGTAACCTCCCTGACCTCTCTGAGGAGCTCAGCATCCAGGTTCCCTGTGGCTAAAACCCCCCGCGTCTCCCGCGGGCGGCCATCTCCCCAGCGGCCCTCTGGCCCTCTCCTTCTCGCTCCCTCTTACCTCTGTAAGCCCCATAAGAGCATCGGGAAACAAGCCGAGCCCCCTCACCTCCACCCCCCACTCCCAATCTCAATTGTGAGCCTCCTTCATCGCACCCCTCCCCCCTCCCCCTAAAAAGATGAAAACCATCTTATTAGCTACACACGCACACAACGTGAATGCACACATACTACACCCAGGGTAGAGGAAGCACCACCCGGCCCTTGCTACCAGCTGTGGTGTAATTGTCGTCTAATTGCACCTGCCCTGCCAAAGAATAATTAACTTTGGCATCTCGTGGCCAGAGCCGTACAAAAGAAATAGCATGAAAAGCAATTAAAGTAGAGCAGAAAGCTCACTGAATATAGATACATGAAGGCAGAGCTTTCCTGATTTCCTATTATATGGCGTTTCTCTTCTCTGTAGAGGAAATGTCGTCTAAAAGGCTCTTTTACATTTCTTTCATTGTTATCTGCTATTAATAAATGGGAGGGTAAAGAAGTGCTTGTCGAAGGAGCGCAAAGAAAATGAAGGAAACGAAAGAAAGGACAGGAAGGAGGCAGGGAGTGAGGGAGAGAGGGAGGGAGGGGTAAACAGATGGTGGGATTGGAGTGCACCTGGCTTTGTGTTTAATTTCAGGTGAGAGTGAGTCTCTCTCTCTTTCTCTCTCTCTCTCACTCACTCACTCACTCACTCACTCACTCACTCACTCACTCACTCACTCACTCACTCACTCACTCACTCACACACACACACACACACACACACACACACACACACACACACACACACACACACACACACACACACACACACACACACACACACACCTATAGAGTGACAAAAACACATTCAGGTAAATGTCAAGAGAAAAGACAGAAAGATCCTGAATGAAAGAGGTGAGGGGTAAGGTCAAAGAAAAAGAAAGAAAAGTGAGATGGACGGCATAATGAAACCTTAAGATTTTGTTCCCATAGTCAGTGCACTCTTCATGTCTGTCTTTGGACACCCTGTACTCCCGTTGTCTTGTCATGTCTCCCCTGTACTTTATCGCTGCATCTCTGTACGTGCTATCTTCCTCTGGCCGACAGAGGCCTGTTGTCGGGCCGATGTGTCTGGCTGGTCAGCTGAGCAGTGTTGATTTCGTCGAAAAATGTTCGCCGACTACCATTTTTCACGGAGGAAAACTAAATGGAAACTAAATGAAAACCAAGCTACGGTGACTAAAACTAAGACTAAATATATCTAATAAATAAATAAAAACTAGACTAAAATGTTAGGAAGGGACTAGTGGACAAGAGATCCAGTATAAGTCATTTTACACTTGGTTGCATGCTGAAAATAGCAGATCTACAAGCTTTAGCCCCTGCTTTTTTACTTCTACACCAAATGTCTTTAGTGTAGAAGGACAAATGGCAGATCTGCTTGTAGATCTCCTATTTCTGTTATCAAATGCCCAGAATAGGGATGCTAGGGTTCATGTGGTTAATTAGCCAGGACAGTGTGGTGGAGAGACAGGAAATTGAGCGAGAGCAGAGAGGGTAAAAGTCTCATGCCGGAACCGAACCGGCGATGCTGCGACTGTGTGGTCAACATCTCACCCCGAGCAACAGAGGTTCTTCCAAACCTCCAGAACAGTGAATGCTGTCATAAATGTTATGTAACCATTTAGCTCTCCCATGCACTATATTCTAGGTTCAACTGACAGCTATCAAGTATAGATCATAGAGCTTAAACTGAAGTGGATGTTGTAAAGGGAATATTCTTTTAGGGTATAGCAGTGGCCTCCCTCCCTCGCTTTGTGTAAGGATAAAAATGATTGAGTTGTATTTTTAGTTGCCATTACAGTTCATGAGTGCTCCTGTGGGGAGGCTAGATATCAGCCCTTATTAGCAGACGGCAGTGGATATCACTCAGGCGGTTTTGCCATTTGACTGACATGCATGTATTGTCTTTTTGACAGATGTTGTCAGTGCTTATAGGAGTGAATTTGTACATTATAAGTCAGCACGCAGAGTCTGTTCTTGTGTGTAGTAGTGCGTGTGCAATGGGGGAGGGGAGGGCAGGTGTTCAGGCTAATGTGGTTTACTGAAGTGGGGGGGGTTGTGTGTGTGTGTGTGTTGTGTGCGTGTGCGCGTGTGCGTGTGCGCGTGTGCGTGTGTGTGTGTGTGTGTGTGTGTGTGTGTGTGTGTGTGTGTGTGTGTGTGTGTGTGTGTGTGTGTGTGTGTGTGTGTGTGTGTGTGCGTGCGTGCGTGCGTGCGTGTGCGTGCATGTGTGCGTGCATCCAGAGGAAAACATTGTTGGAGATTGCAGCTTGAATTTGATGGTCTTATGAGATCTTTGTTTGGACAGAAAATCCATTCTCTCAGAATTCTGCATCACCTATCTACAATGTATGGAAGTAAAAGTGTGGCTATTTCTTTCAGCTCCTCAGCTCCCACCATATAAGCTGTCCGTATGAGAGAAATGAGCTTAGTTTGTAACTAAAGCCTTATTATAAGTCTTATTCTTACTTCCTCGCGCGACTGTACATGTGAAATAGCCGATATACAAGCTCACAATGTGTCACAGATGCGATGCGTTGTGAGCTTGTATATCGGCTATTTTCAGTGCGTGACACAGTCATACAATGGGTATATAAATGAGGTTATTACTCAGCCATAACCAGTGCCCAGACAGAGGGGTTTTGTCAATAGTCTTGTATTGCATGTAGATTAATGGTACAGACTCTTGCTTTTTACTCGGGATAATGAAGCTTGTCAGTCATTTCTGGGCTATTATAGTGCCATTGTAATGGCATTATGTTATAGCTCTAATATAGCTGGCATTATAATAATGCGTTGTGAAAGTGTTTACAATAACAGTATAGATGTACAAACTTGTACTTGTTCCACTACCGTCGCTCAATGCCATGCAGTTATAGCATTACAAAGATGTTTATCAGCATTTATACAGTAAAGACGGGAAAATATTATTGAACAGATGACATGGCTAACAACATGACAGGCTAACAAAATACGAAGCAAATGTTTAGATCTGGTTTAGACATTTTGGCTATGCAAATATTACATTTCCTGGCATATTAGTTTCTCAAAACAGCTCCTAAATGGTGCTACAGTATATGGTATTTTCCACTGGAGTACCAGATTGTATCATGTGCACGATCCACAATTTATATTGCATTCCAAAATTAGATCATAGACATTTGGGGAAAAATGACTACTACTGTATGAAACAGGATTGATAGAACAATATAAATGCTAGCACATATACCCAAGGCCTTGGTTGGCAAAATGGTAATACTGACTGTATACATTGTATTTCTATTTCTGAATTAGTGAGTGAATCTAGGCTAGGGTAATTATTTCTAATTAATTAATTAATTAATTCCTCCTAAATGCATAATATTGCATTTTAGAATAGTAGACCTCATACGGTATGGCATCGCAGTCCGTCTGAAACTGTTGACGATGAAGATATAAAGTGCGTCGCTGAGTGAGCGAGCGAGTTCATTTGATGGGCTTATTTCTAGACTATAGTAAAGTGTGCATTCATGCGTTTATGCATTCACATACGCACGCATATCAATGTGAACCAAGGAGCCGTACAGCAGACACTGGACTCTCTGGGGCTGAAAGAGAAGGTAGCAGTCCAGCCTCCCGCATGCATATACGTCACTCTGGGCCCAACTGTAGTAATGAATGTAGAATGGACTTCTGGGGGGGGGGTGAGGGGTGGGGGGGGGGTTGGTGGGGGTGTGAATTGAGTTGAAATTGGGTGAATGAAAGGGGGCAGGAGGAAAGGGAGAAGAACGAGAGAGTGGGGGGAGGGAGGGGGGGAGGTAGTGGGGGGAGGGAGAGATAGAAATGAATGAAAGTTTGACATAATGAGCAGTGGGTGGCAATGAGAAGGAGGGGGGGGGGGTCTGGAGGGAGGGGGAAGGGGGGCTGAGCCTGTACGTTTATCTGCTTAAATACAGACATCTGTTACAGAGAGGGATGGAGCATTTTTAGAAGCATGGGGGTTATGAGAGAGGGAGATGTGCGTGTGTGCGTGCGTGTGTGTGTGTTATAGAGTTGGCACACACACAAAAGGTAAAAGGGCTCGTGGCTCTGTGACACATGACCAGAGTAGAATCATGGTAGACATGCATGTAGACATGCATGTTTTTTAAACGTGTTATATGCACTGTTTTATTGGTTTTACTCTTTTAATTGTTTTTTCTAATAAAGTTGTCCTTTTCTTGTTCCCCCCCCTGGCCCCAACACATGTAAAGCGTCTTTGAGTGTCATGAAAAGCACTATATAAGTCCCAGATATTATTATTATTATTACTATGTGTATGTACGTATACTATATTATATATATATATACACATCTGTGTACATTTATGTGTGTTTGTTGCACTATAGGGTAGAAACACCATACGAAGTGAAGTGAATGGAGAAGCAGTTTATCTTATTATATAGGGCAGGCAAACACTTTTTTAAATGCATGGGACTTAAATGGTTAAAGCTATGACATGCAGGCCCAACCCAAACGCACGTGGGAATCCATCCATGATTCAGTCACTTCGCCTCTCTCTGCTCCATAGATGTTGACATGAATATTTAACACCTGAAAGAGAAGAAACTATTTGTGAGTCAAGGCTGGTGTGGATTCTCGCTGCTTGATCCCCACTGTTTCGCTGCTCTTCATCTTCATCTTCATCTGACAGTAAAAGTCAACGTCATTATCAAACGTTCTTTCTCCCAGCCGCCCAACGTATACCCCACCCTTTAGAGGGAGAGAGTTTAATGTTGTGTGGCGATGAGCGACTCGTCGCACGCACCATTGACACTGAAGACCGAGCCAATGATTGTCGATTATTGAACTGTACTCGCGCGGCGCTCTCTGTCCCCCCTGCCCCTGCGTTTGATTGATTCCGTGAATATGTGACAGGTTTCACTTCTGCTACAAGGCTTCCTTTCTGTGTGTGTGTGTGTGTGTGTGTGTGTGTGTGTGTGTGTGTGTGTGTGTGTGTGCGTGTGCGTGTGTGCGTGTGCGCCTGTTTACACTCTACAGTCTATCTGTGGCTGTGTGTAGAGACATTAACAGACTATACTTAATGTTCAATGCGTTTTGTCCCTGCCTCTTTGTTGCATCTCTCAATGCGCGCCTGCGCTCTTCCATGTCTATGAATCTCCTTCTATTTAGCCTTTTATTTTTTAAATGTTCCTGCTTGTGAATGTGAGAGTCTCCATCCTGAGCGGTGGGATGGTCCCATGGGGGGGTGTGTGTGTGTGCGTGTGCATGTGCGTGCGTGCGTGCGCGCGCGTGTGTTCACCGGCGTGTCCCAGCATATACACGCCTTTAGGATGAGGAGGGAAAAGCAAGAGAGGAGAGAAGGCGGAGGAGAGAAACGAGAGTAGAGCGGCAAGAGGCGGAGGGTGTGTGCGTGCGTGCGTGCGTGCGTGCGTGGTGGGGGGGATGGGATGGGATGGCAGGTTGATTATGGTCGCAGGTCTCGTTGCCTGGAGACGGCAGGGGGACGAGAGATGCCAGGTTGCTAGGTAACCCGCGCGATGCAATGACCAGCGCGGCGTCGTGCAATGGCGGAGTGGATGGGAGGAGGAGGAGGAGAAGAAGAGGGAAAATTGTCTTTGTGGCCCCCTCCCACCCCATCCTATCCCCTCCCCTCCTACCTCCGGTAAACGGGAGATGGTAGAGATGGGTCCGCTGATATGTTTACCGTTCGTTCACCACTGCTTCTCATGGACACGAATGGATTGAAATTGGAGAGAAAAGCCAGGCAACAGAAATGTGTCGCCCGTGCGTATATACCGCAGCCTGCCAGAGACTTAATAACATGGCAGGGTCGAGAGGAGAGGGGAACAGGGGGGAGGGGGGGGGGGGGATTATCAGACACTCTTTGGCTCACAGTGGCAAAGAAACAGGGGGGAGAAATATATATGATTATCAAGGCTATAAACACCCAATACTCTGCCTGAACCTCCATCAAAACGCACTTAGCCCTTGCGTTTACCAAATCTAATTGGGTTTATATGCGTTTACACGGGTGAGTGTATTCTGTGTGTGTGTGTGTGTGTGTATATACGTGTGTGTGTGTGTGTGTATAGGTGTGTATATATGTGTGTGCATCACCAGTGATGGGATGGGGGGTCAGATGATATGAGGCAGGGGTCGAACTGTGATTTGATTGGATAATCTATGGATTTAATATCTCATAATCCCAGTGAAATCCCGGCATGGCATCGCAGATTGAAAGATTAACTACGTGTGGATGGGTGCTCATGTCGCCGTGAGCTGGAGTGTGTGTGTGTGTGTGTGTGTGTGTGTGTGTGTGTGTGTGTGTGTGTGTGTGTGTGTGTGTGTGTGTGTGTGGACGTGTGTACGTGTACGTGTGTGTGTGTGTGTACGTGAGCTCCTGCCAGGAACGGGGAGGGGATTTTTATTTCTGTGAGAAAAGAAAGTGTGTTTATTTAGTGGGAGAATGGATGCATATACCGTAGATTATCGCTGTGTGTATTTGCATTCGCTTTGACAGATGAAACGAAGCAACAGAAAAAGAACACGGCATTAAAAAAGGCACACAGAAAGAAGGCACCCGGGCAGAATGGCCGCTTGGAGGGGCTGGCCTGCATGTTTGTTGTATCTGTGCACAGTATGTGACTGTATTTTTGTAAACAAGCCTAATAGGAAAAGACAGAGAGGAGGGGGGCTGGTAGTGGAGAGAGAGAGAGAAAGAGAGAGAGAGAGAGAGAGAGAGAGAGAGAGCAAATTATCGTAAAGAGAGTCAGTGATGTTGGCAACAGAGGAGAGATGTTTTTCTCTGCAGGCACGACCAGCATTCAACAGGCAACTGTCCTTGTCAGCCGTCTGTCACCCCCCCCCCCTCCCTCCCCTTAGCTTCTTTATTTTACATTTTTGATTTATTTGGTTTTATTCCATCCTCTCTATGCCCTGCCTCGCCTCTCATGCTCCTCTTCTCCTTTTCTTGACACGCACACCTTCATACTGCTATCTTTCGACCTAGAAGTACCCTTTATAAGCCGGCTCATTTGTTCTCTCCCCACCGCTCTCTCTCTCTCTCTCTCTCTCTCTCTCTCTCTCTCTCTCTCTCTCATCCACCGTGGTGCCGTTGTTCAGGGCAACCTTGTTTACCCGCTGTGGGCTCTCTCATCACGGGGGTTGTCATGACGATGGCCATGCGAGCCGACGAGCCACCGTCAGAGAGGGAGCAGGGGCCTGGTTGCCGTGCCGATCTGGAGTGGGTGTCGAGGAGAGGAGGAAACCGCCGAGGCACACGGCCTCAACCCCTCCTCTCCTCCTCCTCTCCTCCCCTTGTAGATTCTAATTCTGATCTCTTGTGCCATCTGCTCTGTCTCTCCTTATCACAGCCACCGAGCCTTAGTGTTTGTCATTCAACAGTGTTGGCAGGAAATGTGGGGCCTTGGGATTTTTTTGCACTCCTCGTCCAGACGTGTACTGTATGCCGAGCCGCCATTTCCACAATTAAAACCTGAGGCTGTGCCAGTAATCGATTTCAATTATTATTTTTTATTTCATAAGGATCATGATACATTAAACACGTGTGTGTGTGTGTGTGTGTGTGTGTGTGTGTGTGTGTGTGTGTGTGTGTGTGTGTGTGTGTGTGTGTGTGTGTGTGTGTGTGTGTGTGTGTGTGTGTGTGTGTGTGTGTGTGTGATGTTTTACAATTGCAGTAGTTTATTTAATGGCCACATAAGATACTATAAGTGATGAGTGGTTTTAAAACGGTCTCATCGTGCCCTACATTATCAGCCTGGGTGCTGCCAATTGGAACAATGTTATCACATCAGAAATATCAAATAAATTAGCATATAAATTGATCAAGTGGGGTTCTGACAGTGCAGATGAACCATCCTATCACTGGCTACCATTTGGATAAACACTTACATCCTATATGTACTTGACCGGAGTCACCAAGTAGGTCTGCTAATAGTTCCAACAAATACCAGAGAACTCGCCGGTTTACCAAGTACTCTGTAGGTCTGCTAATAGTTCCAACAAATACCGGAGAACTCGCCGGTTTACCAACTCGCCGCAGCAAAAAGTGGAGAGAAACAAGTTTCAATGTCTTCATCGTTATGCTAACATACTGTCTTCATCAGTGTATAGTATGTCAAACCCACAGATGTTATAGTTCATTTCCAAAGTGATCAAATTATTATTAGTGATCAATTAGATGGTCATCTAGATGATGATAAAAAGGTGAGTATGTGAATACCAATGATAGTAGCAGTGACATTTCAGGATATTGTTTACTAATGAATGACATTGTTTCTGTACTTTGGTGTTTAAACTGTAGCATTCCTACTTCATCTAGTGTAAACTGTAGCATTCCTACTTCATCTAGTGTAAACTCTAAACAACTATCCTCTCTCTCTCAATTCAATGCAATTTAAAAGGTGAAGTAAAACTAAAATGCACTAAACCGCGGCGAGTCGGAAAACCGGCGAGTTCTCCAGTTACCGTTCCAACAAATCAATGCTAACAAATCTATGTTAACAAATATCTGTGTCAAAAATAGCCAATATACAACCTCAACAAAAGGGCATTGCGATGCGTTTGTGCGTTTGGCTTAACGGAGGAGTTCTGGATTTGGATGACTGGTTTCGGGACAGTTTCTGGCCTGTGTTTACCTCCTGACTCCCCGATTGTTATCCAAAGCAGTGGTTTTCAACCAGTGGTCCTTGAGGGGGTTCCAGGTGGTCCCCAGTGGACTGATTGAGTTGGCAACCAAATGGACCCTTATAGATCTTTAACTCTTGTAAGGGTCCATTTGGTTTCATTTTACGCTCTCAAGAGTTATATTACTGTTAAACATCTGCATTTCTTCAAGTCTACACAATTAGAGAATGTAGAAGAATTGTTATTTTGATAAATGTTTGCCAAAAGCATGGAATTGTAGACAAAATCTTATCCAACGATAACAAAATATTCGTTATAGTTTTGGATCTGAGAGGCTAAATGTCATCAAGTGGTGGTCCGTGGCTCAAGATCTGAATAAATTGTGGGCCCTGAAATGAAACGGGTTGAAAAATCCACTGATCCAAAGTATTATTTGATGTGATCAGTTGGACAACACATTGGACACAGTGGCACAGTGTGCAGTATAGCTGCTGCCTGCTGCTGCTGTGTTCAGGGCCTGGTTGGTGCTAGCTGGGGGAGATGGCAGCGTTTCTGCATGCCGGTCCTGCATGGCAGCGGACTGGGGGGCGAGCGTGGATGTCGACCGTGGCTCTGATCAATACCCGTCTCCCACCCGGTGACTGATCACATCTGATCAATCAGCGTCGCGCAGGATCAGTGACTGGCTGAAATGTCATCGGCTCCATAATTAAGACCTTCATTAAGCCACCAGTTAACGGAGTGTCACTCTGTGTTGTTCTCACCCCCCACCCATCCCCCTCTTTCCCCCCCGGCTCCCTTCCTCCACTACATGCAACCCCCCACCCCCGATCCCACCCTCCCTGTACCTAATTCGTTCCCTTGTTCTTTTTGTTCATTTATTTCTCTAGACCACTATACTTTTTGAAAGCGGAGTCACTGGTGTGTGCAAAAAATGGTCATATAAGGATTTGAGTCAAACAATGGAGGACAATTGTTGAGCAGTAAAAAAAGAACGTCATTTCAGTGGATTGGCTTTTGATGAATTATGAAAAGGTCACCTAATTCCCTCTTTGTTTCCGCTGTGCCCTCCATCTTACTTTGTCTGCCTCTCTCTCTCTCTCTCTCTCTCTCTCTCTCTCTCTCCCCTCAGATTTTATCCCTCCACCCCTAACCAATGTCTTTTTTTATCCTTCTCTCTTTACCAACCTCTTTTCTCTCTGCCCCTCTCTCTCTCTCTCACTCAGGCTCTGTCAAAATCTCTCGCTATTCTAATGCTGCGTGCTTCTGTAATCCAGATTAGCCGGCGAGCGTTCTTAATCTTATCACTTCCCCAATCCCGCGTGGGTGTGTGCTTTTCCTGGTTTAGTGTGATAGGAGGGGAGAAGGAGTGATGAGGAACGACGCGGCAGGATTAACGAAGGGCAATTCTGGGAGAGAGAGGGGCAGACACACACAGTGAGAGAGAGAGAGAGAGAGAGAGAGAGAGAGAGAGAGAGAGAGAGAGAGAGAGAGAGAGAGAGAGAGAGAGAGAGAGAGAGGCAGACACACACAGTGAGAGAGAGAGAGGCAGACACACACAGTGAGAGAGAGAGAGAGAGAGAGAGAGAGGGGCAGACACACACAGTGAGAGAGAGAGAGAGAGAGAGAGAGAGAGAGAGAGAGGGGCAGACACACACAGTGAGAGAGAGAGAGGCAGACACACACAGTGAGAGAGAGAGAGAGAGAGAGAGAGAGAGAGAGAGAGGGGCAGACACACACAGTGAGAGAGAGAGAGGCAGACACACACAGTGAGAGAGAGAGGGGCAGACACACACAGTGAGAGAGAGAGAGAGAGAGAGAGGGGCAGACACACACAGTGAGAGAGAGAGAGAGAGAGAGGCAGACACACACAGTGAGAGAGAGAGAGAGAGAGAGAGAGAGAGCGAGAGAGAGAGAGAGAGAGGCAGACACACACAGTGAGAGAGAGAGAGAGAGAGAGAGAGAGAGAGAGAGAGAGAGGCAGACACACACAGTGAGAGAGAGAGAGAGAGAGAGGCAGACACACACAGTGAGAGAGAGAGAGGAAGGTGACAAAAAGGAAAGGCTGTACAAATGGCGGATGTATGTACGGTGTGGCTTAATTTATGCCTTGTCGCACATAACTGTAAAACAGTCACGCAACGAAGTATAAATTAGCCTTAAAACTGTGACATGTCGCACATATCGGTGTCACCCGCAGACAGGCGAGCGTCGGAAAAGAAAGATAAGATATGGAGAGAGTGCAATTAGTGGATGAATGGTAGAGGATGTTGAGAAGGCCAGACTTCAGAGGAATGGAAATCAGAGGGAAGGTCACCCCACACTGCACCCTGTCAAATCAACACAATACACACGTCCGTGTACATAAACACCTATTCATGATGGCGTCTGCATGGCCACCGCTCTACTAATCCTCCTTCGTGTCGCGTCACCGCGTTTAAATGTGGAAAATCCACATATTGTACACTTGCATTGTACATGCTTATGCATGTCTAGAAATGTATGCAAATAATGTAATGTACATATTTGGAGGGAAGGTGCCATCCCTCATGTTTTACCGAACGAACACATCCACTGTATGATGCATGTTGACTGTCACAAACTCACTTAAACCCTATCATTTGTTCTTTGTTGACTGTGGTCCCCGTGGGATACTTTGACCCCCTTGACCCCCTTGCTTTTTCCCCTCCACACCAAACCTCGTTGCTGAAAATAGAAGATTTACAAGCTCACAACGCCTGACACATTTTGAGCTGCCATTTTTGTATGACATGCCCAGGATAGGGACGCTGTGATTCATGTGTTAAACGTCCCCCCTCTCCCTCTCTCCCTCTCTCTCTCTCTCTCTCTCTCTCTCTCTCTCTGTTTCTGTCTGTATGTCTCTCTCTCTGACTCTGTCTCTCTCCCTCTCTCTCTCTCTCTCTCTGTTTGTCTGTCTGTCCCTCTCTCTGACTCTGTCTCTCTGTCTCTCTCCCTCCTCGTCTCCACAGATGAACCGTCCCATCCAGGTGAAACCAGCCGACAGCGAGGGCAGAGGGGGTAAGAAACACATGAACACCTGTCCACCCCCCGCACCCCCCCACTCCCACCCACCAGAGCAAGAGCACCTGTTCAAACAGCACCACCTCCATAGACTTTAAATAAGACTTTTTGCATAGAAAAACCTCAGTCTAGTCTACCACATGTAGGCTATACTGTTCTGTTTTAAAAGTAGCAGGAGTGAAATAGTTATTATACTTGTTTATGGCCTGGGCCGTAGCTCAGCGGTCCAGGCACCTTGGCTGGTAATCCAGTCTGGCAGTGTGCGTTCGACCCCCGATCCCGACGGCCTTTACTGCATGTCACCCCCCCATGTCACCCCCCCTGCATGTCGCCCCCCAATCTCTCTCCCCATTGCCTGTCAGCCTACTGTCTGTCCCTCAAAAAAAAAAAAAAAAAGCCACAAAAAACATTAAAACTTGTTTTATGTTGTGGTCCTTGTTTATCACAACTTTAACATTAACACAGCGCAGCCAAAGCTTCGTGATAAAGAGCGTCCACTAAATAACAAAATGAAAGCTCATAAATCATTGGACTGAATCCCCTGAGATGTCATTTGACATTATCAATAGTTTCATTCTTTGTAGATAATGTGTTTTTTCACTCCGACTTTCTTTGCTTCTGGAACAACATATTTTCAGATGCAGGTCGGTGGCCAATTTCATATAATTTTTGGGGTCCTTGACATGAAATAGTTTGAAAACCACTGCTATAGAAACATGAGGTTTTTCCCTGAAAACTGTCATGATTTAGAAGGCATTTGTAGAATCTGGTCTCAGGTCTAAATGGGTTAATTAATTTACAAGAAGTCTGAACAATAAGGTAGACTTAGAGCATTAAGGTAGAGCAACATTCATAGTTTGTTGGTTGTTGTCATAGAGCAACATTCTGACCTGCTCCTATTGGACAGTATGAAGGTTAACAGATGCTGTTTGGGTGATTTTTAATATCCAAGCTACTGCCCTCTGGTGGTTGTCTGAGGAATTGCAGCAGTATCCAGACATAAGGATTTTGTAAACAAGCATAGTAAGGTTGTAGGTTGAGGAAGATTTAGGGATTTCGCTTGAAAAACGTGCAATTACACTTGTGAAATATTTGCTGCCATGAAATTAAATCCTATTGTGAGTTGCAGCCAAAATTATGTTTTCTGAAGACAATAATGCTCATAAACAGTTTTTGAGGCCTGAGTCATCTGTGTTCTATATTTTATTATCTGAGGCATTTTCAAAAGCAACATTTCTACAAAATGGATGTTCACCCTGAAATGAAACCCAAGACTTGTAGGTTGTAGAAAGCGTCATCCCTTATACATTTATATTGTGTATGCATACACGGTAAATGCACCGAAATAGCATTTCCCCCTCAACACTTTCATGTCCTCTCGTCTCCCTCAATCCTCTAACTGTTTTATTATTCCAATGTCTATCTCTCCTGTCCCCAAATGCACCCCATCACCCTTTCCCCCTCCTCTTTCTCCATCAAACTATATGTTCCTCTATTTTCTTTTTCTCCTCCCTCCATCTTGCCCACTTGCCTCTCCTTCCCCTCAGAAGACAGGAAGCTGTTTGTGGGCATGCTGGGAAAACAGCAGGCCGATGCTGATGTGAGGAAAATGTTTGAGGCGTTTGGCAGCATAGAGGAGTGTACGGTTCTCCGTGGCCCGGACGGCACAAGCAAAGGTAAACTCACCCCTCCCTCGTGTTCGGAAATAACCCTCCCAGGCTGAGTTCCATGTGAAACCCTTAAAAAACCCTTTAACAATAAAGCCATCTTTGAATGCTTTGTAAATTATTAGAACCACAATTCTCAAGGTTCTCAAGATGATTTGTGGAAAACAACACGCACGCTTTCATTTACTCTCCCCCTCTGTATGTTTCAATATTGTCACTGTTGGGTGGAAACCGTAGTATGTCCCAAACCATTACTTTTCAATGGAAAAAGTAACCTTTGTTCCAATGGATCCAATGCATAGTAGTTATATTTTAGTCAGAAGCTCTTGTTAACATTTTCATTCGTTAACTATGTATAAAACCCAAAGACAGACTTAAAGACCAGCTGAAATGAAAAATAAATAATCTGTTATGGGTTATGGGAAATCTATAATGGGAACATAAATTAGTTCAAATCAAATTCACAATGATCACCATTTTTAGATATCCATAGTATACATATTTTCACTGTCATATCAATAATTAAAAAATAGCACATTCATTTATGAAAATGAAAATACACAAAAAGATGAAACGTGGAGGTATACCGTTTCTGCCCGAAAGCGACAATATTTTAAGTCTTGTTTTTAACTCATGTGCTTTCATGCGGGTTGACAAAAAATGACAGTGAAAGGTGAAACCATTAGTGAAAAGGGCGCTTACCTGCAATTGTCTTCAGTAGCCGCTTACGTACGCCATCATCACCAGTCACCTTTCCGTGAATTACCATTATCAACAACAACAATGCTAACGATATGTGGCGTGTAAATCAAGGAGCAGTGACACTTCAAACACAGACGCTTGATTTTCTTCTGTTTGTTGTATGAGGCATGACTAATGGTGCAATAGGTTTTATGGGTCATGGCTAATGATGCGTGCCGAGGTTTACGGGCATGTGATTGATGAAGCCATGAACGTTTTGTGGTCCATGCTTAATGATGCCATGGTAACAGATGAAGTGTTGGGCTGCAAGGCGGCCGCCATTGTGTTTCCTCAAAGAATTGTAGTTGATACGTATTTTTGAGTGCACGTGTGTGTCGTGTCTGCATGTGTCTCTGCATACATGCACTGTGTGTGTGCGTGTGGAGAGAGAGTGTTCACGTTTTTGTGCTCACTTGTGTGTGTGTGTTGTGTGTGTGTGTGTGTGTATGTGCGTGTGTATGTGTGTGCATGTGTACGGTTGTGTGATTGACAGCATTTAACTGTGTGTCGTTTTGATGATGTAGGATGTGCGTTTGTGAAGTACCAGAGCAACGCTGAGGCCCAGGCTGCTATCAGCACTCTGCATGGGAGCCGCACTCTACCGGTTAGACATGCACGCACGCACGCACGCACGCACGCACGCACGCGCACATGCTCCAAACACACACACATGCTCCAGTCCAAACCCAATCATTTAGGCACTTAACATGGTGACTCAGCCAACAGTCACCATTTCTCCTTTCTGTCCTCTTACTCCTACGCACACATGCACGCACGCACGCACGCACACACACACACACACACACACACACACACACACACACACACACACACACACACACACACACACACACACACACACACACACACACACACACACACACACACACACACACACACACACACACACACACACACACACAGACCTCAATACAACACACTACATTACACTTCACCCTGGAGAGAGGACAAAATGTTTGTGAAATGTCCTCTCCTCCATTATCCTGTTCTAGGTCATTCGACATCATAGATTGAAAGTAATGCGAGAGCACAAACGGATGCAAATATGAATACATCTTTCATTGTATTTTACCTTTATTCTTAAGTCATAGATTGCTGAACAACATGTGATCCATATTAGATCAGATAAAAAAAACAATGGCATTATGTTGGACATGTTATATGTATAAGTATGATGCATACCTAATTACATACCAGATGACTCAGCTCGAATAGCAGATCTACAAGATCTCTCAGGATAGGGACACTAGGATGCATGTGGTTAAAGGACTGTTTTTGTGTGGCACATTAGCAGATAACATGCAATGCAGGCCCCCACCCAGACTGGGTCCAGAATTATTTTATATATCAATGAATTAACGCAAAACATTTTTATATATCAATGAATTAACGCAATTAACATTTTGAATAATTGACAAAAAGTTAATTAGTCTGATTATACAGTATAACAACTTCATCCTGAGACTGTCTCTCCTACACGGTCTCCCTCTCACCTCTCCTACTGCCTGGACAGTCCAATTCAATTAAATTAAATGACTTTGGTAACTAGTGTTTTATTGCCAAGTACAGTATGACTGAGTTCATGCAAGAAATGCATGGATGGAGGAATAGATGGAGAAATAATGTTTCCTGCTCACCCCACAGGGAGCCTCGTCTAGCCTGGTGGTGAAGTTTGCGGACTCTGAGAAGGAGCGGGGGATTCGCAGAATGCAGCAGGTGGCCTCTCAGCTGGGGGTCATCAGCCCAATGACTCTGCACCTCGGAGCCTACAACGCCTACACACAGGCTGTGAGTACCACAACTGCCTAGTTACCTACACCTCACGGACACACACACAAGACCTGAGAGTACACGTACACTCTGAAAGCACACTCAGCTTAAGCACATTTCTTCCATTTTCTTCCTTCTTGCAATAGGCCTATCTCCCAGAATTTCCCCGCCCCCTTAATACGCCCCCTTTCCGAGTTAGTGGTGATAGCCTGACGTCACTCCATAGACACTACATGTCAGAGGTAATTTAAGAAGTCTACAACTTTTGTTTTCTCAAGGTAAGGTTTGTTCTATCTGTTCGAGCTGATTTACCATCTTGTTTGCTTCATAATAATATTGGTCTGTCACATTTTTACATTAGGAAATGTACTTAGATTCTCCAGAGAAAAAAACGTGTAAATGCTAATGTTAAATGACACCACTGTCTACCGGAAGGGGGCGTGGAAAGGGGGCTGTGAGATAGGCCTATTAGGTACCAGGATATGAATGAGTCATATTTCTGGTTTTGGACCATCACATAGTCAGTAACTATATGTTTTTTTTAGGGCCACGTGACCCTAAATGTGAATTTGAAGGTTTTTAGAAAACCTTAGGTTAGGTTTTAGAAGGCGTTCTGCGAATCGGCCTCAGGTCTCTAAATGGGTTAAAAATAATATATTCAGTTGGGGTTTAGGTACAAACGGTTAAAGGTGACATCTTCTATAAAAGATTTTTGTCTTCGTGAATTGAATATATAGGACCACAATGGAAACGAGCCCTCGGGGCCTTTTGTGTTATCCTTTTAGCATCATTGTATAATCGTGCCGCTGTACTATTTGCAAACTGTAAGTAGTACAAAGTATTCAAATCTGAGGCACCGATTGATTGATTGATTGATTGATTGATTGATTGATTGATTGAACGAACAACCCTCTTCCCTAACTCTGTCTCTGTCCCTCTGTCTTCTATGGCTCTGTCTACCCGTCCTCTGCCCTGCTACCCTGACCCTGTCCGTCTGCTAGCTGGTACAGCAGCAGGCCCTGGTGGCCCAGTCGGCCTACTTGTCTCCCGTCGCCACGGTGGCGGCTGTTCAGATGCAGCAGCTGGCCGCCCTCAACCCCAGCAGCCTCATTGCCACGCCCATCACATCCATCACCCCCTCCTCAGGTAACGAGAGGCGGATGTCTGCCGCTGGCTCAACTTTGATTCAATTTTACAGTCAGTAAAGTAGAATGGTGGATGCATGCAGGCAGGGCAGGGTGGAGGAGGAGGAAAGAGCATGCTAGCTTGTTGGGAAGCCATAATGTGCCAGCTGGTATTTATTTATTTATTACTTTCTGTCCATCAGTTTTGCATCCGGTAGATCATGTTGAGCTACATTACAGCTCAACATGATTTGCGTGATTTATATGGAATTTGCTATACAAAATGGGTTTATTAGTGGGCTAGTTGGGGCGGCTTTATCTGCGTGGGTATGGAGGCCGTCTGGCAATCAGAAGGTCACCAGCTCGTCTTTCGATCTGCCCGTGTCTATGTGTCAAAGGTTTCCTGAGCAAGATCCTTCCCCCCCTTGATCATCATCTGAGCAACCATCAACTGGGTGAAGCTGAAATAGAATTTTTGAATTTTGAATTACCTTTTTAAGTGCTAATATAAACAAAAGGTATTATTATTATTAACAACATATCGTGACGTATCTTGTGTGTGCAGGAACCAGTACTCCTCCCAGCATGGCTGGCACGCCAGTTCCGTCCCTGCCTCCACCACTCTCAGTGAATAGCTACCCCTCATTGCCAGCTCCACCCAATGGGCAGTCGGCAACCGAAGCACTGTACACCAATGGTGTCCATGCATATCAAGGTACAGTACATCCATGTTGTCTCTAGTGACGAGTGTTGAAAGTTATCTTTATTCTCCTTCTTTGTTAAAAGGTTAAAAGCACTATATTCTGTTTGAGTAATACTTGCTATAGAGTGTTTGTTCAGAACCAGAGGGTAACATGGCACTGGTCTAACCTCCCGTTAGTCCGACTAACCCTAACCCTGACCGCACGCGAAGCCACGTTGTCGGAGTAATGGGATATTGGAATTATGGGTAGTCCCCCCTGGTCGCCCCATCTCTCCAGTCTCTTTAAGAATCATAAAATACATTTTCAGGTGGGTTGCATTTTTCAACCAATCAGGATAGAGTACCAATTTATTTATTCTGCTCATTTCTTTGTCACCACTCACCGTCTATCCTGATTGGATAAAATTGGTATCCCGACCTGAAAATGTATTTTCTGTTTAATAAAGAGCTGGAGAGACATGAAGACTGCAGTCACTGCACTCTATAGCAATGAGTACTATAGGAATATAGAGCTATTTAACACTTAAACAAAGAAAATACCCTATACCCTACCTTTAATGTAAAATTGAGAGGAAATATGTCACAAATTGGATCTCAACGTAGTATATGATTCAAAATTACTTTATTATCAGCTCTCACTGACTCAGCAGCCATGTATGCAACACATACTACACACATTTGACATAACACAGAGAAACAAAGCAAATAAATTACATACATAAAAACATGAAGACAAGAGCAATGTCCACCACTCAGCCCACCCCTGGCCAGATTCAAAATTAAGCCTCAAAATCGACTGATGGACAAAGGACCTCTTTAGTCTGACCTTATTGTATTTTGGAACGCTGTATTTCCTCCCTGAAGTCAAGTCGGCAATCTATATTCCCTTTTCTAAACATGGCTAGTGTTTGAAGTGATATTCCTTGCCAACATTAGCATACTGTTATATATATCAGATACAAAGAGTCTCTCAAGTGGTTGTCCAACAATATTTGAACTAAATGTATGTTCAGTTGTGACTTTAAGGCAACAGACAAACACCCATACCAGGTGTTACTACAGTAGTGAGGAACACTCATAATAACAAATGAAAAACAAAAGAAGAATTTGTCTACTTGCACCAAAAGATTTTAGACGGTGAAGAAAATAAATTCTTTGCTTTGTTTTCTTGCCCATTTTCTTGGATTCAATGTGATCTTTCCATGACAAAAGATGGTCTATTACAACTCCTAGGTATGTATATGAGCATACCGGTACCTGGTTGTTCTGTTCAACATGAAACGTAATGGGGGATCTGTGTATCAAAATGTGATTGATTGATTGATTGATTGATTGATTGATTGATTGATTGATTGATTGATTGATTGATGTATGTATGTAAATAAATAATTGACTGACTCCTTGACTATAGCCATTACGGGAATCGGTTTTACAACTCAACAGCATAGAACACACACAAATAGAGACAAATATAAGACACAAAATACTTTACAAATATCATCCAGTTATTATTGATTGTATTAGTTATTTTACCTGAGTTCATAGCTGGTGCATATTGTCATGTAAGTGCACAGTCATTCTTTACTGTGGTACGTGGTTTGTTGTTGTTGTTGTAAGTTAACCACTTAAGCCCTGTTTTACACTTTCTATATTTTAAAATAGCTGATCTACAAGCTCACAGTACATCGCAAGCTTGTAGATCTGCTTTTTTTCCGATTTTGTTTTTTGAAAATGTTAGAAAATGTTTGCCTATAATGACTTGACCAAAATAAGGGATTCCAGGGTTAAAGGGCCACTTCACCACTTTTGCAACCAGATCTTATTTTAATGATGTTTGGGAGACAAGAAACACTTTCCTGGGGTTTTTATGTGGGTACTATGTGTTTTTAGATATTTCAGTATTTCAAAGTGTCCATGGGCTCCATGATGTCATGGACACTGGGCTCACTTATTTCCTGGACTACATGTTGTCTCAGTAAGACAGCCCTCCTCCTATCCACAAGGAGGAGCAGTGGACCAAAGCATTATGGGAATTGTAGTCCAGGAAGGAAGTGAGCCCAGTGTCTGTGACATCATGGAGCCCATGGACACTTAAATATCTAAAAAGACATATTACCCAAATAAAAACCCCAGGAAAGTGTTTCTTGTCTCCCAAACACCATTAAAATAAGATCTGGTTACAAAAGGGGTGAAGTGGCCCTTTAATGTGGTTCATGCAAATGTGACACAAAAATGACTTAATTATAGAGTGCACATCCATTCACACGCCAGTGTTCTTCATCCAGGCAGCGGTTCATCTGCTGATTCGCTGTACCAGAACTAATGTAGACTCAGATGAAATGAAACAAATTAAAGCGGCGAGGTTGGTCCAAATGTTATTTGGAGCATGCTGATGTGCCCTGGATAGCATGTAGCATCTTTTTAACACATATATCGTATATCGGTGGGTGTGAGGAATGATGATGATGACTGTGATGATGACGATGATGATGTGTGTTGTGTCACAGCTCAGAGTCCAGTCCTGGACCCCCTCCAGCAGGCATACACAGGCATGCAGCACTATACAGGTACTGGTATTGCTGGTTCTACAGCGTTTGTTTGTCAAATGTAGTAGCTAGCTACAGCAGCTGCTTATACTTGTGAGTACACAGTGTATGCTGTATGTTTAGATACATTATATTCTGTAAATATGCTTATTTTAATTTCTACTACTATTCATAAAGTAATAGTGTAATAGTAATATTAGTACTGGAAGGGCAGAAATTATAGTGAGGTTTTTGAGGCATTGCCAGAATGAACTTTAAATAAACATATTTCTGATCATACCGTACTATGATCATACTTTTGGTTTTCAACCTCAGACAGAGAAGGTGACACATTTTTCACTGAGGCTCACAAGCAACTGCATTGTTATAGCACTATATATCACTTATACCGGTATCTTCTTCATACATCACAAAGATTATGTGAGACATATCCCAGTCTTTTTTTTGTATACATTACAAAAGTGAATTTGTTTGTTCTCACTGTTTTGCCTGATTTACTGCCTTTTTTTGCTATTATTGTAATATTGTTTTATGTTGTATTTTATGTATTTTCTTTATAGCTCTGTAAAGCACTTCATGTCATGAAAGGTGCTATATAAATACAGTTTATTATTATTATTAAAAGTCTGCAATGTTCTGTCTGTCTGTCTGTCTGTCTGTCTGTCTGTCGGTCTGTCTGTCTGTCTGTCTGTCTGTCTGTCTGTCTGTCTCAGCTACATACCCTGCTGCATATGGCCTGGTGGGACAGCCATTCCCTCACCAACCACAACTAGTGGCCCAACAGCCACAACAACCTCAGCAGCTGCAACAACGAGAAGGTACCATTCAGTAGCTCATACAAACCAATATAATAATAGTGTGGCGACACAAGCGTTGACTCCCATTGTAACAATGTAATGCGGAAGTGCTCATACTATCTCATATGTTTGGAACTATAGCCCATAGCGCCCCGCTTTGCGGCGAGATCAAAGCGTGTCGCCACTCTCTTCCTAGATTACTCTGATAAACACATACTGTAGCTAACTGGTTCCCAAACACTGGGTCGGGACCCATTTTTTGGTCACAGCCATATTTTTTATGGGTCCCTTTATTTTTTTGTTTCCTATATTTTGTTTTTAATATAAATGTGTTGGCCCAGGCGGTGGCGTAACCGTCTGGGCACCCGACTGGTAATCCAGTCGCAGTGTGCAGCGGGTTCGACTCCCGAGCCCGACACGGCCTTTACCCCCATCTCTCTCCCGTTTCCTGTCAGCCTACTGTCTGTCCCTTCAAAAACCAATAAAAGGCGTAAGCCGCAAAATAAATATCTTTAAAAAATATATATATATATAAATGTGTTATTGCTGGTCAGTGTTAGTCACTTTGCCATTTAATTCACACTCTAGATACAACTCCCGTAACTTTATCACGGACAATTATGTTGTTCCTGCTCTTCCTGTTCCCGATCAAATCCCAGTAAATCCATGTAACTTATGCAGCAGCTACATCGGTCATGATTATTGTGAAAAGAAACTTTTGGAAGGATATGCTTTCGTGCAGAATACTTAAGGTACTCTGCTTGCAGAGGCTAGATCATTGCATTTCCCTGCACATTACCACAGCATTACAATTCTACAAGTTCTCCTTCAGCATTGTAATTCCCTCTGAGTGCCTGAAAAAGTCTTTAACCTCTTTTAAGGCCCTTGCACACAAGAGTCTTATTTTGTAGCACAAAAAACGGACCACATTTTAAAATGAACACGCACTTCTCTATGACCTATGACCTATGACCTGCATACCATTACCTACTCAGAAATTTCCACCCGACGAGTGGCTGTGATCGTCATTTATTCAGCCGACCTCGGGACAATTCCTGCATTTTTCCGTATGCGTTAACAACTGATTGACCAAAAGCAAATTGCTTTGGACTCTATGTGCAAGGAAGGGTCTTTATCCTCATCCTCCCCTCGTTTCCCTTCCCTTCCCTTCTCTCTCTCTCTCTCTCTCTCTCCCTCCCTCCCTCCCTGTGCAGTCTGGTCTGATCTGTCTCACACCTGGACCCTTTTCCATTTTCCAGGTCCTGAGGGCTGTAACATCTTCATCTACCACCTGCCGCAGGAGTTCACAGACTCTGAGATGCTTCAGATGTTCCTGCCCTTTGGAAACGTCATCTCCGCAAAGGTCTTTGTTGACCGAGCGACCAATCAGAGCAAATGCTTCGGTGAGTCATGACGGCAGCAATTAAAAGGGTGCCAATCCTGCTTTAGACGAAACCCTATAAAGCAGGAATGGCCACCATAAGGCCAAGTTGAACATTTTCTGTTTTAGTGTCTTCCTTGACCTAATGACTGCCTGCACAAGCATTTTGGCGCTATTCAGGCCAGTGGTTAACGATCATAATAATAACAATATCGTACAATATAGGGTGAAGAGATTAACCAAAACACTTTTCATTGCAATTAAAACACATTCATTTAAATTGGCATTCCTTTATTTATTTATTGTTTTGTTTTGTTCTCCCCTGGAAGCAGGGAACAATCGAATACTGCATTTGTCTTCTCATACTGTTGGTGTATTTGCGGGGGTCGTTAAGCTGTCATCTGTCTCTCTTAACAAGGTTTTGTGAGTTTTGACAACCCGTCAAGCGCCCAGACTGCCATCCAGGCCATGAACGGGTTCCAGATTGGTATGAAGAGGCTGAAGGTTCAGCTCAAGAGGCCCAAGGATGCCAACAGACCCTACTGAAGAGGTGAGGTACTGGACAGACCAGGGCGCCAAAGAGATGATAGAGTTCTACAAGGGGGACAAGGACAGGATAGAAGTACAGAGAGACACGTTGGACAAGGAGATGACAGGGTTACAAAATCCAAGAGGAATGAGTAGAGGAGACGGTTACAGACCGACCAGGGGAACCGAGCTAGGAGAGAGTTGCAGAGAGATCAGGGCAGTGTTGATTTTGACAGCAAATTTTAATTTAGTTTTTGTCATAGTCTGTTTAATAAAATTCCATTTAGTTTTAGTCATATTTTAGTCATCAGACATGTTCTAGTTTGAGTCTACTTTTAGTCAACTATTTAAATATCATGTGATTTTAGGCTAAATCTACAGTTGATTTTGTCGACAGCAATGTATTTTGGCGGGCCTTGATGGTGTCGTAATGGTTGATTTTACACTTGCCGAAATATCCGCTGCATTTGAAGAAAAAAAAAAGCCGATCTACAAGCTCACAGCGCGTCGCAGCGCGACACATTGAGGACTTGTAGATCTGCTATTTTCAACACTCGAGCGCAACCAAACGTAAAATGTGTTGTTTTAGTCCTACTGGATCTCTTCTCCACTAGTCCCTCCCTAACATTTTTGTCTAGTTTTTATTTATTGAAGAAATGTCAATTTATATTTAGTCTTAGTTTTAGTCGTCATAGCTTAGTTTTTATTTAGTTTTCGTCTGTGAAAAAAGGTATAGTAGACAAACTTTTGTTTTGTCGACGAACTCAACACTGGATCATGGGGACATGGAGAGGAGCATTACAGACACAGGGAACGGGGAGAGAGTTGAGGCCTATTCATACTCTATAGTTTTAAGTGATGAGGTGACCACCGAAACGGTGGCCGCCTCCTCACCTAAAACTGGAGATTTACATAGAGACCAGGAGAAGAGGAGAGGGTGACAGAGAGGCCAGCGGGGCTGGAGAGGAGAGAGTTACAGAGCGAGCAGGGAGATTGGGAGGAAGGGTGTGTGAAACATTGTGAAACATTTACAGAGTTATCAATGCTAAAATGAATGTCTGTCTTCAATCACCTTCTAAATCAGCTTGTTTGAGGTTTTCAGTTTTCTTAGTCGTAGCAAAGAAAAAGTACAT
Source organism: Electrona antarctica (assembly GCF_951216825.1). Lineage (NCBI taxonomy): Eukaryota > Metazoa > Chordata > Actinopteri > Myctophiformes > Myctophidae > Electrona > Electrona antarctica. Next base: position 28,500,090 of record NC_136796.1, on the reverse strand, counting down.
TGACATCAGACAAGCTGCCTCTCTTTTCTTTATGAACTGGGTTTTTGTATTGCAAGTAGTGACAGGTGTGCTAATTGTTCCAATCCAAAGAGGCTTTTTACTCTAAGAAATGTTTAATATTTTTAGTCTTCTGTGGTAGGGTTGAAAACAGCTGCTGTTCGTCATTGATTTTTATTTTCACTTTTCATTTATTTATTTTTGTGCTGTGTCATGTCATTTTTCCTGGAAAAAAAAAAACATCACACCACTCTCAAGACTGTCCTGTCCATACATATATCGTGGAGACTGCGTCGCTATGGCTCCGGTTGCCTAGCAACCGCTAAAACCTCCCCCTTCCTTCTCACTGCGTTGTAAGTTAATTGGCCTGTGTTGGTTGCTGTGGCGATATTGCCTGTGATGGTTGCCATTAGCAATTTTTATTTTGGGCCGTTGCCTTGATTCACCATGCTGAACTGCATGGCGAGTTACTGTGGCGACCATGAACTTGTGTTTGGTGCGTTGTGAGTTTCCTCTTTATTATTTTGTCCTGGTTTTTTATCCTAAAAAAGAAAAGAAAAAAAAAACACTGATCAATAATTGTCACATTACCTCAAATTTTGTAAGCAACTGATTATCATGACATGCTATTTTTGTAGTAATATAAACATCTCATTGCCAAGAGCAAAATTTGCCTGTTAGAGATAACTAGTCCATCAAATATGGATTTATATTACAATTCTTTGCCTTTTTTCATTAGTTTCCTTTTTTGTTGTTTGTCATGATTATCATTCTTACATGTCCCCTGTTTAGTTGATTGGTGTGGTAGTTTTGGTGAGTGGGGGATTTTCGTTTGGTTGTAACTAAACTCCAAGTGACTTTGTGCCTGAACTTTGTCTGTTTTTGTGAGATTTACTGAACGTTTACATGTAAATGGTTGACAATGTATAGTAGTGTGTGTGTGTGCGTGTGCGTGCGTGTGCGCGTGTGTGTGTGTGTGTGTGCACATCAGTGAGAGACAGAAAGAGATTTAGTGCATCTGTTATTGTGTGATTTTCGTGAAAACGTGTATTTGTGGGTGTATGTGAACGTGCGTGTGTTGTAACGAACGAGACACTTAAGTTTCTCTAGAAGGTTTTGGATAAAACTGTATGGCCATCGTGACACGTGCTGCTGGCTGAGGAACTACTTTCCTCTGTAGGAATTCTGGGCTGCCAAGATATCATGAACAAACATAAATGACTTTGATGCAGCCAGCCTGCATCATAGCTTATTAGGAATTTAACGTCTTCATTTACATCAAATCAGGAGTCTAAAGTTTCCTCCAACACCGCAGTGTAGTGAATTAAATGCTCTCGAATGGAATTACATCACATAATATTTGTACTGCATACAGTCTAGTATACAGGTACAGGTATTTTTGTTAGATGGTAATCAGGTTCAAAGACATACTTTCCAGAATTCCTACTGTGCATGTTCTGAATTGATTTGCCTGCGTAAACGAGACCGAGAACCCATTTGATCAGGGACGTGCACACAGTAGCAGCAGTATGGTCACCTGTATGAGTTGCATGGGCACTAGGGTGTGCTTGTATAGCTGAATACTGAGACTTTACGGAGGCATCAGTTCAAGCAAGTGTGTATTTACAATCTACACTTCCAAAGACTAACCTCACTCAATATGTGTGTGTCATTTGTTTTAAAAAAATATTTTTTATTTTTTCTTCTCCAGGGGGGTCGGGAAACCCTGAAAGTCCAATCAAGAAACCACTTTGGGATGCCCCAGCCTTTTGGTTGTTTGAACCAACCCTATAGCACAGGAGAGCAAAACATCAGTGAAACCATACCTGTATGTGCTTAATAATGCCGACAATACCCATCACAATCTATAACAATATCAATACAACAAGCCACAGCTGTGTTCGGAGATGTCAACTGCTTCAGAGGTCATATCATTCCACAGATGGACTCAGTTCTACTATGTACATACATACAACTCTACTGTCAGCTACAAGATTTACATGTTAAGAAAAAGCATATCATTGATGTTTATCTACCAAACAGGGTTCTACTGTATAGTGTGATTTGTAGTCTATGACGTAAGGAAGAAAAGGTTTAGTCTTCAAGGAAAGAAGGAAAGAATGGAAGGGAGGAAAGTCTAAGACTTTGTCTGAGAAAAGAAAATACTACTCTGTATGATTACCATTGGTAAGATTGTTCTGTAGAGTTAGTTTTATTATTTAAAAAAAAGTAAATTAATGGGGGGGTGGGGTAATTAAACTGAAAGAGAAATTGATTTCTTTTAAATGTATATACTTTTGTTCAAAATGGAGTTGAAGGACTTAAGACTTGGTGAGTTAAAAATTCTCTGCTGCCACTACTTTTAGCGTTGACCAAGGGGGAGGGAGGGAGGGGGGAAGGGAATTTTTCTACCTTGATTTTTTATGTTTGATTCATTTGTTAATCACTTTGATGGGGTGAACAGGGGAAGACATGACAGGTTTTTTATTTTAGAAAATAGATGATTCCTGAGGCCTCCAAGGCCACTTACACAATTATTGTAGAGTTTTTAATTACATAAATGTACTTATGAAAGTAAAACAAAAAACAAAACAAAAAAACAAACAAACATTATAATGTTTCTTTATTTATTCTCTACAATCGCTGTTTTAAAACATATGTCTTTAAAGAAAATAAAGTACAATTTAGAAAAAAAATAGTTGCCTCTTTTGAGTTTGTATGCTCTGTAATTCTCCAGAAACATGAGTGACTACAATTAAATGTAAAAATGTATTTGTCAATATAAAAGCCAAAATGCCTGCTAAACTGCCAATCCAGAATAGGCCAGTTGACCAGTCATGCTGTATTGCCTTATTTAAAGTGAGTCTTTCACATCTTTCAGGGGTCTTTGCTGCTCTCTATGGGACCTGGCGAGTACTGCAGAAAGTGGCCTGTGGTGGTTGTCATTAGGGAGGGCAGGGGCAGGGTATCCTATTCCTAGACAGGATTTCTGGTGTTCATAATGGAAATTAAATAATTTATTAATTTCAAGGGAGTATTTAAAGATGCTGCCTAGGAGCAAGCCATTTGTGCTACTTGTGTCCATTATAAAACAGACCATCAATTATATTGGTGCCCTAAACTGCCCTTTGTTGCGACTGAAGGTCGTAGTTAACTATAGAATTGTGCATTTCCTGTCAGTGTGGTGGTCGGACACGTGACATCATCAGGGATGGAGCATGTGACATCATCAGGGATGGAGATCCCTTAATCAATATTAAGCCCATATATGTAGATCCCTCTACATCTGACCTCAAACTCTTAGATCTCCATATATGGAGCTGACCTGTTCTGACATTCCATATGTTGATCCTTCCCCATCCATCCTTCCTCTTCGATGTCTCCCTTTTGACCGATACCTGTCCATTTAAACTCTAGACGGGCCTGCCTCAAAGTTATTAGTGCAGCCGCGCCCGGCAGCCTGGCGAAAAGTAGAGTTCTCAACAGGCCCGAAAATTAAGATCTTACCCCCCCATGCCAAAGCACCAGCGCTCGCCCAGCAGTTTGCTGTCACCCAGGCGGATATGTTCATCTGACCCCCCCATTCCAAAGCGCCAGTGCTCGCCCAGCAGTGTGCTGTCACCCAGGCGGATATGTTCATCTGACCCCCCCATTCCAAAGCGCCAGTGCTCGCCCAGCAGTGTGCTGTCACCCAGGCGGATATGTTCATCTGACCCCCCCATTCCAAAGCGCCAGTGCTCGCCCAGCAGTCTGCTGTCACCCAGGCAGGCGTGCACGCTACCTCGCCCTCAGGCGTCTTACTAGTTATTGAAGTCCATTACATATAGGTCAAGTGACACTGCAGGCAGGCATTTACATTCCAGAGGTATATATTAAAAACAAAAATAGAAACTGTGTTCATGTTATAATTTTGTTTTATATTCAAATGTTGTTAAATTAGTCTATTAGATTTCCGTCTGGCACAGGTAGACAAATAGGCACCCTAAGGACCAACCACCCTAAGGTAATCTGTACCAAGTAGACTGCTAGACCTACTGGCACTGCACATGTAAACAGAGCTGCTACCTTTAAACACATCTTAAATCTGAGGTTTTTTGTATACTATTTAAATAGTCTTGAGGAAAAAATACTATTTGTCCCAAAATGAGTGCAATATATTGCTGCTATTTGTTTAAAAGTAAAAGCTTTATACCCTGTATAACATGTAACGATGCAATGTGACATAGCTGTTTACAAAATGCTACCCCTTTCAAATGTATATCTACTTTCCCCATTTTCCATATTTTGACACCTGCTTTGGCAATGTAAACGTATGTTTTCTCATGCCAAAGCTCCTTTGAATTGAATTGAGCCGAGGCATGGAGGCAGACAGACAGATATATACTACGTAGGTAGGCTATGTAAATGCTACCACTAACGGCGTGTGGTGTGTGTGCCTGAACGAATATTAGGCTATATTGTATCATTTACTCAACCGTGTGTGTGTGTGACTGTGTCTCTGTGTGTATGCGCGTGTGCGTGTGTTCTGCCTCCAGGTTTTGGGTTTGGTCAGATGCGTCAGGTCCGAACACGCCACCGCGTTCCTTTTGAGAGCGTCGACGTCACTTTAAATAGACGTTCTCCGCCCCCTGGCTGGCTGCTCCTCTACTAGCAACAATGATTAAATACACACCATCAGGGCCATTGAGCAAATGTCGGCTTAACCGCAACGCTATCAGGGCCTGTTGAACACAACTTTGGTCTAAAGGAAAAGTAATTTAGCATGATTATCGGCGAGCCTTGATTTGAATCAACCACAGCCCACAGCAGCATCGGGGGAAGTGGAGAAAGTGCGACAGTAGTTTTATTTTGATTTATTTATATATATATATAAAACTAAATGGAAAAAATGCAGCAAACCCGGGATTAGATAAACCGACAATCGACATCTGTAAAGAGGGGACGGGTTGCATGTGATTTGATCGGAACATCAACAAACGGAACGGGGGGTTTTTCCCCATTTCACGGTGAGATCCGTATGAAAATTCACGCGGTTCCGACGAGGAGAGATTGAGGAAATCAGCGGCTGCGATCATCACGCAACGTGCAGGAGAGAGAGAGAGCCCAGGAGAGACATCCTACCTGCAAACGGACAGGTAACGAAGTTCAACCGTTAGCTAGTGACCGACCGTTAACCGAGAGCATTACCTATATTATATACCTGCTATGGAGCACACCGAAGCAGGTCCGTTTAGTTTTTATGTCCTGTGTTTTCTGCAAAAGCTTTCGAGGGTTAAAACTAATAGAACCAACCGTGCACACACTGTATTACACTGCTATTTTTAGACTCGATGATTATACTCACCTTAGTTTGCAGGGGTTTACATTTAAGTTATGATTTATGTGTAATATAGGCTATTATATACGCATAGTTGCACACTTGGCTGCACCGCGGATGAGCTTAATGTTGAAAGACTAAACGTGACTCCTGGTATCAAAGTTTACACACCGCTATCACACCGCCGTCAGGTTTAGTTTTCATCTTGGGTGGTATTTGTTTAGGAACGGGCCGATAAAGCGAAGGTCGTGTACGTCTTAGATAGACCTTAATAACCACACGACCACAAGGCTCAAACAAGGAACAGTTAGTAGTTAAAGGAAAAAGAAAACCACCATAGAAGGAAAGAAAATGGGCCCTTTGTAGCCGCCGCTATATACACCCTTTCTGAAAGCTTCAAAAAGTTGACTGAAGTCGACCGGATGGCGGATGTGAGTAAATGCTTCTCTGTTTGATCTATTCTAACGCGTGGTTTGGTTGTTGGAACAAACATCTCTCAGAAAACAAAAATATTACGTTGGTTTCTTTTGTTTCAAAAAGGGACCTTGTTGTTGGCGAGAATTCCCTCTCAACATCATGCAACATTAAACGGTTGAACAATTCCGCTATGTCCGGGTGTTGCACAGAAATCAGTTACTTGTAGGATTGTGTGACCATAGCTGTTGTTTAGCCATTTCAGCATCAGGACAACGCAAAAACCGCGACCTCTGGGGTCACAATTTGATAGGTCACCAACTTCAGTGTAACAGCGGGAGCCACCCAATTGAGCCATGGTTGCATACTGAACCACTCCCTGTCACTGGAAGAGTTACCTCTAGTAGTCTATATCAGTGGTTCCCAAACTTTTTCATGTCAAGGACCCCCAAATTGACACTGATGAGCCCGCGGACCCCCATTTGAAAAAGATATGCCAGGGACCCCCATAAGAGAAGATTTTGACGGCTCTAGCAGTCATTCTCATCCCGTTTAATTTCAAGGACCCCCAGTTTGACATGCATATTAGTCTACAGACCCCCGTTTAATGTAATTTCTATCTCTGGGACCCCCGATTTATATATTATATATATATATATATATTCTTTTTTTTATATATGTATTCAAATGTTAATGTAACTCTGAGAGTGTACAAATGGAACCAAATGGACCTGTGTACACTCAGAGTTACAGACCCATAAGGGTCAATTTGGTTCCAAACTCCAATCAGCTCTTCAGAGTGGTGTAACAAAATGTAAATCACTTTGGATGGATTATCTACAGTACGCACTAGTACATTATGTGTGCTTTTATTATAGCATGAATGTAACGACAAAACGTCTAACCCTGACAGAAAAAAGCAATTAACAAATGTAACAGAAAATTGAAATGAACTGCTTTATATAGATGGAGTCCTCCAAGAGTCATACTCGCCCGCACATTTTTTTCCCTCTACAACAAATCTCTTTTCAATATTAAATAGCCAGTTTACACGCTTGTTGTGAGCTTGTAGATCTGCTATGTTCACCCCAGAATAAGGTTTATGACTTGGGGATTAAGTTTCCGTATTCCACATGTAGGCTACACCAACTTTAAACTCAAACCAGAATACATGTTTTCCTTTTTGTCACTACTAGTGGAACACAGCTAAGAGACAGTTCTTGGTAGATTTCAGTTCCCCAATTGAATTAAATGACTGCCAGTCTGTTCCCTTGTTGTCAGTCGAATCAAGATCATCACGAACACCTACTGAGAGTCCATTCACCTCGCATTTTGCACACAAGCTAAACTAGGTCTGTTTAGCATTTCAAAAGGTGTGTGTGTGTTTGGGGTCGGCCTGGGGCGTTCTTTCCCCTTCATTAAAAGGTCCGACCTAGAATATACAGGTAGATATTCTGCAAGAAGGTTTGGGCTTTATTTTGAATTTGAGGTACTGCTGATCCTTTTTTAGGCTCATTTGCTATGTGAAATTAAATGTATATATTTGATTGTGTGTGTGTGTGTGTGTGTGTGTGTGTGTGTGTGTGTGTGTGACACACACACACACACACACACACACACACACACACACACACACACACACACACTATATGACAGTCTTTGAATACTAGTATTAACAGCCAAATAGGCCCGATCCTGTTGACATAATGGAGTGCCATGGAGGAAGGGGGTGGTTGCCACTTCAGAATGCCGTGCCCTTAACCATCAGACAGTTGAACAAGCGTTGAGCAGCACTGTTTACATATACATGATGCTGTATACTGTATGCATAATATGCTACCACATCTGATTCTGCACATGAAAATGGGCACAAAGATCTATGTCTTATATCTGTTGCTGTTCTATTGCTTTACTTTACCTCATGTCTCAAGCATATATCTGTTCCCTTTCTTGACAACAAATTAAGTGAGCTTGTATGAAAACATTATTTCCCTCACTTCTTTACACCTATAAATGTGATTTGACAATATAGCTGAAGCAGAAGAAGAAATATTGATAAAATTAAAAAATATCCGAACCCAACTGTAAACATCATGTTTGACTAATGACTTGCTACAAGCCTCAGAAACTTTGGAACCAATAAGAAGTGGTGTATTTATATTGCATATTGCATTTATATTTTCTATGCAGCAATTTATATTGCAGAGGAAACCATGCCAGGCTCAACTTGCTCATTGAGAGCAATTAGGGGTTCCGTCTGTCTTGCTCAAGGACACTTCGACAATAACTCTGGGGGAGTTATTGTCGAAGTGGGCGCTCTAGCTCTTGACAGCGCCACTGTCCCCCTTTTGACAAAAGGGGTGTCATTCATTTTCTGACCATTAAAGTATTTTCTGGTTCTTAATTCTTTACCTACCTACCCTACTCTGTAGTACGTGAGCATTCACCCGGCAGGCCGGCACATGAATATTCATGTTTGTGGTTGTGTTCTGTTTCTGACCCTTGATCTCCTTGATCAAGGGTCAATAATTGGTTGCTTGTTATGATGGCAATCTTGGAATTAATTTGCACCTAATTATGCTGTGACACTCTGTCTACGTTACTTTGTATAAGACATGAGCCAAATTCCAATACCGAAAATCTCTCACTCCCACTCGGTCGCCGAAATATGTGACCATCTTGTGGACTTCACATAACTTTACATGGAGGTCTTTAAATAAGATGTCCTGAATACCGCTAGGTTGAACTCTTCTAATAAATAAACTGTAACGATTTACATTTGGACACTGACGTTACTCAAATGGCACATATTTCAGCAGGTCACCAATTTCACCGTAACACCACCATGCTGGAGTGACCGAGTGTGAGTGAGCGAGTGGCCGAGATTTGGGGTATTGGAACTTGGCTATCGGGTTTGAAAGTTAACCACTTAAACACCCTAAAATACAGAGCTTGTAGATCTGTTGTTTTTGTGAATGTTCCTCCTAGAATATGTGAGGGTTACCACTGTCGCAAAATTGTTTGCTCAGGGTGGGTGGGATCTCTGTCGGGTCTCTGCTCTACATGTAAAGTGTCTTGAGATAACATGTTGTGATTTGACACTTTGTCAAGTGGTTCAATCTAGATTAGGGCATTTCTCTCTTAGAACAAACCAGTGTGGCCACTGGAAATCCCTGATTGATGACATTCAGGCCTATTTTCATCAGTATTTCATGGCGAGTTCTTGTATTTATTGCAACACTTCCTGAGCAGTGAAAATGTACAGGCGAAGTAAATTTGTTATTTTGAAATTGTAGTAAGCTTATGATTGGGCAAAGTCCACACACAGTCTTTGTTAATGAATCTGTCTGAAGTCAGGAGACCTGGTTTTCAGCCACACCATTTGCTGTTTATTTTACTAGCCAATTATTTGAGCTGTGCTGAGTAAATGTCATTCAATCACATAAATGGATCTAGTTAACACAGAGTTTTTTTTGTCAATGAAATATGCTGTAGGTAATGCTCATATCAAAGCATGTAGGCACAGTGCCATCTAAAAGTGAAAGAAGAGACACTATGAATTTATGTGTTGGGTTACTTATTAACTAGTATATACTGTCATGTGTGGCTATTTATGTGCAGAGGCTCACCTCACATACCCCTGCTGGACTGGGTTCAAATCCCACCAGATATCTTCTCTTCCTGAAGCCTGCCTTTCACTGGCCCCCATGTAGTTTCTAATAGTCTGCCCCCCTAGTCCCCCCCCCCCCCCCCCCTTAATCTTAAAACAAAACTCCAAAAGTCACACACACTTCTATTTTCCATTGTGTTGAAATTTGGCATTCTTTATTAAAGATGCTTTGTAAATATATTTTCCCTACTAAATTATCAACTTGAGTCACACACAGATGTCACTCTGTCTTGTCCCGCGATTGCAGGGACAAAGCTGGTATCGTAACCTGAGAGAATCGCACTCCTGTCTCTTACAAAAGCCAGCAGCATAATGCAGTGTATCAATGACTTGAGTGTATCCCATTGTGGACTTGCCAGAAGTGATGTCATTCCTGCGTCCTCCTGGACCTTTCACAGTGGCTTCTGTTCCTGTAAGGAGCTCCCTGCTGTCTGTGGTCCTATAAGATAAGATAAGATAAGATAAGATAAGATAAGATGGAATCAACCGATAGAATCAACAGCAGTTCACCCCTCTCTCTCTCCCCAACTGTCTCTGTCTGTTGCTCCCGAACCATTCTTTCCCAACAATGGGTTGGAACCCATGTTTTCTATTTCACAAGATAAAACAAACATGTAATAATATAATATGTAATAATTCAAACTATGTTCAAATTAAGAATGTCATACATTTCAACAAAATCTAAGAAATTCCATATGTGTTGAGCTTGTAAATCTGCTATTTTCAGTAGCTTGGGTCCAGGGGAGACAAAAATTCCCTTCTGGGTCTCTGACTAAAAGTTTGTGAACCACTGGTCTAACTGGTGCAATACCCGTGCAGAATGCACTGCAGGGCGGTTCTGGAGAGCTGCTATTTGTATCTATTGTAGATGGACTATTCTAGATGCCTATTTTAGATGTTCTTTATTATAATGGTTTTCATTGATGTTTCTTTTTCTCTAACACCTTATTTTTCCATCTGGGATGAAAGGACAACTTCACCACTTTTCAACCTATCTTCATATAGTTGGTCCGCACTCATGTTCATGATAAAATAGCACAATTATGTTCTACTCGCTCTGTGTCTCATAGGAGGGCTGTGGGCAGTTCAGAAATGGGTCGTGACATCATCGATGGGTAATTCAAGCTAATAGAAACTGCAGGCTTTCTATTCCTGAAATGTTATCATGCTATAATGGAAGCCATCGTTCTCGTGATAATGAATCTAAATATATTTTAAGAGTTGAGGATCAATTATATGACCAATGACCATAGGTTGAAAAGTGGTGAAGTCGTCCTTGAATAAATTGCCTAGCTATCTGATCGACCTTAAAGGTGCAGTGCAACGGAAATGGTGGACATTTTATTTTGAAGTTTCAAACGGTTTCAAGTTGAAACACCGGTCTGCAGTTTCTGAACCAATCAGAGTGTCTCATCCCTTCAGACGATGGGACGGTAGCTAGGGACGGTAGCTATGCTATACGCAGCAGAATGCTGTGTGTTTGTTTACAAATCAGATAGACAGCCACAGTCAGCCAGCTGTACCAGTTTACTGTTATGTGGCTTATTTCTACCCTATAATGTTTTCAGATACCTATTTTAGCGTGATGATTAATTTGAAACCGAGTAATACACTGTCTGGATGTTATCTTGAATGGGAATAAAAACAGAGGATTTCTGTAATCAATAGCTGCTGTGCTGCACGGATGCACACATATGGGGAATTAAACGGGTGAGCTTCATTTTTATTGGCTTTTATTGATGTGGGCCTCAACACGTCATCACGCAGCACGTTTTTGTTTTCAGGAAGTAATAAAAAATATATGTTATGGACTTTTGATATAAAAACACACAAATGAGAATTTGCCCATTTTTTTTGGCATCAATTGTTAGGTGTCCTTCACCAGATTTCCCCATAGTGTTTTTCGATTTTTTTTTTGTATTGATGGTACACAGTAGAGCGAGAAACGGGAGAAATAGACGGGGTGTGACATACAGCAAAGGTTGGGCTTGGGAATCGAACCTGCGACACGCAGTCAGTCAGCATTAAAACCTACACGTGGTATGTGCCGTAATCACTAGGCCAGCGGCGCCTCAGTTTTTGATTGTTGTTCAAATATGCTTAACATAGTTAAACCTATATTTGACTGAAAAAATATACTCCTGTTATTATGTTATGTGCTGCTTATTTTTTGTACATTTATTAGTAACAATTTGTAAAAGGTGTTTTGATCGAAAAATTCATTTGTTGAAAGAAATTCTTATTTTCTTAATTTATCCAAAACCCACTACACAAATTCCATAAATCTGCCTTGTAATGCATGGTGGTAATTTGGGGGTTATAAAATACCTCCTCACAGTCTAGACTCTAGAGCACAGTGTAAGTGCCCCTTTCTGGTTTGACTTATCCTGAGTCTTGACTATGAACTCCAACAGCAACATTAATACTAATTTGTCTGACCTTTGTACTTTCTTTATAGTATTTATAGCAATTAATACTATAAAGAAAGTACAAAGGTCAGACAAAGCCACAATGCCCAGAGATACAGGAGCTGATATTAATGTCATTTTATAGAAGACATTTTGAACTCAACCGTTGGTCTATGTTATCTCATGTGCAGACATTCATGATATCTGTACAATACCTTTGTTTCAAACAAGAGGAGTTTACTAACATAGTACAGGAATGGCCTCATCATGTGAGCTCATGTACAGCAGAGTTTGATTCAAATAATCATGCACCATGCAGGACTGGGTGGAAGAATGGCGATTTTTTTTAAAGGCCAAGCTACCTACTGTACCTTTTAGAGCTTGGAAAGGTCAGAAAAAATAACAGACTGTGTGACTCGTCAGTTTTTTGCCAGTCATGTTTTATATGAGACGGATTGCAAAAATGATAGCTCAAGTAGCAGAAATCCATCATGCACTTTTGAACCGGTCATCGTGATGTAAATAACATACTTTTTTTTGTTTTTGTTTTTTAGGATGTTGTCAAGTCTCAGTGAGTTGGTCTGGCAGGACTGGATATGGTTTCCTCCTGGGGTGGGCTGGGCTGATCTGCGGGACCATGATGGTAAGGTGTATCCTAAAACGGGAGACCTGTGGGCCACCATCCCCATCGCTCTGTGTTTCCTGCTCATCAGACAGATATTTGAGAGGTCAGTCAATTTAGTATTATAAATATTAAACGCTGAAAAATCGTCTGTGTAAATTTAAGCTGAAGAGTGTTAAAAGGCTAAAGCTCCAAATTGGATCCATTTGTCCATTGGTTACATCTGTGCACATTGAAGATTCATTGTACTGTGTTACTGTGTAACTAAATATAAAGCCTAAAATCAAATATGATGTGAACATTTTCATGAATTGAAAAATTGAATTTAAGGGTGAAAAAACAAACATAAAGAATAAAGAAATAAAGAAAATAAAGATTATATTTCCATGACACAAAACTAAACCGAATAAATCAGATTGTGGATTCACATGTTAGTTCTGATTGGGTTAGACTCTAACCGTTAGAGTTAGAGGGATGTTTCTGGAGACTGACAAAACCACCCTTACTTTATCTAGCCACTAGAAATGCAATTTACCCAAACACACTGTTTTCTAACTGCTTGTCTTACACGTTGTCTTCACATTACCAAATTAGGAAGTGAAGAATGGCTAAATATTAACCTTTGTATCTACTGCAGCTGTAATGTGAGCTACTGCGTTTAGTGTACTTCATGAAACATACAGGTTAGGTGGATAATTCATCAATTACAAGAGCTCTTTAATTATCCATTCATTCAATCTTTATTTAAACTTCAGGATCACATTCAGGGTGGGCCGCTCACTGTCACTACAGCCAAGTTACAACTGCAAAAACGCAACAGTATTATGGTCCATCTTCCATATGAATATGGCTTTAGTAATCTCACTGATATTTGCTTATTGGTGCACTTATATTACTGACTGCTTTGCATGTTTTGTGTACCCAGAAACCAAAAGGTTTAGGTAACTTTTCAATAAACTAGTCCTCACCATTATACTGTACCTTGTTCAGGTTGGTTAGCAAGACCATCTAGTCCTCAAAAATTCGCTAGTTCAATTCCTGTTGTAAACTGTTTAAGAACAAAAATGTCCTTAAACCAGGTAATTTCCATTGTACAATTCCTATTCAAAACATGGCTATGGGGGAACGTGTGAATCTCGTTTGTATGCCTCAGCCATGCATAGTCATGGTAACGCCCCGCCTGCCTGTGATTGGCCTACCGACACTGCCCGTCTTGACTGTCCTCCGAGACGCGAGGTTACTCCGTGGTGAGATTGAGAAATAAATAATACAACAAGAGAATGACAGCTTGGCACGCGCGACAGAATGCAGCCTTGTAACTAACTTGTACGTTTTATTTTTGTAGAAGAGGCAAACTAATATTGTGTATGCCGTTTGCTTTGATTGAATAATTGAATGAACATGCACTCCGTAATAGGATTTGGGTGTGTTCTAAATAAAGTGTTAGTGTTGATTATCGTGTATTAATCTAATTATAGTTAACTAATACTATTACACGAAAAAGGATAAAGATGAAGGGGAAAATAGACCTTTTTATAGTACAGTAATGTTTCAAGTTTTCAAGCCCTAGGCGGGGCGTTACCATGCCTATGCTCGGACACAAACGAGATTCACGCATGGGGAACTAGCCAACATCGGGTTAACGTAAGAACAGTTCTATAGGCCACTTCTCAATAACTGAACCCAAAGAAGATACTGGAGCACGTTTTTTTTTTTTTACCTTTCTCACTGGTTGATGGAGGTGGGCGGGCACCAACCAATCTCCTACTACCTTAACAGCACTTATTCAGAAAGGGAGGTAATATGAAATGGCAACATCACATAACAAAAAAAGTTCTAATTCTAACAATCAACAACTTGAAGCGCATCTAACATTACTTTTATTGGGACATTAACCCCCCCCCCCCCCACACACACACACACACACACACACACACACACACACAAACGCCTCTCTTATCAATAATGTATTTACAATTTCTCCTCCTCTGGGGGAGAGACATAACATTCTTTCAATGCCTCAACACCTGAGCAATGAAGGGGAGCCATGTTTTGCTTGAGGAAAGTGTCCTGCTATTGCACAATCCATGTTTTGGATGTTGTGAATAGTAGCCTTGTGTTCACAAGTGTGTTTTGAAAGGACATTTTGGTGTGGCCTACATAGACCATCCCACACTGACATTTCAGAATGTAGACAACATGGTACTGTAGTTTATGAATAAGTTAACTACTTTACAACCTGGTGTCTCTATCCCTATTAAATATATTATTCTGTCTGTGTTAAAGCAGCACTATGTATGTAACCTTCCTCTTCTACCCCAGATTTGAACCTGGTTTCTTGCACAAGTGCTGAAACTTTTACCATTGAGTTAATAGAGCCGGCCTGATTGCTCAGTGATAAAATTGAATCTGGACCATCAGGTCAAAATTTGTGTCAGATCCTGTGTCTAGGCAAGGAAGCTTTGAGAAGGAAAATAAATGGTCACGTGACAGGGCTGCGCCATGACACTTTCATGGATGCTTTCATGGGAGCAAAACTTACACCGGAAGTTCAATGAATACATGGCAGTGAATGGAGCCGGCTGGACCAGCTCATAACAAACATTATTTCTGAACAATTGATACCATACCTCTATAAAAATTACAGTGTACACATCGAACAGCAACACAGCAGACAACAATGTGTTATGTCTTCTGTTGTTTTCCAGAAGCGATTACTTTACAAAAGGTCTCAGTCATTCAGAAATAGTGTTCATGAGCTGGTCACTGAGCTCTCATGACGAGTGCATTCTGCCGAACCGCCGGGTGTAGTTTGGCTCCCGTGAAAGCATCCATGAAAGTGTCATGGCGCAGTCACGTGACCATGTCCTTTCCTTCTCAAAACTTCCTTGTGTCTAGGTGAGACAGGACCCTTGACACAATCTAAATGTCTCAATAGAAGAGCAGGGAGACAAAATAATTCCACCCCAATTGTATAAGTTATATTAAATGAATATGCCTTACTCAACCATTCAGATTGGACAACATTTTATTCAATAAAATGTACATAGTGAGGCTAAGTCTTTGATGAAGTATTTATTTACCTGCTGATTTACATGCAGTGATGTTTTATTTGTCTAAAACCATACATGTGCTTAATATTAATATTAATATTTCACAATGGTTTGAAATAATAATTAACTTCATTACTGAATATCATTATTAGATACTTGAGGACTTTACACATTTTTTGGATTCATACAATTTAAGTAAAAGGCTTTACGGAGTTGACAAGTAATGTGCATAAATAATATTAGAAAAAAGTGTTATACTGTACCAAAAACCTTTCAAATGAATGTTGTATAAAATGGATTTGAAACAAGTTTTGTCTCCAAATTCAAGAATCGGTGTATAGATGTATTTATATTGGCTCTGTCTTTGTGAATGTGTGTGTGTCACCACACACACACACAAACACACACACACCCCAGTAAACAGTGCTGTCCTCGTTTCTCCATCCAGGGTGGTGGCTACTCCTCTTGCTAAACTACTTGGGGTGAAGGACAACCAGCGTGTCAGATTAATCCCAAATCCCGCACTGGAGTCCTCTTTTTTTACCTCATCCAAACATCCACCACAGGTAAACGTTTAGTCTTCCCAGTGTCATGACACTGCTTGAAATAAAAGTACCTTATTTAGACTTATTTGGTTGTAACTCCTCGCAACCTATTTTGAGTTCATTCATTGATGTTAAGATAAAGCCTTGACAAGCCTGTCATGACATTATACAGTATTACAGTACTCTTTATGCGATCCATCACTTGCAAATGTTTTATAGCTGTTGACACAAAAATCAGGAAGCTATTAATATACAACAAATAAGTTAAATATAAGTGCACTGCTAACATATTATTGCTTGCCCTTTGCTGAAGCAGGGTTGTTTATTTGTTTGGTATCCAGCGTTTGTATAGTGGGTCAGTACATGTATTTATTTTCTAATTGTAGGTTAGAATGTTAACACGTTTACCTCTGCTCCTTGTTTTTTTTTAAATATATTTCTCTTTAATCTTCCTAACATAACTACAATCTACTCGGATTGCAGTTCACTGCACAATTTCAGAATGAAATAAAGGTTGAATCTAAAGGTTCATAATTTGTCTCTTTGCTGGTGGTTGTCATTGTTAGAGCTGTTTGGAGAGTCTAAGCAAGCAGACGGGCTTGTCAGTACGACAGGTCGAGAGGTGGTTCAGGAGACGGCGAAACCTGGAGCGACCAAACAAACTCAAGAAGTTCCGTGAAGCCAGGTATAGCCACACATTCCCCATAGGGAGTCCACTTTACTGTTTTACTGCTGTGTTTGTGTGTACAGTGACTAGAGGTTTGGTTGTCGGGCATTGTGAACTTCCCGTTTGTACCCGTCATTTTAGATTGTAACCACTTTAACCATTATTTTATACTTGTATACAAGCTCTTAGCGTGCCACTTCGTGCCACGATATGACCTGTGACATACTACGAGTTTGTAGATTTGCTATTGTAGAAAAACCTTTGAATATATTATTTTTTAAAGCAAACATTCCCGCTAAATTACAATCTAGGTCGCTGTCATTCAGATCCTTCAGATCACAATTCAGTATCGGTTCAAAAATACATTTAAATTATAACCGACCATTGAGAAATGCACAATAGAATATCAACAAATCACACCCAGTGTGAAGTAATCTGTGCCAGTGAGAGAGAGAGAGACAGACAGACACACACACCCACCTCCTTGCACGCTCTCTCCCATCCTGAAAAATGTTGCCCGTGGCTAGAGGAACAATCCCTGTCCATTCATTTCACAGTTCCACTTGAAGCATATCTCACATTTCTGGTGTCATGATCTTTAGTTATTTAGTTTTTTACAACATCATAAAACAACAGCGTTTTAACAGGTACATAATTGGATTTACATATGATCCTAGTCCTACAATGGATTTGAACTCTACATTTTGAAAATTTAAAAGTTAAGCAGATTGTTAAAAAGCATTGGCACATTCTATCAAGTGATCCGGGAAAGGCTTTCTCCTCTCCTCTATTTTTGCTAAAGAAAAAAAAGGGCCAAGAATCTGAGAGAGAGTTTGAATTTTATATGACCTCAACAACATTGTTTTGATTCTTTACCCTCAGGTAATCTTCCTTGTGGCAATGTTCTGAACAGTAATTCTATGATCAAGGGTGATTCCTTTCTAAACCCTTGTACGGCAAAAAGATAAAAGTTAAACCAAATATGTGGTTTTGGTGTATCTTTTATAATGTCTTGTAGTTTTTGTTATGTCATAAAAAAAACAAAGGAGAACTAAAACAGGATATGAGGTTTTTAGGTTGAGATTCCAGGGGATTGAAATGGTCAATCTTTTGAAAAGAGACCATTTGCTCTTGCAGAGAGAAGCATACTAGATAGATTCACACTTTGAAGACTGAATTTCTGAAAGGACTACTTTTTTTTTATTTGTTTATTATTAAATTGGTACTCGTGTGCTTGGGGAGTTCTTTTTATTTCCTAATTATTTATTTGTTAAATATTCTTTTGGATATATCTCAATGGTTATATTCATTTTTATATTGTCAAATTTGTCATTGGTGTTGTATTTTTGAACTGATCTTGTATTGTGTTGCAATTTACTGCAAACATGCAAACGCATCCGTTTACATTTCCTATTGGTAAACCGCCATGTACAATCAACTGATCATAGTCCTAAAAAAACCACTTGAGGATGTGGTTGAAATTAGGTTTTTTTGCTCTCTTCAGACTTGATTAAACCAATCTGTTTGCAATCTGGCTAGGCCAAAAAGTAAAAAACCTGATGTCGCCTGCTTGTCTGTCTGTACATAGTACTAGTCTTATCTATTAGGTGTTAGAATGTGTGTCAGACAGCTGGCACAGAAGGCACCGGGTCGAAAGGCATGTTTATTACACAAAGTTAATTTAGTGATTCCTCAAAATGATAAATGTAAGTTCTGGCATACAGTGCAAACACAAGTATGTATTGCTTTATCTCATGCGTTTGGATTTAACTACAGTTGTGTCTCTTTGATGTTGACTTCATTCCAGGGTTTATTTCCCACGAATGTCATGCTGCACAACATTCATTTTCTATTGCATGTTAATTTGATGTGTAGGCTGTGCAAAATTATTTTGTTAATGTGGGGATTTCTCTTACAGTTGGAGATTTACATTTTACCTTATTGCTTTCTTTGCTGGCCTGGCAGTACTTATTGATGTGAGTACTTGACTCTTGTTTATTATTACATTAAAAATGTCATATTCAATTGGTAACTTCTTAAAGGGCCACTTCACCCCTTTTGCAACCAGATCTTATTTTAATGATGTCTGGGAGACAAGAAACGGGGCGGCGGTGGCTCAGGGGTAGAGTTTCCGGATGGTAACCGCAAGGTCGCCAGTTCGAACCCGGGCTCCCCCAGAGTTAGTGTCGAAGTGTCCTTGAGCAAGACACTGAACCCCTAATTGCTCCTGATGTGCTGGTTGGTACCTTGCATGGTTTCCGCTGCCATCAGTGTATGAATGTGTGTGTGAATGTAATGCACAATCTATGTAAAGCGCCTTGGAAAAAGGCGCTATATAAATGCACCATTTACCATTTAAGAAACACTTTCCTGGGGGTTTTTAACGTGGGTAATATGTCTTTTTAGATATTTTAGTATTTCAAATTGTCCATGGGCTCCATGATGTCATGGACACTGGGCTCACTTCCTTCCTGGACTACAATTCCCATAATGCATTGGTCCACTGCTCCTCCTTGTGGATAGGGGGAGGGCTGTCTTACTGAGACAACATGTAGTCCAGGAAATAAGTGAGCCCAGTGCCCATGACATCATGGAGCCCATGGACACTTTGAAATACTGAAATATCTAAAAACACACATTTCCCAGATAAAACCCCCCAGGAAAGTGTTTCTTGTCTCCCAAACATCATTAAAATAAGATCTGGTTGCAAAAGGGGTGAAGTGGCCCTTTAACCGTTACTTGCTGCGGCCACCGTAAAAAAGAAAAGAGCATTGACTCCCAATAAACATCCGCACACTTGCTACCGCCGCAGCGTGTTCGACCGCTGATGACGCTTGATGAAGACCTACAGTTGGGTGCCACCGATATTGTCCCTTATCATTTAACCCATTTAGGCCTGACCTCAAAATTAAAAAAAACCCTTCTAAATCCTCCAGTTTTCTGAAATAAATATTTTCACGATTTTTCAAAAATAGCAGACCTACAAGCTCGTAGCACGCCACTCGGTGGCGCGCTATGAGCTTGTAGATCTGCTATTTTTCAATAGCTAAATTATAACATAATGTTTAACACCAAAAGGGGTTTTGCGCAGATCACGCAAACCTCAGCAAAAAGAAAAGGACAATATCGATGGCCTCCAACTGTAAGTGGTCAAAACGCTGCGGTGGTTGCACCAGTTCATAAAGTAAGTCCTTGGAGCTTGAAAACAAGTGTACGGGTGTTCTTTCTTCTCCCGACGTCTAGCACCTGGTAGTCCACTTGCCAGAATGTGAACCCAGGCATGTTGAGTACACCAAAGTTTTATGTTAGAAATGTTAAGTATGGGTCCCCAGCATGTAGAAACCTGCCGGATGCTAACTTGCATAATGTTGAGCAATTTTCATAATTGGCATAATGTGACCATACCATTAACAACCTATAGAAGGCAAAGAATTCAAAATGTCATCATGCTTTATGTAGAATGTGATGTGTCAAACTAGGGGGTTTTCATGATGCTGAATCCATTCCAAGCATTAGCTTTGCACAAAACACAAGTGGCTATGGCTGTTTTTAGCCCAAGGAGTGTTTTTTTTTTTTAAACTAATGCTTGGAATTGATTCAGCACCATGAAAACCCCCTGGTTTGACACATCACATGCTACAAAAAGCATGATGAAATTTGGATTTCTTTTTTGCCTTCTATAGGTTGTTAATGGTATGGTCACATATTATGCCAATTATGAAAATTGCTCAACATATGCAAGTTAACATCTACATCTACATGCTGGGGACCCATAGTCAACATTTCTAACATAAAACCTTGGTGTACTCAACATGTCCGGGTTCACAATGGGGCTCTATGGGCTGGCAAATACAGGCATAAGATGTGCACACAATCATCTCTGTAAACTCAAATGGAAACACCTTGCCTTTCAAAATGTGCTCTCTGTTAATAGCTTAACAGTAAAGTTTGACGCTCAGACAATTTACCTGAGTAGAACATTGAAGTTATGGATTGCAGCTTTATGCGGCAAAACAAATATTTCGAATGAATAATGCCTCACAAGTAAACTGTGTCCTCATTGTTTACTGGGTCGAGGCAGGGTTGTCTAAAATGGAGTAATCACCTTAGCAAACTGGCAAGAATTGTGTTCCGGCTTGTTCCGGTTTTGTTTATACTGTAAGTTCAGATTTGTGTGGAGTTTAAAAATATAAATGAGTGTTAGTGCTGATTGTACATTTATTCACCCTGCAGAAACCATGGTTCCACGATATGAAGATGATGTGGGAAGACTTTCCTAAAATGGTACATCTATGCTCTGTCAAATCCGTGCAAAGTTTTCTATTATATTACTGTAAATGAATATTGTTTCAATGTTTTATATTGTCGTTTAGTCTTTCAAGTGAATTAACTGTCAACGAGGGAAACAATATTCAACTTTTTGTATTTAAGAGCTTTTTCATTTTTGTTTCTCTCCCAGCCGCTGATTACTTCCCAGTACTGGTATTACATGCTTGAACTGGGATTCTACATGTCACTGGTGTTCAGTGTGGCGACAGATGTGAAACGCAAAGTAAGTCAAACCCAGCTGTCTTCGGAGTTTGTTCGGTCCATTTCACAGACTGTTACAAGAACAACACAATCCAGCTGAGAGAGAGAGAGAGCGAGAGAGAGAGAGAGAGAGAGGGAGGGAGAGAGAGAGAGAGGGAGAGAGAGAGAGATATGTGAGTGGCTTCATTTGGGTCAGTGAGTGCACGGAATAATGAGGGGCCTCATGTTTGCTGTGTGATTGAGGTTTGGACAGAACGATATCACATCAAGCCACAGTGAGTCCATGCAAGGTGCTGAGTGCAGCTGTTCGCCACGAGGTTGTCCTTGAGAATAACTGCATCCATGTCCAGCTGCGTGTCTCGTCTCCCACTTGGTCAGTTCAAGCCGAATCGGGATGAAACCCACTAACAGTGAGGAACAGCTATCCACTGTTCACCTGTACGGTGGCCTTCCTTCCTGTCTTGGAAGCACACGTTGTATCTGTCCTGTGTAAGTTAATGTGTGACAGGGCCTCTGTGGATAGTTTCACCCTCGGGAGACTGATTGACCGTTTCCTCGGCCAGCCTGAACCCTGTTGGTACATTTCCTGGCCAGAACTCCAGCAGGCCCTGTTTTATTATAACTCACCCTGACAAGACAGCAATTTGTATGACCTAGAACAAGTATTTTGCATGCTCTTGTAGCAGTGTCAGGGCGTTTGTTGTAATCTGAACATTTTGGGCAGGTTGGGGGGGTGTTTTCCCTTCTACTTGGATTGGGTTCTTTTTATAGCAATGAGGCTACAGAATGTGGTCTATTCCAGAACGGAAAAACCCAGCGATGAAGACAATGAAATATACATGATAAATATGATGACTATACAGGAGAAAAACACAAGAACCTTTATATTGCAACTTCAAGCATGAAGCATTCATTGAGTTAATCATTTGTAAAGCTTTGATCAATAAGAATTCACAGACCCTGTCGATTATTCACCAATTTGGTCTACTGGATCAATGAGTGACAGAACACTATTTTGCGCAGGGAATCTTAGATTGATGTTTTGTCTGTCTGTCTGTCTGTCTCTCTTTCTCTCTCTCAGGATTTTAAGGAACAGATAATTCACCATGTAGCCACCATTCTCCTCATCAGCTTCTCCTGGTTGGTGAACTACATCCGGGCAGGGACTTTAATCATGCTGGTGCACGATGCGTCAGACTATCTGATGGAGGTACGACTACACCCTGCACTCCAGACGGTGCTTTTTCTACATAAGAGGCAGACTGTGTGAACACACTTCCTCCTTTTTCTTGTTTTGCTTCAGTCATTTTATTGTCCATTTGAAAGCTCCAAAAAGTAATGTATGCCACTACTATCTTATGATGGTGTGAGTACAAATGTCGCATGCATCTGCATGGGACTCCCGTTCTCCAAAATCGAGGACACACGCAACTCATTTTGTTTCCCCACATCTTATTCATAACAATCTTCTCTCACCTAGCCTGCTCCCCACTGTGCCCAGCCGCAAAGTGACACACGAGCATTTTGTACCTTTTTTAAAGACGTGACACTTCAATTCCTTTAGGGAACATTGTCCATCTCACTATCAAAGTCTCTAATCTGCTGCGTGAGCTAAACTGCGATTGTTCCCTTCGTCTCTCTCTTCGAGCGTCTTTCAGTGCGAAATAGCCTACAATATTATAGTTGACTACAATACTCTCCCCCCCTGTGCACTTGTGCAGTGCTTCAACAAATCAACCAGTAATGTTACCACAAACGGGTGCAATAGAAACACAGAATTCAGATCCAGATATAGAATGGGTCATTGACTATAGTCTACACTACAGGGACAACAACTAGAGTCTAGTTACTAGACCATACATGGGCAACTGGCGGCCCGGTGGCCACCTTCACTTAATGCGGCCCTCAGGTTATTTATTTATTTAGCGAATGCAAAGTCCTTAAGCCAAGCGGTTGCCTCCTGGTCTGCTGTATGGAGGGTGATTAATCCTCCTTCCAGTCTTTGGAGAGGACAAACTTCTATGATATGCTCCATAGTTTGCTCCTCACCACACGCACACAGTGGGCTTGGGCTACTGCCCCATTTGGGAAGGCTGGCCAAGCAGGGGCCATGTCCAGTCCTAAACCTATTGAGCGTAGACCACTGTCTCCTTGGGAGGGTGGTGCCAGGGACCTGTTGGTTGGGGTCTGACACCAGGTGTTTGTTTGGGACCTCATTGGACTCCCATTCCCTTTTCCAAGCTGATTGGATGGTGAAGTCAGCTGATGGGGGGTTCCTCCAAATTGGTCGTCTAGATGAGTCGAGCGGTGGGTGGGTTGAATATGTCTGCATGGATTGGTAGGTGGGGAGAGTCTTTGACCTTTTGAAGCATCCTTTGAGAGGCTGCTGCTCGCCGGATGTGTGGGGGTGCTATGATGTGTGGGGGTGTCAGGTTAATATCAGAATACTGATATATTATTGATTTCAGCTGTTACAATTCCAAACATGACCTGCTTTTGTATGTCCAACGTGTTTGGATTTAGTTCATAAAGTTAACAAAACTATAACTAAATTCATTTGAAATTAAATAAAAAGGTTATTTTTCAGGATTCCAATAAAAAAAAATGGCCACTTTTCAGGATTTCAATTCAAATATATTTTATCAATCTTTATGAGTCAACATATTAGGTTATTTTATGTTGATATTATATAAATTATAGAATCGCTGTCAATCAATGCAACAATAGGATCCATAAATGAAGGCATTCATCCGCATCCAAGGTCATTGATTTACCAGGTTGTTCCAAAAAAATGGACTTTTGTGACCGGTTGTCTTGGAAATTGGTACACCGTCTGCCCTCTAGTGGAGAATATGTAAGAAATGTAAGTTTTAATTGATCACCTCTGCTCTCTGCTCCTCACTCCAGTCTGCCAAGATGTTTAACTACGCAGGCTGGAGGAAAACCTGCAACTTGATCTTCACCTTGTTCGCAGTCGTCTTCATCATCACACGCCTCGTGATCCTCCCATTCTGGTGAGTTCATATCCGAGTTACCTGGTTCAGCAAAACGGAAATGACTGGATTATCATCTAGTGGAATTAGTGAGAACAGTGATGCCCTTTGGTCTGCCGGGAAGCCTAACCCATTTAGGCCTGACGTCGAAATTAAAAAAATGTCTTCTTCGACAGTTTTCTGAAATACCTATGTTTCTATATCAGTGGTGCTCAATATTTCATGTGAAGGACCCCCAAAATTATGTGTATTTGGCCGCCGACCCCAATTTGAAAATATGTTGTTCCAGGCACCCCCCAGAAGCAAAGATTTGAGTTAAAAACGTTTGCTCTGAAAGAATATATATTAAAAGATTTTCACGATTTTTCAAAAATAGCAGATCTACAAGCTCGTAGAGTGGCTTGTAGATCTGCTATTTTTCAATAGCTAAAGTATAACCTGATGCTTAAAATGCCAAAAGGGGTTTCCGTTCAGAATGGGCTAAACGCTGTGTACACACACTGTAACAGTGAGCGCCATCACAGAGTCATTGTGTCTGAAGCGCGTCCCCTTGTGCCCTTTTGTCAATGGGTCTTTTTGACTGTGAGCGTTGGGGGAATGACTGACTGGAGTCTCTGTTCTTGTTTTTTTTTGTCACCGGTCCAGGATCATGCACACGACGTGGGTTTATCCCCTGACCCTGTACCCTGCCTTCTTCGGTTTCTACTTCTTCAACGGCCTGATGGTTGTGCTGCTGTTACTGCACATGTTCTGGGCTGTTCTGATCCTGCGCATGGTCATCAAGTTCCTTCCAGGCAACGTACGAAAACACCCCCTTTAACCCAGTCGGAACTGTAAACTTCCTCTGAACATCACCCACTACCTTGCTCTTATCAAGTCTACTTGATGTCAAGTCCACTTGATAAGAGGGTTCAGAAACTTGCACCCACTTAGAATTGCACAAATTAGCAAAGTCACTTGATTTGTTCATTTGCTTTCCAGGAGTCTATTGTGGTTCATGAACTTTGCTGGTATTAATTAGTGATAAGACTTAACCACTATCTATATTGTGCAAAACATAGTGAAAATGCATCACATTGCGACTTGTAGATCACCTATTTATCGCTATAATAACAAAAGTGACCAAGAGTGACATGGCCAAAATAGGGACAACAAGTTGAAAGTGGTTAATGGCTCCAGCGTGTCTACCTTTTTATTATAGCTTATTGTTAATGTTATAAAAAGTATTACTAGGTCGCCAAACTTACAAACCGTCATGTTGTACACTGTTCTGTTTGGTATCAGCAGGATATTGTTGAAGACGAGCGCAGTGATAAAGATGAGACGGAGTCTGATGAGGAAGATGAGGAGAAGACGGAAACCTCCAAAAATGGCCACGTGCAGAACGGCCACACGCTGCTCAACAACAACCATAGAAAGTTGGAGTGACCCTTCCCCACGGAGAGAGGTGTCAGGAATGAAAACAGGCGCTCACACGTGGCCTGAAGGTGGCCAAAGGTTCTAGGCTGACCTGTGTAAAGCGGAGGCAGCCCGCGCGCGCACACACACACACACACATACACTTAATACGAATGATGCTTAATAGTAACAAAGCTAATACCCCCCTGCCTTTTGAAGCATGCCCTCCAATGGGGAGGACTTCTTTACAACGTAGGTCACATAAATTGCAACCGGGGGGAAGGGCTGGGAGACTGTTATGAAGCCATGCACAGGCTATAACTGTGTATAAATATACGTATTTATGACCTGCCCAGTGCCTTAGCTGCCATGACTTCCCGTCCCCCCCAAGTTCTCATTCTCTCCTCCGTGGCATTTCCTATTGGTCTCTAGTGTGACTAATCCGCTTTCCCAGTCGCTTTCTGTTCTTGTTTATCGAAAGCGCAGTTTTAAAAAAACAAACCATGTCATCCTTTGCATCATGTTTTGCATGGGCGTCGCTCTTCCTGTAAAATAGTTTTAATACTTCTCTAAGTATTGCTGTCCTTAAACTTGACCGATGACACACAGATTCTTCTTCCAGTGCACTGGCTCCCTATACACGTAACAATCCTCAGTGTTAATTTAACTCCAAATGGACCTGTAACTTTGAAGACTGTACAAATGGAACAAAATGGACCCGTGACTCTGAGACTGTACAAAGGTGCATTTGTACACCCTCAGAGTTAAATTAACACTCGTGATTTTGCAGTGTGCCAGAGTAATGTCAAACCGAGATGCTAGGTTGCCAATTAACCACTCTGAAGTCAGTGATGATGTGTTACTGCCATGAATGAATGAATGATAAGGTACTATCTGTCTATGGACCACGGGTTGGTTTAGGGAGAAGTGGTGTACTGTATACACTACTAATACACACAGTAGCTGCAATAATAATATTTGAGTTATAACAGTTAAGACGAATAACAGTCCAATGTCCATAATAATTATCCATAATGTATACATTATGGATAAGGGGACAGACAGGCTTTTCGTGGAGGGGTCAGAATAAATTATGGACATGGATGATTCTTTGTCTCAAAGGCTCAATTCATAAACCTTTACAAACATTCACATCCAGGTAGTTTTGGCAGATAGATAGATCATGCATTACTAGGCTTGTTGAGTAAGCCAGTGTTAAGGTATTTTAAGAAGATATAAAGTTATAAAAGATGTTGATTATACATTATTTTAACAGTTTGAGAAAGAAAGAAATACTGTAGTCACAGTGCGGTTTTTGCATTGTGGATAAATATTTTGCTTTGTAGATGTTTGTCTTTAAATGCGATGCTTTTTGGAAGTAGAAAGCACAGCTTAAAATCATTTTAAATGTTTGTTTTCTTATGATTACGTTTTTTATTTGTCCGAATTATTTTCCTTTTAACTTGCTTTAAATCCAGTCAACAATATAGACAGATTTTGGGAGGAAATTGATCATCTCAGCCCAAACTGATTTACTATTTTGATTTGAAATGATGGACTGGAGTAGTCATTATCATTTGTAATCAGTGTTGTTTGCCCATCCATCCAAAGATGCACTTTAAGAGTTTCTTCTATGGATCAGCATGAATGGCTGGCTGAATATAAAGTAGCCAAGCTTAATAATAATAAGAGGAATGTGTGTTTCAAGTCCAAACCAGAGTTCTATTTCTACCTAGAAAGGTTTGGATTTTGATTTGAGTTTACAATTTTGTTCATTTTCTCCTTTTTTATTGAAAAGTACAAATTACACTTGCCTATTCTATGTCTCCTTTGGTTAATTGTGCGAATGGCATCTTAAGCAAAGAGTAAAATGCAACACCAAAGTAACTTTTACATTTCATTGTTTGCAAGTGCCTGGAGCTTTGTGTGAAGCTTCCATATCATGTATACACACACAAAAGATTTGTATTTCTTTTGCCATGTGTCTCTGCTGTTTCACTTTACATCAGCAATTCTCAACCTGTGGGCACTGGGCCACGAGGGCATTGTGAGTGGGTCCTCCCAATAAATTGCAAAACACTAAGATTTGAATGATGATATAACTATATTATATTAAAACAAAATGTCATAGCATTTTTTTTATTTATAACCTTGAAAATGTGTTTTCATTGTGATACTGATAAATAGGAACTTACATTGATATAAACCCCAACACAATCAATTGATTCCATCCATCCATCTTCAACCGCTTATCCGTAGTCTGGTCGCGGGGCAACAGCTCCACCAGAGTGTTCCAGACCTCCGTCTCCAGAGCAACATTAGTGACTTCCTCCTGGGGGATCCCGAGACGTTCCAAGGCCAGAGAGTCGATGCGTTTCCTCCTCCAACTGCGCCTTGGTCTGCCCCGGGGTCTCCTCCCAGTGGGACGTGCCCCCGAGAGCTATCCTAACCGGATGCCCGAACCACCTAAGCTGGCTCCTTTCCAATCGATTGATTGCTCATTAAAATAAACATGCTCTGAAAATGCATGCAGCACACCCATGTGACCACTTTTGAGATTTCCATGTGGGCCCTGATCGAGAAAAGGTTGAGAACCACTGCTTCACATATCCAAAGATGTCAGATACTAACTGGTTCTGGGACTGTAATGCCAGAGCTTTCTAGTTGACTTCCTGTGCCTCGCCAGTCGCCACGTTCAGACCAATATGGCCCTGACTCAACGTGTGTTACCAAGATGTTCCGATTCTGGGGTGTTCCTGCAACACTGTTTTTATTTTGTATTTTGTCATGTTGCTGACCTGAGATTAAAGTTGGTGATCACAAGTCTGACTGCTCTGTGAATTATTTCTTTCTTTCTGTGTGTGTACTGCCCTAGAGTAAGATGATCCATCATAAGCACGGAAGTGGAGCAAATGAACCCAGTTCAACAGCAGTCATCAGTCATGGGTCCACTGGTGTTGTCTAGTCTAGACATTAGATCCCAGAACCACACAGAAAATAAAATATCAAATTGCACAAGTAACAATTTTTGGCACACTGGCACAACCATGGGGTGAAATGGTCTCAAACATTTCTTACGGTGTGGCCGCTAAGGGGCAAGCATCTAGGCGAGCGTTTGTCGCAAGGCCCCTGGAGGTGTAGCCCAAATGTTTGTCCGTCCGTGTGTGGCTCGTCGCACAGGTTTGTCACTAATTCTGGCTGTAAAGCATTGGTCCTCAAACCTTTTCATGCCAAGGACCCCCAAATGGAATGTTTTTGTCTGTGGTCCCCCATCTGAAAATATTTTGTAACACGGAACCCATACAACATTGGTGCTCAATTTCTTTTTTCTTTTCAAGATTTTTTGGAAATATAGCAGATCTACTACCTCTCTATTTTCAGGGTGCAATGTGTTTGGTCCGACGGTTCTACAGTCATTAGTCCGACTCACTACCCAAAACTCAAACCTAACCTAACAGGAAGCCATGGGTTAGTTTTAACCTGCAACGCATGTCGGGAGTCACAGGTTAACCTGCCAGGGCCACAGGCGCACCCCTTACTCCATATCAGCACCTAACTTGGCACAAACACTGTTCAGGAGTCTGGCATGAGAATAGTCACAACAGTATGGGGTCAGAACAGTATCAAAAGTGTCACGGTAAATCTTACATATTTGTAACTCACAAGTTCAGATTTGCAACTCACGTGAGTGAACTCACAGGTTCACATTTGTGTTTTGTATCCACAAGTTCAGATTTGTGTTTTGTGTTTTGTATCCATGTTTCGCATCTGTGTTTTGTATTTGTGTTTTGTATTTGTGTTTCAAACACAGATGCGAAACACGGATACAAAACACAGATGCAAATTACAGATACAAAACACAAATACAAAACACAAATACAAAACACAGATGCGAAACACGGATACAAAACACAGATGCAAATTACAGATACAAAACACAAATACAAAACACAGATGCGAAACACGGATACAAAACACAGATGCGAAATACAGATACAAAACACAAATCTGAACGTGTGGATACAAAACACAAATGTGAACCTGTGAGTTCACTCACGTGAGTTACAAATATGTAAGATTTACCGTGACACTTTTGATACTGTTCTTACTCCATACAACAGGCCCAGGGACCATGTGAGGGGCCCACGGTGCCACAGGTGCATTATTGAAGGGAGAGTGAATATGCCTATAAAGTTGGTTTCATAAGCAGCCAGTAGCCTCGGTACCCAGGCTTTTATTTTTGTTTGCATTTTGCTCAAAAAGAAAAGGCCTGGGGAAACCCATTGGAAAATCTGGCATAGGAAGTGGGAGTCAACTTTTATTTCACTAACCAATACAGTGCAGAGGGGCGTTGCTTCAAATTTGCTGACATCAGTGTTCTCTGCTGTTTTCTAACGGGGAGGTAATCTCTTGTCACCAGGCTTTCACTGGGGAGGGGAGGAAGGGGGC
The DNA here is from genome assembly GCF_951216825.1 of Electrona antarctica. Taxonomy (NCBI): domain Eukaryota; kingdom Metazoa; phylum Chordata; class Actinopteri; order Myctophiformes; family Myctophidae; genus Electrona; species Electrona antarctica. The sequence continues at coordinate 28,470,027 of NC_136796.1, read as the reverse complement.
GGGCACTCAGATCAGAGGGGAGGACGGGAGGACAGGGGTGGGCACTCAGATCAGTGAACCAATAGGATCCACCCACTGTTTTCGCTGGCACCCACCCTTCTAGCACGCTGGGCAAGACCTAAGCTGTAGAGTTTTGGGTGGAAGTTGCGGGATTTTGGCGGAAATACCACTCAAGGAAATGACGTTGATGCTTTACAAATCAGTTTACATTCTCCGTGAATGAAACAAGTGTTGTGATTGGTCGGAATAATATCATATCCGGGGGAAATACATTTGTCGGATGTTCCGGACCGACACTTCCGCCGATAGCGTCTCTGCCTTAGGTTGTGACCAGGCTTTTCTCTTCGCAGATGAGTAAGCTTGGGACCGAGGCTACCCTTCTAGACCAGAAATCACACAGGCTGGGGCAGGCTACATAAGCAGTAGTTTTTTTTAAATAATTTCCTTGTATCCATGCTGAAATGAAACCAATTCTCTCTTGCCCCTGCAGTCTCTTGACTCTCCTTGGCCTTAGTCTCCTTGGTCTTAAAAGGTCACCTAGTTCGTTGCATATATAGGATCACTTTACGGAAGGGCCCTGCAGATTCGGATGTTCCTTAATCCTTGCTACTGGCAGGGCAACCTTAACAATCTCCATTTTAAATTGGAAGGGTCAATTTCCTCTTAGTATGTTTGCTCAGTAAAGTGATCCTACTCCATATGCAATGAACGATGGTGCCCCTTTTAGGCAGCGGCCCAAATACAGGAAAGAGACTTGGGTGAGAGAAACATAAGAGAATTGCCTTAAGCTTGCTTCCTCTTGTTCAGCTACTGGCACCACAATTTCATTGCTATAATGCATCTCCTCCTGTTTCCCCTGTCCCACGGCTGGGCTTAATTTCCTTACCTGCCCCCCTCCCTCCCTCCCTCCATCCACTGCTCCTCCTCCCTCCCTCCCTCCCTCCCTCCATCCACTGCTCCTCCTCCTCCCCCCCTCCCTCCCTCCCTCCATCCACTGCTCCTCCTCCCTCCCTCCCTCCCTCCCTCCATCCACTGCTCCTCCTCCTCCCCCCCTCCCTCCCTCCCTCCATCCACTGCTCCTCCTCCCTCCCTCCCTCCCTCCCTCCCTCCCTCCCTCCCTCCATCCACTGCTCCTCCTCCCTCCCTCCCTCCCTCCATCCACTGCTCCTCCTCTTCTGTAATCTTCACCCGCTTTCATTCATGTGAAGCTTTCCCTTCCTCTTTTCCATGCTGCCCTTTACGTGATGAAGATGGTTAGTGTGACACTAACCATCTTATAGTGTCACTGTGTATAGTACTAATAGTGTCACCCCGAGGTGACATTTAGTTACGAGTGTGAAGAGTTGTGTGAGTGACAGAGAAGGCGGTCTTTGTGATAGGAGAACAAAAGCTACATTTAATGGTTACATGGACTGTGTAGGTCGTTATCGAATTGCTGCTAAAGTATTGATAAAGGCTTTACCCACCAGGGGGAGGTCAACACGCATATGCATGTGTACAGTACTCTGAGTATCTGAGAGAAAGTGTGTGTGTGTGTGTGTGTGTGTGTGTGTGTGTGTGTGTGTGTGTGTGTGTGTGTGTGTGTGTGTGTGTGTGTGTGTGTGTGTGTGTGTGTGTGTGTGTGTGTGTGTGTGTGTGTGTGTGTGTGTGTGTGTGTGTGTGTGTGTGTGTGTGTGTGTGTGTGTGTGCGTGTGTGTGTGTGTGTGTGCGCGCGCGCTTCACTGACAAGCTGCCAGTAGTGTAATTGGCCTGTGTGTGTGTGTGTGTGTGTGTGTGTGTGTGTGTGTGTGTGTGTGTGTGTGTGTGCGTGTGCGTGTGTGCTTCACTGACAAGTTGCCAGTAGTGTAATTGGCCTGTGTGTGTGTGTGTGTGACTGTGTGTGACTGTGTGTGTGTGTGTGTGTGTGTGTGTGTGTGTGTGTGTGTGTGTGTGTGTGTGTGTGTGTGTGTGTGTGTGTGTGTGTGTGTGTGTGTGCAGAGGGACCGCTCAATTTTCCGCTGATGACCATGAGAAGAAGGGGAGAGTACAGAGGCTGGTGGTAACAGATTACTGTTGCATGTAGCCTCATGTAACTCAAGTAATTAGGAACCTCAGGGGGAGCCAGGACAGAGAGATGCTATAAAGAAAGGGATGGAATGATTCTACAACTGGATATTTGAAAACATTAAACATCACAGAAAAATGAAAGAACACTGGTGAGTTTGAACTGAGTTTTTATTTTTTATAGATTGTGGTCTGACATGGACCGACCTTCAATTTAGTTGATTCCTTTGTTATGGTTAACTGTCAGCTATTAATACTTAATCAAATCCTGTACTAAACGTGTCTTTGAAGATATAAAGCCTTAATCATTTCAAGAGATGTAACTTGAAAGCAGTGCTGTACCTTACAATGGAAAGTAACTGTATTGATTGCTGATAAATACGTACTGTATATGTATCTAATTAGTATATCAGTTTGTCAGTATCAGACTTGTGAGTGACTTTGTCAAAGGGTTAGGGCTAATCTTAGCCGTGTTAATTCTACAATGGATCAAAAGAAAATATCAAATCTTGTCAAATTATCTGGTAGAAACAAAACTATCATACATATACAGTCAGAATTAAACAAATTATTAAGTCAATTTATTCAACAAATGGAGGAGATTCAATGCAAAAAAAGACCAATGGAAAATAATACATTTATTTAGGATATTATGGTGGACAACAATGCACTCAATGCTGGACAATTGGTGCACAGGTGTCAGTCTTAAAAAATAAATAAAATAATAAACTTAAAAATAAAGATATTGACTGTTGTTGGAGGATTCTGTTTAGTTACTGTGGTCTGTAGAATTAGAAAAAAAACAAATTACCGGTCTGGATTTATATTTAATGATGGTGTTTTGAATCCATCAACATGCACTTTCATGGCTCAAAGAATTGTAGAAGAATTGCACTTTCTTGGACCAAAACCACTACCTGAGTCATTTTTTAGCAATATACTGTATATGACTGCTGGAGCTGAGAAATGTATTCCACGGTGGCTCCAGAAGTCTAGACCCGATGGAACCACAGAGATAATAAAATCTCAAATGGCACAGGAGGCAATTAACGATGGCTGGCACAATGATGTGCACTTCTGTTTACCACCAAAGGTGTCAAATAGTCTCCATAGGTCCTAAGCAATAGTGGAGTTTGGAGTAGGGGTAAGGGCAAGCTTAAACCAATTATCTTATGTTTCTCTCACCCTCTCTGTATTGCTTGTATTTGGCCGCTGCCTAAAAGGGCACCATAGTTCATTGCATATATGGACTCGGACTAGGATAACTTTACTATGAGCAACCTGTAAAAGCTGCAGTTCGTAGGTTTTATTAGCCAGAGAGATGTTGGGCTTATGAGCTTCAGTCGGTACTAGTGTAGACCAGTGTCCTATCACAGTCAGAGTGGTTCCCAAACTTTTTCATGTGAAGGGCCCCCAAATTGACACTAATGAAAGATATGACAGGGTTACCCCCATAAGAAAAGATTTTGATGGCTCTAGCAGTGATTCTCAACCCGTTTCATTTCAAGGACCCCCAGTTTGACATGCATATTAGTCTACAGACCCCCATTTAATGTAATTTCTATCTCTGGGACCCCCAATTTATATTCTAAAATCAATGTTAATGTAACTCTGAGAGTGTACAAATGGAACCAAACGGACCCATAAGTTTCCACTACTTAGTTTGTAACCAAATGGACCCAAACTATCATTTAGCGCTCAAGGACCCCTGGGGGTCCCAGGACCCCACTTTTGGAACCACTGTCCTATCGGACACCAGGGTTTAATCTCAATGGAAGATTAGGGAGACTACCTCAAACAATCCACTAGTGGTGGAAAAAGTACTAGTAAGTTTTTACTTAAGTAAAAGTATTATTGCTGCAAGCACTGCACCGTTACAAATAAAAGTCCACAATTCAAAATGTACTTCAGTAAAAGTACAAAAGTATTGGTATTTAACTGTACTTTAAAGTACCAAAAGTAAAAGTACTCATGATACAGAATGTCCCATTTCAAAATTTCTAATTTCTAAAAAATCATTTGAAAATAGCTGATCTACAAGCTCACAATGCATCGCGTTTGTGACACATTGTGAGCTTGTAGATCGGCTACTTTCTAATGGTCGAAATGTAGAGCTTAAGTGGTTAATGTATGTTTTTGTAATAATAATCCAATCTACAAAGTAACTAGTAACTAAAGTTTTCAAATAAATGTAGTGGAATAAAAGTACAACAAAATACTGAGATGTATATTGGAAAGTAAAAGTATTGGAAATTGGAAATACTCAAGTCAAGTACAAATACCTCAAAAGTGCACCTACTGTAAGTACAGTACTTAAGTAAATGTACTTAGTTACTTTACACCACTGCAGAAAGTGCAGATGTATTAGTGATATAGTATTAATATACTCAATTTATTCAGATATGATGACTTCCGAATGGCAACTTTAAGTCTCTGCACTACTGTTCCTCACTACTCACAGGGCAACACATTAACAATTTCCATTTTAAATTGGAAGGATCAATTTTCCTGTCTGCTCTTACTTCTGGCACCACGATTTAATTGTCTCCACCAGGCCGAAGGCATGGGGAGAGACTCTCAGAGAGTATGTTTTGCACTCCGTCCGTGTGTGTGTGAGTCCGTCCGTGTGTGTGTGTGTGTGTGTGTGTGAGTGTGTCCGTCCGTCCGTCTGTTACCAGCTAATCTCCGGCACCGTTAACCTGGTCGATGCCACATTTTGCACACACACTCCCTGGATGCCAACGATGAACCTCTGCCCCATATTTCCCAGAACGACCTGTTATAGCACCACCAGGAGGCCCAACTTTTGAATATTGAATATTGATATTACTCCTCCAGATTCTGTCCAAAAATCCAGCAAATCGTTACACACTATCTCTATAGTCATGTGTTCAAGACGGATCTGTCCGATATTTCATATTCCATCCAATTGGCTAACATTGGCTTTCAAAGTTTGCAGGATTGGCCCGTTTCGAACATAAAGCCTCAAATCATGAACGCAGCGTGCAATTTACGTGAAATATTTCACAGACTTTCCTACTAGGCTGAGGAATATATCCCACCCTTTTCACAATGGCCTGTTATAGCGCCACCAGGAGGCCACAACCTGACCTGCCCTGGTGGAGACCTGTGCCCTGAGGGGCACTTTACTTTATCTAGTTGCTAATGCATCTCCTGTTTCCCTCGTGCCACGGCTAGACTTTCCTTATACCTATCCGTGCAAGCACAGATTACTGGGCGAGGAGGCCCCTAGGCATAGCATCCACCGAGATCCCTACACCGGTGGTTCTCTCATGAGAAGGACCAACAATTTGTTGGACCCCATTTTGAAAGTATTTTGTGCTAGGGACAGAAATCTGTCTGCACAGTAGCTGTGGAGAGAGAAACCTGATCTAAATAATCCTTGTTACTGTACAGTACATTCTATTATTGGATCATCTGTCTGGTAAATAAATTATATAGTGAAATAACCACTTAGGCATTCCTATTTTGGGCATGTCAGACATAGGCAAAGACATTTCAAGAATAGCCAATCTGATTTAGTAGATTTTAAACTTGAATGGATTTTGGAGATTTTCAGTTTCAGTTTAACTGCAATTTCTTTTGCAAGTGTGTTTTCCATAGTTTATCTAAAAATCGCGCTTGTGTGAGGTGCTCTTATTATCGAGATGATGTATCTTAAAGTTATCATACATCATCATCACATTCTGGCCAATCACTTTTGGCATCCTCACTTTTCTGTCCTCACATTTTAAGCCCTCAGCCAATGAAATCATCACTGGCGCTATGGGGTACACGCACGCACGCACGCACGCACGCACGCACGCACGCACGCACACACACACACAAACTAAAAACATTAAACCTGTAAGTGCACACCGCCAGAAGGAAATCTTCTAGTACAGTGGTTTTCAACCAGTGGTCCTTGAGGGGGTTTCAGGTAGTCCCCAGCTAAATGATGGAGAATTGGTAACAAAAATGGACCCTTATTAGATATTTAACTCGACTCTTGAGTCTTGAGAGCTTAACAATTACACTCTCAAGAGTTAAATTATTCTTAAATACCTGTCTACACAGTCTACACAATTAGAGCATGCTAAATAACATTTGCCTTATGTCTCCTATGGTACCACATCAATACAGCATGGGATTGTGGATAAAATACTATCCAAACAACAACAAAATACTGTATTCTTTAGTTTTGGGTCTGCAAGGCTAAATCTATTTTTTATGAAAAAGCTTGAAAACCACTGTTCAATCTAGTAGATGTAGTCCCAGTTTTCTAGGAACACAGGTTTCTGTACATTTTTCATGGTTTTATTTGGCTTTGTTTGGTTGTCTTGGCAGGCTGGCAGCAGATCTGAACTGGAAACACATTATGCTATGTGAAAATGAACCGGAAATGTGTGGGTAGGCTATGCCACCTTCTGAAAACTGGGACTACAGTTATGCACAGCACAGAACCTATTGGACTGACATATATATGGAGATGACTGACATCATAAAAATGACATCATAGTTGACTACGCATTGGCACATTTGATGTGCCCGTGAACTGTGTTGACTGTTATTCAATTCCTGCTAAAGTATTAATAAAGGCTTTACGAGCCAGGGGGAGGTGGACACGCTTGTGTGCAAGGTGCCAAGAGTATACATGTGTCGTGTACAGTATACTGTGTGTGTGTGTGTGTGTGTGTGTGTGTGTGTGTGTGTGTGTGTGCGTGCGTGCGTGCGTGCGTGCGTGCGTGCGTGCGTGCGTGCGTGCGTGCGTGCGTGCGTGCATGTGTGTTTGTTTGTTTGTTTGTTTGTGTGTAGAGCGGGTACATTGTGGGCTGCCAAGCTGCTCATTTTTCTGCTGTTGATCATGAGAAGGGGAGACTAGTACAGAGGCTGGTGGTCAGATTACTGTTGTATGTAACTCAAGTAATAAGGGAACCCTCAGAGTGAGACGGGATGGAGAGATGCTATAGAAGAAAGCTTCTCATGATTTAAAAAAGGGGTAGAATGATTCCACTGAGTTCCTGTATGGTTTTGTGATTTGACATTTTGACCGACGTTCAATTATTTAAACGGCTTGGTTGATTTTCATGTCAGTTATTATTAATACTTAATCAAATGGTTCACCGATCCTATACTAATACTAAACGGGACTTTGAAGATATAAAAGTTTCATCATTTCAAGAGGGTCAAGTATTAATGCTGTAACTTACAATGGATTTGGACATTGTGGGCATATTGCTTATCAAATCAATAATATGTCACCAGTCAGCATCACTGCATAATTGACTTTGTCAAAAGGTTATGATTAACCTTTACCATTTATGCTAATTCTATAATGTCAAAAGAAAATACAGATAACAAATCATGTCAAATTGTCTGGTATAAAGTAAATAACCAAACAAATCAAACGTGATTAAATTACAAATGGAGGAGATTCAACACACAAGGGTTTCAAGAGCAATTCTCAACACAGGACAATAGTGCACCTGTGTTTGTCATTAGTTAGATTGATCCTCAAACTCCACTTCATTAGCCTCAAGTGTCTCAGAGTGGAGGTAGATTCAATTGTTTTTAGTTTCCAAGGTTAGTGATACCCACAGCCAGGTTTTCCATTGCCGTTTTAAGCACTGTATGGGGAAAAAGGAAATCTTTATTACACTCTGCAGCAATTCTGTGGAATGGGCCGGTCTACCTTCTAACCTTCATTTTAATAACTCAGTTTAGTGTAGGTTCCCTATTTTCAATCATGGTTTCAAGACAATTGTTAGAATAACGTTTTATTAAGTTTAAGCATATTTCACAATCAATGTTTCTTCTCCCAACAGGGTACTTCACACCTGGGTTGAAACGGTGTGAAGTTCTAGTGCAGAACCTACCATCAGTGAATGCCCAGGCTCCTCTTCAATAAGAAGCTTGATTAACTGTTGCTCAGTGTTGTCCATCCATTTTGTCTGTCTGATTTCTTGAACCTGCCCCTCACTCACTCCACCAAGTGACAAGTGCCCCTGCCCTGACTCACTCTACCAAGTGACAAGTGCCCCTGACTAACTCCACGAAGTGGCAAGTTCCCCTGCCCTGACTCACTTCACCAAGTGACAAGTGCCCTTGACTAACTCCACCAAGTGACAAGTGCCCCTGACTAACTCCACCAAGTGACAAGTGCCCTTAACTAACTCCACCAAGTGACAAGTGCCCCTGACTAACTCCACCAAGTGACAAGTGCCCTTGACTAACTCCACCAAGTGACAAGTGCCCCTGACTAACTCCACCAAGTGACAAGTGCCCCTGACTGACTAACTCCACCAAGTGACAAGTGCCCATGACTAACTCCACCAAGTGACAAGTGCCCCTGACTGACTAACTCCACCAAGTGACAAGTGCCTGTGGACATTGTTGCATTCCAACAGGACTGATGCTGAAAACGTATAGAACTAAAGTACTGTGATTCTCATGGACCCAATGGACCGGACGACTCATCCCAGGGCAGCCCAGCTGGAGGTGGATGTAGACCTGGGCTTCGCCCTGTTCTTCCTTTGCCTGCTGTTCTTCTTCCTGATGGTGACGGTGGTGCGCTGTGCCCAGACGGTGGCAGACCCCTACGGTTCCATCTCCACCTCCACCTACCAGGAGGAGCAGATCACCTGAGGAAGGAGGAGAATTAGAAGCGGATGATGAAAAGTAACTCAACAGCAATAATTTGATGATGGACGGACGGACGGACGGACGGACGGACGGACGGACGGATAGACGGACAGATTGAAGATACATTTTTTTAATTACTGACTGATGGATGGATGGATGGATGGATGGGCAAACGGACAGGCAGATGGATGGATGGAAGGATGGATAATTGGGATGGATGGATCATGATGGATGGTGGTACGGACAGATGGGAGGACGGATGGACCGACAGATGATAGTGTAAGTGCAACTGCCAAATGGTTTGGTCTAAGAACGCAGTTCATCACACTCCTGTTTGTTTGTCTTTATAGTAAAGCATTAATGGTGTCCACACCAGACAAACCGTGCCGACATCCGACTGTTGACATCCTCACAAGATTATTTTGTTATATTAGTTTTTATTGGATTTTTTATAGACATGACAAACAAGACATACATAACAAATACATCAGACTGGGCAATGTATAAGAAACGAGTGGCAAACCTATCGTGATGACTGATGAGATAGCATGGGCCTATATGAACACAACATGACTGATGAGATAGCATGGGCCTATATGAACACAACAATCTGATGAGATAGCATGGGCCTATATGAACACAACAATCTGATGAGATAGCATGGGCCTATATGAACACAACAATCTGATGAGATAGCATGGGCCTATATGAACACAACAATCTGATGAGATAGCATGGGCCTATATGAACACAACAATCTGATGAGATAGCATGGTCCTATATGAACACAACAATCTGATGAGATAGCATGGGCCTATATGAACACAACAATCTGATGAGATAGCATGGGCCTATATGAACACAACAATCATGATGAGATAGCATGGGCCTATATGAACACAACAATCATGAAACATCAACAACACTGATGAGATAGCATGGGCCTATATGAACACAACAATCATGATGAGATAGCATGGGCCTATATGAACACAACAATCATGACTGATGACTGATGAGATAGCATGGGCCTATATGAACACAACATGACTGATGAGATAGCATGGGCCTATATGAACACAACATGACTGATGAGATAGCATGGGCCTATATGAACACAACATGACTGATGAGATAGCATGGGCCTATATGAACACAACATGACTGATGAGATAGCATGGGCCTATATGAACACAACATGACTGATGAGATAGCATGGGCCTATATGAACACAACAATCATGACTGATGACTGATGAGATAGCATGGGCCTATATGAACACAACAATCATGAAACATCAACAACAAGAATTTCACTAATATTGTTGTGTCACTATTTCTAAGAACATTGAAATCTGCACTGTTGCACAAAGAAAATTATGTACATGGTCTAATCAAACAATTAGGAACAATCTTCTTTGATGTTTAAATTATTGTCTGCTTTGAGTATCATCATATCATTATATTATCTCACTGTACATTTCTAAGAAAATATACATTTTATACATATTCAGAGAAGGATTTGTCAGGGAATATCCCATCTTGTGGTTTCAGTTCAGTTCTTTTGAAAAGGCACTGTGGGAACTGGTCGGAATAACGTGTTCCTTCCACGCGCTACGTCCGGCTGGGGAAACTCCCCCCTGTGAAAAGAAGCAGCTTGGACTCCTCATGCATAGAAGGAAGCATGAGGTCAGTCTGAGGAAGTGTAGCGCCCAGGATTACATTAGATAATTGACACTGGGTGAAAAAACGTGTTGCAAAATCGTGGGATAAAAAAGGAGAAAAAAAAGAAAGAAAACTGTATTAATAAATACACATGCAAAAATACTTCAAAGCAAACACAAAACAAGTCATGCAGTTTCAAAATGTACAACACATACTACACATTGCATAACAGCAGCAAAAGGACAGTTCAGTGCTAACCTGTGTATGCATTAATCACCCATTAATGAATTGGTTGTTACTATAGAAAGAAAGAAAGAAAGAAAGAAAGAAAGAAAGAAAGAAGGAAAGAAAGAAAGAAAGAAAGAAAGAATTGTTTAGTTTGTTGATTTATGGTGTTGGTGCACAGACAGAAAAAAATCACCTTTTGTACTGTCTGTGTGCTTAGCCTTAAAGGTGGTATATCTTTTAAAAGACAGGCGAATGTTCTACTCAATACTGAATTACTAAATCATATGTATGACGAATGTTTCAATGGCTGCTATGTCTTTTATACAATAAAGTATTTGCTTGCAATTTAATGTGTGACCTGATGAAGATCAAATAGATCGAAACGTTGTCAGAGAATTTTCAATAAAGAAAGTCTTTCTTGTACCTGTGGTGTGCGGGCTCCATCCTAACTTAAAAATGTGACCACAGGATGGAGATTGCTACCGTGGCAGTTGGAATTTTATAACTACTGGAGCGGTGCCCGTTGGGCACAGGCCTACTTGAAACGATGCAAGTTGGAAATGAATGCCCCCACCCAGTTATGTCCATATATGGAGTTCTTTGTCAGGCATGCCCAAATATGGAGTCTATGCAGATGTCGGAACAATCATTGTGATGTCAGAACAGGCATGGCTCCATGGGGTGATCAGGTCCAGACCCAGGCAAAGGCTTTTGTGCTGGTTCTGGACAACCGGCTATCCAACGGACTCGTCACCGGGCACTGCACTCCCTGTGGGGGTGTGGAATGCGTGTGTCAATTTGAAGTCGGTGGGGCAAACGGTTTTCGAGTTACGTGGATTACAGATGTACACACGTACGTACGTATATACATACAGATAGATATATTTTACTTTATTTCGGTCCATTTAAAAGAAAACATGCATACAAACATACATGTACATTGCATACACATGTAGGTCCACAAGCTTAATGGCACTAATCTCTTTTTTTTTTAAACAAAACGTAGTGACACATTGTAAAGCATTTGCTTACAAAAACTGAAAACATCTGACAATTTGAATGAAAATTTCAAAGCAAAGCTTAGTATTTGCTAATACTATTAGGAAATAGCAAGTATTTCCAAACAAAACAAAACAAAATAACTAACTTTGACTCAACGAAAACGAACAATATTGAGTAATTCAAAAGTATCTGAGCAAAAGATTGACAGAGCGTAGAAGCAAAGAAATGGATAAGTTTCAAATAAAATAATTCTAATAAAACTATGGTTTTCCGACCACAGAATATGAATACAGGTAGACGTGGATAACATGCAATGCCCCACAAACCGTACTCTGAGGCTAATTGGCCACAACTTGGTGTTGCATTGGGACAAATTATGAGCTTGTAGATCTGCTATTTTTGGCATATAAGTGACACCAACTGACATATATCACCATATAGTTATAAGTCACACACAAAACACATTACAACTTCTATATAGAATAAAATGAATACATTATTTGGTTTTATTTATTTCGTAACCTATGTGTGGCATTATTATGCTTTATCATAATAAATATATCACAACAAGTAGGCCTATATCTAGATATGTCTGTAATTTGACTAGATTTACTAACTTACATGAGCAAACAAGAATGCCTGCATGTGTAGTTGTGTATTTAGGCCACAAACGCTACATTATACTGTAGCCTCAAGGGTCATGTGCCTCTTTAGAAAGTCAGAGAAACATTATACTTTACAATAGACAGTATTTTTTTGAGTGGTGTAAACCACTCCTACAACTGGCTTTGTTAGTTTACGTGTCTGTCTGTCTGTTCGTACCAAAAAATGAGCATGGTTGCTATGGTCACCCAGTTCACACGGGTGTGATTTCATTACGTCAGACATTACGTCAGACCACAGCTGATCGGTCTATATAAGACCTTACACCACTCAGTTCACACGGGTGTGATTTTTTTTAACATATTAAAAGGATCCCTGGCTAATAAGACAAATATGTCTTAAAACATTATACTTGCCCTCTATAACTAAAAACGGCTTAAATATTTTATTTCTTTCATAAATAAAGAATCTTTCACTCAATAGGAACTGCTCCCGTCGCAAGTTGATGATGTCATATGTCAATGTGTGGTTCAGCCCTATGGAATACATGGAATGCTAATAAAAAGCATTTACAATATTGCTTTGATGCTAACCTTAGGAGGTATTAAGTTGTTTTTATTAGCATATATGCATTCCATACATTCCATAGGCCTGGACCATAATGGGCATATGACATCATCACGCTGCGACCATGGAGCAGTTCCTCTTCCTATTGAGTGAAAGATTCTTTATTAGAAAGAAAGAAAATATAATAAGGTGTTTTTATTATTTTATTTTAGTTGTAGAGGGCAAGTATAATGTTTTAAGGCATATTTTTCTTATTAGCCAGGGATATCCTTTTAAGAACAGAGAGTTCATTCACTAAGGTCGTTGTAGATAAGGAAAGAAGCATTTTTTTATGACATCCTGGAATTCAATTCTAATGTTATTTTTAGACAAAGAGTGATGTTGAAATATATTAATTCTATTCTAAGACTGGCCTAATCCAGTTGTTTTTAACAGGTGGTCATTGAAGGTTTTGCATGTGGTCCCTGACCATGCATTTAGTAATGTAACCAAAGTGAAGATTTTGTATTATTTGAACAGTATACACTAAACTTTTGTGCACTGTTCTGTGGAAGTGCGTCAGTTGTCAGTTACTGGGAATGTTAAGAAATTCCACAGAAAAGGGAGTTAGAATCTCAAGAGTAAAATGTACCAGCTTGCCTGATTGACTCATCATTATTAGGAAATGTACCCATATAATCATGTCATCATGTGTCTCAGTGTCTGCTATCAGTACTGCATTTCAGTTAACCTGAGTTTAATGGAATGTTGGATAGAGTAAGAGAATGGAATAAGGGAAACCGTGGGATAGGAATAGACCAGTAGACCACTCGATTATTTCAGTTAAATAATTCCTTGCATGTAGTATCGTGCAATGAATGAAATCAAGACAATTGACTTGATTATCAAGTCAATCTTTTTACGAGCTATTCATTCAAATATTGTCTTACATTTGAAGGACTTTTGAAATACTGTATTATTTAAACATATTTTAATACATTTAACAAAGGTATTTTATTTATATTTTAAAACATTTTTCCATGGACCACCTGCAGGCCTATTATGCCATGGACCACTATTAGACCGTGGACCAATGGTTGAGAAACAGTGTTGTACAATACATGGGGTGCTTTACATAGCACCCCATGTACAGAGGTTGATTCTTAGGTTCATGGTTCACAATCAGTTGTAAACAGTGTTGATTTCGTCGACTAAAACTAAGACGAAAAATGTTCGTCGACTACCTTTTTCCACTGACGAAAACTAAATGGAAACTAAATAAAAACTAAGCTATGATGACTAAAACTAAGACTAAATATACTGACAATTTCGTTAACAAATAAAAACTAGACTAAAATGTTAGGAAGGGACTAGTGGACATGAAAATAGACGATATACAAGCTTACAACGTTGTGAGCTTGTAGATCGGCTATTTTCGGCTATTTTCAGCACGTGAAAAAAACAGTCGACGGGCAAGGCCCGCCAAAATACATTTTGTTCGACTAAATCTACAGTTGATTTACTAAAATGTATATTTAGTCGACTAAAACTAGACTAACACTAAAACATTCCGGGTGACTAAAATGTGACTAAAACTAAATGAAAACTATTCAAGAGACTATGACTAAAACTAAAATCAAAATTTGCTGCTAAAAACAACACTGGTTGAAAACCCCTGGACTAATAATCTATAGGCTGCTACAGTATGACTGACTATAAGTGCAGCTCAGATAGGACTCAGAGGAGCTATTTTTATTTTCCCACAACACTCAAAATTCTAAACTCAAAATGTCCTTTTATTTACTGCAAGTAGTAGCTACAAATTGCTAATTTATCTGAGACCTTCACTTGCATGATGTCATCAATATTTATCTCGAGGTAAGGAAGGTGATACCCAGGAGAAGTAGGGGTCCAAATGTAATCTAATAAATCAATTTCATATAGGGCTATTATAAATTAAATATTGTACAATTTATTTATATAAATCCATAGATTTTTTTACAAGTTTTATAGAAAAGAAATCTTCAAAAATAAACAAAAACAGCAGATTTACTCGATTACATCCGCGATTATCAGAATCATGACAGCTGATTAAGTTGGTCTGTTATGTCAGTGGTTCCCAAACTTTTTCATGTCACGGACCCCCAAATTGACACTAATTAGCCCCACGGCCTCCCAATTGAAAAGATATGCCATGGGACCCCATAAGAGAAGATTTTTTACGGCTCTAGCAGTGATTCTCAACCTGTTTAATTTCAAGGACCCCCAGTTGTACATGCATATTAGTCTACGGACCGCCATGTAATGACATTTCTATCTCTCGGACCCCCAATTTATATTGTAAAAGCAATGTTAATTTAACTCAGTTACAGTTACAGACCCATAAAGGTCCATTTGGTTCCAAACTATCATTTAGCTGGGGACCCCCTGGAACTCCCTCAAGGACCCCAGACCCCTGGGGGTCCCCGGACCCCACTTTGGGAACCACTGTGATATGTCATGTGTTGTTTCATTTCGTCGCTAGAGGCAGCGTTGTTTTTCTGGTGGCGGAAATGGAAAATAAGAAACAGAAGAAGAAGAAAGTCAACTCGCGCTTCCTTCCATGTCCTGTTTCTTTTCTTTTATTTAGCATGCTGCTATTGGCTAAGCAACAACTCTACGAAAACAACAATGGTAACTTTCTTCTTAAAAAGTTCATTTTTAAATGAACGGACTAGTTGTTCGGTAAACCATATAACATGGGGGTGGTTGATTAGTTGCAAGCTAATTATTTGAGAAAGGAACGCATTTTGGTTTAAACAAATGAACGTTGAGATTTTCCAGACTTTTGTTGAAATGTGCACATGGTGTGGTCACTGTGGTCACTTTTGTTGGCTATTTCTCTTTAGATAGATGCTAGTTATGCCACGCAAGGTTGTTTACTTAATCATTGTGCCATAGATTGCTTTTTAGTTATCCTGGTATCCTATCCTAGTTACTTTGGAAGCACCAGATTGTTTTTCTTTGCACTGCAGTGCACTCTCTATTTACTTTACCATGCATCCTATCCTTTTCATGCCATTTGATGTTTATCATTGGACATTGCAATTTTGAAAAAAAGGGTAAGGTCCGCACACTGGACAATGCTGCAAAGCTTAAAAGGGTTTTATTAAGGATTTGGTTCCTTACGTTCCTTTTGATGAATTGAAAATGGTGGGCCCGGCCCTATTGTAAACAAGTGTAATGCTTTATGGTGTCGTCCACTACTCCACTCACAGTTAACAGTTTTTGTATTGAGTTGTACTTGAAATGTACTGTAATTCTGCAAACTGTTGCATACTTCAATCAATCAAATACCATAGTGGACGTTACGTTTCGAGCATCTCGGCTCTTCATCAGACAATCACCTTCACCATTGTCTGTGATGGTGATCCCCCCCACTGTACAGTACGAATAGTACCAGTAAGTAACAGTACGTATAGTTGCACACCACAGTTCATACAGGTGTGATTTTTTTTGTATTGACCTGTACCCATTCTGCAAACTGAATACAAATTTCAATCAATCTGATGAAGAGCAGAGAGGCTCGAAACGTCACGTCCACTATGGTGTAAGGAACCTTAATAAAACCTTTTAAAGCATTATCCGGTGTGCGGACCTTACCTTTTTAATATTGTTCTAACCTCGGCCTGGGCACCTGGCTTTAAGTGAGTGGATGTGCATGCTTTATTTTATTGTACTTTTCTGAAACTGTGTGTGTGTGTGTGTGTGTGTGTGTGTGTGTGTGTGTGTGTGTGTGTGTGTGTGTAAAAAAGAAAATCCAGTGTTGAACATCCAGTGCCACAGATTGGGATTATTTCACGGAGCAGCATCCGCAGTAACTGGAGCCACCGTGGACTAGGAGGTGTCAGCCCTGTTACAGTCATGATGAACGAGGATGAGGACAGCTTGGTGATGACTCGAGAGGAGCTGCATAAATACATCAAGGAGATGGTGAAGGAGAAGCAGGCGGGGCTGTTGAACCCAGGAACAGTGCAGAACAGCAGCTCACAGTCCCTGACTGAGAGGAGAGATCGACGGCTGAAAGCCTTCCACAACCTCTTCCAGTGAGTGCCTTTGAAGTTTGCACACACACACACACACACACACACACACACACACACACACAGTATGTACAGTACATTCAATATGTATATGGTCACTGTTGGGTGGAAACATCAAATGTAAAAAAAAATTACTTTTCAGGAAATGGTTTGTACTAACTTGAGGTATAAAATAGTTAAGACTCACTTTCAATAAAAAATGCAAAACTAGCCGATCTACAAGCCTACAATGCACTGTGTTTTTTGCTTGTAGATGTCATCGTGTGTGATGTAGGGCATACTACATTTATGGGGAAAAAATGGTGATACAGGTTTCTGCCCGACAGCAACAATATACTGTCAAAGTTATATATTAACATAACATATGTGAGGAGAATATATAGATGATCGCTGATTGTGCCTGGCAGGTCTGTGGAAGAATGTGAAGCTAGCATGAAGGAACTGTACACTTTGCTGGAAATGGAGTACAAGGACTCGGATTCAGAGACAGAAATCCAAGTCTGTACCAACTCTGACGAAGAAGCTGTCTCAAACGGATACGATGGTGATGCTGATACATTAGATGGTGATGCTGATGTTGATGCTGATTCTGCTGCAGACAACAGTAAGGAAGCATGTTGTGTCCGCTGAAAACATAAATGTATAGCTTTATTAGCTTCATGTGTATTGTGTATTTAAGATGCCTCTTTTGTATTTAGAATAGACAACGAGATGTTCACATGACCATTTGCCACTTCTGTTATACAGTAACCGTATACTATGTGGATGTTAGCCAGCACCGTTTCACATTTATTAGATTCATTTCTGGATCTTTCTCTAGCTCCGCAAGTATGAAAAAGATGAAGAACAAAATGACTAATGTGGGATTTACAAGAACAGCTCTCATTAAAAAGAAATCTAGTTAACAAAGAGTCACAACATATTTTATTAACATAAAAAGTGATGATGTAGTGATTTCAGTAAAATAGCACAATTTCTTAATATTTTCACACTTTTCTCCTTCCTAGGTGATATGCCTCATTTATCCACTGCGAGCCTTGTCAGCCCTGTGACCCTGAACAGTCCTGCTGCTGAATCACAACACGGACCACAGACCAGCAGTGTTGAGGATTCACACAAACACCCACAGGGAGAACCATCCACTTCTCTTCAGGTTAACCTGCATCCAGTTGTGCTCCTTTCCAAACTCTCCCAGGAAATTATTCGCCGTCCTCTTCCTCCACGGGCTGCACGCCTGAAAGTTGTGAAACAAAAAAAGGACAAAAAGGAGGAGGAAGAGGAGGATGAGCATAGTGACTGTGATTCTGAGGACTCGTACAAACCAAAGGAGGACGACCGAAACAGCAGCAGCAGCAGAAGCAGCAGCAGCAGCAGCGGCAGTGAATGGTCATACAGTGGCTCAGATTCGCTGTCAAAAAGGAAGAGAGAAAAGCATAAGAAAAGGAAGACAATGACGCCACAAGTGATGCCACAAGTGATGCCACAAGTGATGCCACAAGTATTCACCAATGTTACGAGTACAGCACAGCAGAAGACCACCATCACTGATGCAAACAAAGTGACTTTCCCACAGACAAATGTCACAACAACAAAGATAACGCCCAAGCTAAATGCAGGTAAACTGTGTTTTAATGCAATGTTTGTAACTACAATGCTAAACTCATGACATCACTGGAGTCATGGGCATGCTTTAGCCAAGGGATTGATACTGTGGTCACTGAATTGTTGTTAAAGAGTGACAATGAGTGCATTATCTGGCAGTGGCAGCTGCTGTGGCGATGTGCCCGGCATGGAAGCAGCTGGCGGAGCAAATTGGTCTGATTTCAATCATTTCATTTGCAGTTTCTCAACATTCTCTTTACTTTGCCACATATGTCAGAATTGTAACATTGGTATGGCTTTAGTAAAGCCTATATTTCCCTTCTTGGCACCATTGCCCTTTTCGGCTGCTTCATTCAATATTCGGTCACTTCCACCCTAGTAGGCTGCAGGTGTAATGCAGGTAATCGATGTATTGCCAGATTTTGTAAGAGAATCAAGTCAGCCTGTGTCTGTGAAAATAAGCCCAAAAGAAGCAACTAGGCAAAGTTTTACCACTTTACGTCGTCTATTTGAAATGAGTAGATCTGCAAGCTCATAACGTGTCGCATCGTGACGTAGATACAAGTTTACTGCTGTTTTTAATCCAGTCATGTTTGTGGTCACACTATCTTGCAGGAGATTCATGTGCGCTTGTGGTTTCCTCCATCTCACAAGCCACAAACCCTGTAGCCACAAAACCGCCCGACCTGCCAGAAGAGGAGGTAAAGGTTGGCATGGAGGTCTTAGCCATGAGGAAGCCCAGCTGCGGGGAACAGGGAAAAATAAAGTGGGAACAGGGAAAAATAACGGAAATCATAACAAAAGGTGTGATAATATGTTCAGCACACACTCCTGATGATTTAGATACATTTTGGAATATTGTTTTTTGGCATGCATGGGGAGTAATGCAGCATTCGTTTGCTTAAATAATCCCACTGTTATTCCTTTTTTTCCCCTAAGTGATGTTGAAGTTGTGCTCCAAGTGAGAAACGATGTCAAAACATGAGTTCCATTGTAACTCGTATTACACTACTATTGTAACCCTTTGTTGTGCAAGAGAACTTCCTTCAAGGGTAATATAACGCGCAGCAATAGACTAATTTTCCTTTCCCAACAGTTATTACAAGGAATCACATATTTACTGGGAGTCTGGGAAACAGTGTTAGAAATTATGGAATTACTACTTCTGGTTCATTGATCACACTGCACAGAATTAACAGAAAATGATTATTTGGTATAATATATCCTGCCCAAGTAGCTGCTGTACAACCCAATGATCTACTATATGAATTAATTGCACAAAATAAACGCTCTTACTCCTAGTATGTCGCCATGCATAACAAATAGAAGGAAAACAAATCAATATATTTTCCTATTTCATTTAAAATCCACACTTTCAAAGCATTAAATAAGTCTCTGCAAGTGAATTTTCTTTCATACTTTCTAATAAGACTGATGGGTGTGTTGTGCATAGTCTGGTGTGTGATTTGAAATACACACATTACTTTAAGCTTTACTGCTCCAATTGCTATTATTATTTTTGGTTTCACACAAGAAATACATGTTCAACTCCTCATTCACAGACGACGTGCAGAAGTACAAGGTAGAAGTAGGAACAGAGAAGACCCTGTTATCTGGACACCACATTGCGTTTTCCTACACACCGGCTCTGGAGCGGCTGTACGTTGGCGCTCGTGTGGTTGCCAAGTATCAAATGTCTCACAAGTCCTGGTTCCACGCTGGTGTCCTGGTGGAGCTCCCCAATAGAAAGAACCGCATGAGGTTAGTGTGTGTGTGTGCGTGTGCGTGTGCGCGTGCGAGCGAGCGAGGGTTATAACAGTTAATTACAGTTTAATTTCATTACATAACCCTGGCATTTTGGGTGGATATGAAATTAATCATAGTTTTCCCTGCTTTTTTTTTTTTTTTAATCTTGCCTCTGACACGAACATACCCAATATTACAATACAAATTAAATAAAAAACCACCAATAGATTTTCACAAAAGTAAGTCAATATACAAAATAAAAAAGTATAACCTCATTGTATTTGTGTGTGCTGTGCACATCAGGGTGATAAACAATCCTATTGTGCTAGATTTAGGTGTGTTTGGTACAGTATAGTGTCTGGTAAGGTTATGGTACATACAGTATAGTGTGTCTGGTAAGGTTATCCAGCAATCTCTTTCTCTTATGGTAATAACTAATGAGACGGCCGGCCTAAATTCTGTCTAATGGATAGGAGGTTTTTAATCTGATCCAGTTTGAGGTTTTTTCCATAAAACATGTTTCCATCTTTCAGGTTCCTGGTCTTCTTTGACGATGGCTCTCCCTCCTATGTTGGTCTGCCTCTTCTTCACCTGGTGTGCCGACCATGTAAGATGGACACGTTATTAATCTGTTATGTTGATTTCTATGTACTGTTTGTTCTGTTTTTATCTTTTTCTATGTACTGTTGTTGCTGCTCTGTTTCTTTTATCGTTGGTTAATCTCTGATTGTGATCTTGTTTTATTATTATTTTATTGTACAGCACCAACACAAACATTAAATGCCATTGATAATGAATGGCCTGTTTTGAGTGTAGTTTGTGTAAACACAAACATTAAAAGACTAATAATGATTGGCCAGAATGAGATGATGATAAGAGCACCCCTCACTTCACACGGGTGTGATTTTATGTAATACTGTTTTCAATAAACAGATGTTGATTTGTCTTTTTGTGTGACAGTGGAGGACGCGACTGAGGATCTTGCTGAGGAGACACACAAGTCCTTTGTCCAGGAATATTTGAAGGTCTGGCCGAACCCTGCATTAGCCCAATATAGGGTTGGACAGGCATTGAAAGTGGAGTTTGAGGGAGCTCTGAGGCAGTGTGAAGTGAACGAGATGGACTGCAGCTTGATTCAAATTACTTTTAAGGTGAGCTGCTTTTCAACAGCCCTCCTGTAAATAGTGAATATAATAATCGTTAATTCCTTTGATGTTTCAGACATGTATCTGAAAAACAGTCTATGGCAGAATGAGCTTCAAATACATTTATACTAGAAAGCAGCTGGTAGTAAGTAAAAAAATCACACCCGTGTGAACTGAGTGGTGCAAGGTCTTATATAGCCTGATCAGCTGTGGTCTGACGTAATGTCAGTGACCATAGTAACCATGCAAATTTTTTTGGGTCCCACGTACAGGTACACACACGTACAGGTACACACAAACATAGATACAGACAAAGCTGGTTGTTGGAGTGGTTTGCACCACTCAAAAAGCACACCCCTGTGAAGTGAGGGGCGCTATCATCATCAGGGACGTGCACACATAGACATCAAAGGGGGCCCTTTACACAGTATTTTGTGTTGAACAAATTTTGTTTAGAAATCCATGTCGTACACCGCATCTCCACTAGCTAAAGAGTGCTCGGTTGCGCCCCGAAAATAGCTGATCTACAAGCTCTCAACGCATTGTAGATCTTAACAGGGTTTCTGCCCCTGTAACACTCTCTGCACGTCCCAGCTCATCATCATACATATATACAACGGGTGTCCGCCGTGGCACAATCGTTATGCAATGCTCAACCCAATGGCACATCTCCCAACCAATCACATCACACCGGCCAATCACAATTTGCATCCTCATTTTTCCGTCTTCAATGTTTGTGTTTTTACACCAACCCGGAAAGCTGGGCATAGGAGGCGCTAGGCAGCGCCGCTCAATAAAAGCCATACACTTCATTTACATGATGCTGAAACCTGGAAGTTATCTAGATATTAACCTTTGGGGCTTTATGGGTGAACGAATGTTTCAGACTCTGTAGGACCTGTCCAGGACTTGATGCTTCCAGCTCCCTGGTGCAAAGCAAGGGGTAGTAATGACTGACCGACAGGATGATTAAACACAGAGACGAAGTTGAGGTTAATCATCCTGAAGGGCATTATTTTTAAAACAACTACCACTGTGTCATACATTATCCTGCTTATTACATGGCTACTTTAGTAATACATTAATAATATATGGACCCAAAAGTAACAACAAGACGAGGTATTTTCTTGCTTACGGTAATGATTTGAAAGTATCACGCTGGCCGTGTGCCCAAATTCAGCAGTACAGTCGCCTCGGAAAACAAGGAATTGAGTTGATCAAATAGAATACATTTTCTGTTACGGCATCGTCTATTTCTCGCTTCAAATGTTTTCAAAAACATTCTTGAGAGCAATGTTTAGTTGTAAATGACATGGATGTCATGTTGGATACAGCATAAATCCAAGCAGCGCAGCAGGTGCTCTGAGGCTTTGATTAGACAGCGGTCTGTTATTGAGCGGTCAAGCGGAGCAGTCATTATCAAGAAATAACACACCGCTGAATTCAGCGATTGACCTTGCGCTCTCCTGATTGGCTGAAATTGGCAATTCACCTGTAAAACGTATTTTCTGTTTATTTAAGGGCGGGGAGACCCCTGTTACTGACCAAACACTACAGTCTAGCAACTGATTGCTATCAGAATTAACCAAATGCATTTTGTCCTAACCAAAAACATATCACCTATCCTCTGTCAGGAATGATCATGCTGCCTGCCATTGTGCATGTTGGTTCACTGGAAAAACTCTGTTGCACTAAATGGAACAGAGCCTTAATTACTCCTTTTTCACGGCAGACATATTGGCATAAATTGTTGAGTAATGTTACTTCCTTAAAGCCCTAACCACACCAAAGGGTCAAGGCGGTTTTAGCGTTAACTCCTTGCAACCATTTGGACCCAAGGAGTTGCATGGTTGGTGACCCTTTGGTGTGGTTAGGGCTTAACAGGTGATGATACTAATTAAGATTGTCTTACATTCAGGTCAAACAGTTAGATCACTGGAAAGGCTCTGTGTTACACTAAATGGAACTGCGCCTTAATTAGTATTGTAACACCTGTGAAGGAAGAACATAAAATTGACTATTATATGGCTGCATTGAAGATCTATTGTCTGTCTGTACTTGATCAACTATTAATTATCAGCTATAGTTATGTTTACCTTGTCATGATACGTCTGTGAAAGGGGTTATTTTAACAAACTAAAAATGTAATTTTAATATCTTGGTATTACTTATAATTCATGTTGTGTATGCCAAATGTGTCGATCAAAACATGCAATAATGGTGGTCTGCATGTCATACTCAGGAGTGTGATCAACATAAGGAGTGGATATACCGGGGCTCGATCCGCCTCGAACACATTGTCAACATGAAGAGACATACAGCGGACAATACGAAGGATTCACGCAAGGATAACACATCTTTCATCTCCCCACCAGGTTAGTCTGTGCTCATTCAGTGAAGTCATAATAATAAAGAGTAGTCCAAACCCGGGGATGTATGCAGCCAAACTACGTGCAGACTTGGGACCCAGCTGTCCTGTAGAGATAGATCCAGGTGTGAAAAATGCATGAGAATAGCCACATAATGTCTCTGACCGTTGTAGCACGCTGCTTTTATGGGTACTATGGGTAATTACTGACACCGTTTGGTAATTAAAGCTTCAGCGTTTCATAAATAGACAGACGGACAGACAGTTTTCTTCATTTAATATGCAAGCATTAGCTCTTCAGGCAGGTTGTTCCAGAACCAAATAAACGTAAATGTGTGTCGTGACTCTAATACAATTCTAAAACGGGTTAAGGTTGTTTTAGTTTAGTTTTTATTTGTTTTAGTGTAGTTTTCAGACTAGTACACACACACACACACACAGTCACACACACACACACACACACACACACACACACACACACACACACACACACACACGCACAGAGAGAGAGAGACACAGACTCTCTGAGTTTGTTGTCATTTATACCCCATAACTGTCCTGTCACGCCTCGGCGCCTGGGTGTAGACTGTTCTGTTTTTATCATTGCAAACCACAGATTTAGGATTTGGTTGCAAAGTGCATCGCGAGTCATTGACGTGGACTCAGCTTTAGTGTGTTATTGTAATATGAGATATTTGTTAGGGGCGAGATTCAAAAAGGTCAGTAAATTGATTGTATAATACAAACAAAACATCATATCATTTAGAAATTGATTCACAGTTAAAACTGGCACAACTAATAAAATGTAAGGTGGATTTGAAATACTATACTCATTTATGAAATAAATCGACAAAGATGAAAGCTAAGGACTTTTTCTCTGAGAACTCACTCCTCCTTCTCACTGCCTCTTTCCGTTTGTCAGTAACCTCAACACAGACCATCCATCCAAGCAAGCCCCCTCAGACCAGCCCTTCCAACCCAAGCACCAGTGCTAAGAAGTAAGCGCTGTGACGGATTCTACATAAGCAATGCAGTTTAATGGTTAATGTGGTTAAATGCTAACGTGACATGGATGCGTTCCAGGTCTCAATGGATTAAGCTGACTGTAACATTTAATTGTTGTTTTGGATCCTTATAATATTTTATAATTTGTCTGTAATGGTCTAATACGGTCTGTAGTGAACACGGAATAAAGTGCTATCATTTATGGGGTTTGTTTTATTACTAGATGAGGGCACTACACTGTGGTGCAAATATTTGTGTACTACCGCTTTACAGTCCATTTAATTACACCCTCGCCCTGTGACTACAACAAATCCACTCTGGGTGTGCTGTAGTCACTGTCCACTGTCACAGTGACATCTCAGGATAGTTTTAATTTAAACTCTGCATATGGCCAGCCAAGGTTCCATTTTTTTATTTTATTTTTATCACAAGTTGTCAACTGAAGTAATTTACCTCGTAACTTTGTTAAAATAGAATTGTTATAAAATCTTGATTTATTATCATCATTGTCAATGTTAATTGTTTTTACATGCCTATCTTTTTATACTTATTAGGGGGACAGATCAGCTGCTAGTCACCAACATACCAACTTCTAAGCTGGTCAAATACAGCCCTCACCGTTGCTGCCCTGCCTGTTTGGACCGAAACAGGCCCAAAGATGCGAAAAAGCCACACAGCGAACGCAACCCACTTCTGGCTCCTCTGTTCTTTGGGTTTCACCGTGTGAAAGCTCGCAAGAAGAATGGCACTGATGAGGTACTCTCTCATTTAACACGTTACCATAGGTGGGATCGTGAGGCTAGTGCCAGTGAAATACGCGAAATAAGCAAAGATGAAGAGCCACATCCGCCCGACCTGGAAGTGGGGGGAGGAAAACGGAAATGAAAATTCCGCTGGCTTATGCTATGTCTATGGGAACGCAGTTTTTAGGATCGTAATATCTCGGATTCTTTTTTTTGGACCAAAACTAGCTTGATTTGCTCATTTCTCTAACCAATATGATCCTCTGTTACAAAATTTATGTTTTGGGTAAATTAAATAACATTCACGTTTTTTTTTTTTTTTAAACATTCACGTTTTTGACTTCCTGACTCTGTTTCCCAGTGAAACACCTTTCAAAATAAATAGGTTTTGCTGCATTGAAATGAACAAGCGTCACACCCGGAGTACACATTTCAGCCACCAGATGGTGGTGTCGGCAGTTAATGATCACTAGTTTCCATCTGGTTCTGTTTTCTGCTTGACTCCTGCCTCCTGCAAGTTGTCTCTCACCGCAACCATGAACCAAAAATGGCCGATCTACAAGCTCAAAACGTGTCACATTGCGACGCGTTTTGAGCTTGTAGATCAGCTATTTTTGCTATATTTTTTAATTGGAATCCTTTTTATTTAATTTTAAATGCATTTCGTTATAGTTTTTTAATGTTTATTTTATTTGGAAAAAGCAGTGCAGTATAGAATGCCTATTTCTTAGACATAGAAAAAGTAATTAGTGCATTTCCCAGGTTTTTTTTTTTTTTTTTTTTCTCCCTCGTCCCCATGTCACCCGCCCTCCAAGTGACTCCATCTCCAATGTCTCTGTATAATCCTCGCTTTCTTCAGATGGATTACATATGGCATCCATACAACAAGTAACAGGGGCAACAGGGCAACATCACTTCAGAGTGTACATTTCAGAGGGAGAAAAAGAAAAAAGAGTGGGCAGAACAAAAAGACAATGACTAAAACCAAGAAACGCAAGTATTTACAGTATTGCTGAGGGGAACAAAAACAAAACCGCTTTGGACTTCGACCATGAGAGGAGGAAGGGTGTCTTAAACATTCTTTACAAAGATCATAAAGCAGGCAATTAGGACCAGTGAGATCACACACAGTCTGCTCTCAGTGGGGCAATATGTACTATCCAGTTGTTCCAAATTTGGTAGAATTTGTCTAGTCTAGTTCTCAGGACTATCCCGTGCCAATCGTCCATTGTGGATGTGATTGGGGTTAGCCATCTTCTTGTAATTGTAATCGAAATGGAAAAATGAAAGTATTTACAATAACGCTGAGGGGAGAAAAAACTAGACTGCGACCAAAAGAGGATGAAGGGGTGCCAACGGTTTTGACTGATATTTTGCAATAGGTATGGTATATGGCAATGCATATTTAGCATAAAAATCACATCATCATACATCATCTCATTCCAGCCAATCACAATTAGCGTCCTCACCTTTGTCTTCGATGTTTGTGTTTACACACTTTTGCCTTCAATGTTTCTGCTTGTCGAGCTTGTATAAAAGTAGTACCCTACTACCCATTATATAAAGAGACACCACCTACAAATGAGGTTATCCTGCCTATGAAAAGGTTTTGTTTTATTGAATGTTT
This sequence comes from Electrona antarctica, assembly GCF_951216825.1. NCBI lineage: Eukaryota > Metazoa > Chordata > Actinopteri > Myctophiformes > Myctophidae > Electrona > Electrona antarctica. The sequence continues at coordinate 28,442,981 of NC_136796.1, read as the reverse complement.
ATTGATTGTTTCCCTCAAAGGAGTCGTCAAGCCACCTCTACTACAGGACTCCATGTGGATTGTGTCTCACCAACATGGCGAAGGTGCAGGACTACCTTTTCAAGACTCGCTGTGACTTCCTGTCTCTGGAGATGTTCTGCTTGGACCCTGAGGTGTCCATCTCCTTGACCCGAAAGCCCCTGCCCCAAGTGGTATTAAACCTAGACTTCGCCAATGGCAAGGAGCTCAGAAAGATCTCCTGTGTCAACGAGATCAACCGTGAGCGACCTCCCTCTGTGATGTACAGGCCGGACCGCGTGACAACTGACGGCATCTCTATCAACACCTCCCCTGACTTTCTGGTGGGCTGTGACTGCACGGATGGCTGCGGTGATAGGTATGTGTTTGTACAGAAGACCTGGAAGGTGCCATATGTACGTACATATGATGGAACTCAAAAGTGCAACCACGATTACTTATTAAAAAAACAAAACAAACATTGGGGTCACCCTGGTGGCGCAGGAGTTAAATTTACCACCATTTGCAGTAGACATGGGGTTTGAATCCTAGACGATTTGGCCGGGATCTCCAACAAACACATTTAGCCATGTTTGTGGGAGGGAAGGAGGGCGGGAAGGGCGATTTCTGTCACTGCACTCCCAATTCTTACAGGTTGGTCAGGGCGTCTGTTCAGTGGTATTAGTACCCTCCGCATGCGTTATGTCCCCCCCAGTGAAACACCTCACTGTCGTGTGAAAAGAAGACGATCTTGATGTCACACATGCCATAGTCACGTTGTTGTCTGTGCTCTCCCTAGGACCAACTGTTGGCAAAATTGCCTAGAATACAAAGGGCAATTGGCATCAGTGTTGATTTCGTCGACTAAAACTAAGATGAAAAATATTCGTCGACTGCATTTTTCACTGATAAACTAAATGAATACTAAGATATGATTACTAAAACTAAGTAGTCGCAGTGCAGTGAGCTTGTAGATTGGCTATTTTCAGCAAATGTAAAAACAGTCATTACGATGGCATTTAGGCCCGCCAAAATACATTTTAGTCGACTAAATCAACTGTAGATTTAGTCGACTAAAATCTTATGATATTTAGTCGACTAAAACTAGACTAACACTAAAACATTCCAGGTGACTAAAATATGACTAAAACTGAATTAAGTTTCATTCCAAAGACTATGACTAAAACTAAAATAGAAATGTGCTGCCAAAAACAACACTGATTAGCATAACCACTAAATTGGGAGGAAAAACAAAGGAAATTGTGTACAACCACGATTACATGAAAAACAATCCATGTGATCTCTTTTTGTCACTTCAGACTGGAGAAGACTTCTGACAATGTGTGTTTTTACTCTGCAGTGTGGTATGTTCCTGCATGCAGCTGACCGTTCAAAGCACTTCCCTGAGCACTGAGGGACCAGTGGATCAAAGTGCTGGATATTCTTACAAGAGATTGTACAATCACATTGTTACTGGGTGAGCTTATTCGTTAAGTCTATTTCATGATGTGTGTCTTTGAAATATGTATATACCGGGCCCGGTACGGTAGTACCATACCTAGTAGGCACTGGCAGCACAACAAAACTTATATTCAGAATTATAGATATAATACCAGTACAGAATTTGTGTAGACATGCGTGGATTCTTCAAAGAAATGTAGATTTCAAGACAATGTGGAGTGCATTAGTGTCACAACTAGGATGCACGGCACCCCATCCTAGTTGTGACTAGGATTAAGGAGCTTTCGGGTTAAGGAGATCAAGGTAGGAAAGAAGAAAGTTTGAGCGCTTTTACCACAAAAAAGTAAAGGGTTTCCATAAGTGCTTGTTGGTCATAACTCCTTATAACAACAGTGTGGATGAAAAAAGAAAGGCAAAAAAATACTAAAAAGAGGAAATAATGACACAATGCAGCAGAGCTCGCATGGAAGCAGCCTTCTCCCTCCATTGGTGCTCCCAGAATGACATATCCGTTTCTGTAATTAAATAAATATATGATTGCAGTCTTATATGATAGCAATCTAAACTTTCAGAGCCTCGTAAAACTGCTTTGCATTTTGCATTAATCTTTGCATTTTAAAGAGCAAAATCATCATACATGCCAAGTTTATTTCTTTTTGCCTGTTGGTGTTTAACCTGTGTTAATCAAGGAACACTTTCTAGGCTCCAAATTGCTTTTACAGCAGTTATGTTTCTAGTAGTACCGTTTTGTACAGAGGAGCGCTCTGTTAGTCTGTTCTCATAAGGGCTATATATAATATATATATAAAAAACAATGATTGAATTTAAATGTGTTGAGTTGACTTTTCAATATGCTTCATGGGTCTTCCTTTCCTTTGTCATTACTCCCATCTCCTCAGTATCTATGAGTGTAACGCTCTTTGCCGCTGTGATCCTTCTATGTGCTCCAACCGAGTGGTGCAGCATGGTATCCAGGTGAGGTTGGAGGTTTTCAAGACGGACAACCGAGGCTGGGGCGTCCGCTGTCTGGATGACGTCGCCATAGGGACCTTCGTTTGCACCTTCAGTGGTAATCATTTAGTTGGTGTTCCACTGCACTCTGACCGTCTGATGCGTTGTCCTAGTAATCCGTTATCATTAAAGATTAAAGCAGAGGTTTGCACTAAGAAAGGATCTGTTCACTTGTTTTTTTCATCAGTGTGACGGCTAAATGGCCTTCAGTGGTAAGTCACTCAGACAACTTCAGTTGACTGAGGGCTCTCTGACTGTCGATTCACAGTATGGTACAGGTGGACAATTTTCAATGACCAGAAAAGGGCAACTTTCACAACTATCCCAAAATATGATAGTCAAATCATCATATTTATCTGTCGAAACAGCTTTGACTTGGACCATTTTGACTACAATTTACAATTTAGGCATTTAGCAGACGCTCTTAATCCAGAGCGATTTACAGTAAGCAAGAACAACACTTGTTAATACATCAAATACATTTAAAAAAATAGTCATCAAGAATCATAAGTAAGCTAAGAACATCTGTCTAACAGTAGAATATCTGTACAATGAAACTGAGTATACACTATGGAGTGCTATGTCTACATAAAATGCTATCTAAGTTGAGCCTTTGCATATGCCATTAAGGTTACATTCCATAGTACCCATGTAATGCAAGCTTTGTATAGGGTATATCCTAAAGAAGAACATTACATGTACAATTTGATTTCCATCTTAACCCATTCTGGACGGGAACCCCTTTTGGTGTTTTAAGCATTATGTTATGCTTTAACTATTGAAAAATAGCAAATCTACAAGCTTGCTACGAGCTTGTAGATCTGCTATTTTTGAAAAATCGTGAAAGTGTGTGCAAATCTCTGAATATATATATACTGTATTATTTCACAGCAAACGTTTTTAAGTTAAGTTTGAGCACCACTGTTATAGAAACAGGGTTTTCAGAAAACTGTCAGGATTTAGAAGACATTTTAAAAATGTCGATGTCAGGCCTAAAGGGGTTAAATCGACCTTACTGCAGTGACTTCCATAGGAAGTGGACTGTTGCACTCTGTGCACACCTGACCAAGTATTTTGCAATAAATCATATTTAGTACAGCAGGTACGCTAGTGGAGAAATTAGTAATTTTCCATCACGTTGGACTCCATTCTTCAAGTCCCCTCTCTCTCTCTCTCCCCCTCCTCCATCCCTCCATCTCTCCACAGGTAGAATTCAGAACAGGGGGAAAAGGATCCTCGGTCCAAATGAATACTGTGTAAGGTTGAACCACATAGAAGCGGCTGAGATACACAAGGTGGATTATGAGACCGAAGCCTACTGTTCCGATAGTGAAACAGGTACAGATGAGATGGGATTCTTTTCTTCAGCTGTAAAAGCCATTTGTATAGTTTTATATTGTCTATATATCCTGTAATCTTTTATTATTTATCATATTCCATGACCCATCAGCTGAGGACCAGATAGATTCTGACTCTGTCCCGTCCACTGAATTGAGGTACACCACGAAACCGGGCTATAGCACCAAAAGCATGGGAGCTACAGTGGGACTAGAGAAAGATAGCCGGAAAAAAACACAAAACGGTATGTTTTGCATTCAATGCTCGTTCCTCTGTTTGCTATGCACCATTTTTCTCATTACCAAATTGGGCTTTTTTATGGATTTTTTTGTTACCACTGTAGCAAAAATGAATACACAGATTTCCACAAAATGATTTTGTTTATGTCAAGCGATTATGGTATTGATGTGTTTTTAGATTGATTGAATAATCGAGAGGCATGTTTTATTTTTATAATACAAGATACACAACAATGAATCACATTTTTAAATGATTAATCTGATTAGCCACTTAAACCCTATTTTGTACTTTGTCGATCAACAGTGTCGCACAAAAATGGTGATGTGTTGTTGTGATTCACGATGCGTTGTAAGATGGTAGTTCTGCTATTTTTAAATATATTGTTATCAATGAAATTGATATGATCGATTACCTGTTGCACCACTACTCTTGGCGGACAGAGGTGATATGTCAGATTTTTTTACATGTCGTCCTCACAAGAGAACTTACCAGTTCTTTCAATGTTAGAAGACCTGCCTCAGACTGAAATACTGATATTTGTATGTTTCTCGTAGACCCTAAAAAGACAGCTGGCCCTGCAAAAAGCTCTGAATCTACCTCAAACGCGAAAGGACCACAGAAATCCACTACCCCCGTTACCACGGTGATGACCAGGCATTTCTTTGATGGGGAGGACCAGTGCTACATCGTCAATGCTAGTTTGGAAGGGAATATAGCGCGATTTTTCAACGTGAGTTCTCATGCGGCTGGGATTACACTGTTCTGTCAAAACAGCCACTTTATTTCCAAGTTCACAAAATGTCACTGAATATGAGAACAAACTGAATGGCTGGACATTTCCTTTCTCTCTTACAGCACAGCTGTAGCCCCAATATGTTCGTGCAGAATGTCTTTGTGGATACACATGACATTAGGGTTCCCTGGCTGGCTTTTTTCACCACCGAGTGAGTGTCCACCTGATACTGTCTGATAGAATTGGTTGAATGCTTTTGACCAACATGTACAGCATAATGATCATAAATCATGTTTAATTTGTGATTTATCCTCTTTTTGTTTCAGGGTCATCAAATCTGGTACAGAGTTGACCTGGAACTACAGATCTATTGTAGGAGGGGCAGATGATGTCTCAAACAGTGTGCAATGTCATTGTGGTTCTGAAACCTGTCATGGTAAATTGTAGTATATCAATTGAGAAGTGTGGAAGCTGCTAGATGCAAAAGGTTTTGCTTATAGTAGCTGTCTTTCAATAATGCACAAGTGCAATTTATAGTTGCCTTTTTGTGTATTTTTTTTCTTTTTTTTTTTTAAGGTCAGGTCTGTTATTGCTTCATGTTTTTAGAATAAATATATATGCATGTATAGTGTATATAGTTGCCAAAAAGGCAGTATAAATGCAGTACCACCTGGTTGGTTCAGTTGCATGTGTTTTATTGACTGCCTTTTTGCATCTAATAGATTCCAGTATTTTTCAATTAATTATTTGAGGGCCTCTTTGGAAGCCCTATTCTCCCCACTTCTGTTAAAGATGGAATGCTGTGATTCCCCCCCCCCCCCCCCCCCCCCCCCCCCCCCTTTATTTGTTTGTATGTGGCCACACCCACCAGTTAATTTGAGTCAGAGTAATCTAGTAAGAGAGTGACGACACTAGCGTTGACTCCCATTGTAACAATAGAATGCAGAAGTGCTCATTCTATCTCAATGGGATAGACCTTTTGACTCGAAGGCTTTCAGCTTTCAGGAAGAAACCAAAAATACATAGGGAAGACCTATTTGAATATTATAACCACACCTGGGGGTCTATTAGACTCAGAGTATTGTTAACTTCATAGATGCATATAAAACAAAGTACAAAGATCACGGCACTCCATCTTTAAATCGGCTGTAGCGGGTAGCACGGGTCCATTTGGAACTGAAAACCAGATGTCCTAAATATCGACATGTATATACTATATATAGTCTGTTATTAAGAATACAAGAGTGCTCGCCGCAAAACACACTTGCCCCCGGTCAAATCCAGAGACCTCAGGATGATCGCCACCAAGTATCCCCAAACATAACCTCAGTAAAACTTTGCCTAAACCTAACCTTATTCTTAAACGTAACCTCAGTAAAACTATGCCTAAACCCAACCTTATTCCAAAACGTAACCTCAGTAAAACTATGCCTAATCCTAACCTTATTCCTAAACGTAATCTCAGCAAAACTATGCCCTAAACCTAACCTTATTCCTAGTCTTAAAGGAGGACCATTTCCACGTGGTATGTGTCTCATAGGAGGACTGTGGTCACTTCAGAAACCTGTCTAACATTTAACAGTGACATCATCGGTTGACAAGATTGTTTTTATTTAAAAATAAATAAATAAATGTGTATATATATATAATTTTTGAGATTTGTGAGAACAATTATTATTACAGGTTTCTGAAATGTCAACAGCCTTCCTATGAGACACAGTAGAATTATTTTTGACATTATTATATGAGCATTAGTGAGGACCAATTATATGAAGATAGGTTGAAAATGGGTGAAGCTGTCCTTTAACCTCAGTAAAACTATGTATAACCTTAACCTCGATAAACAAAATGCAAGAATACAAGAACCGCTGGGGGCGAGTGTGTTTTGGGGTGAGCCTTACGGTTACCGTTATTACCGAGGCACAGGCACGTTAAACAGCTGATTAAAACCCAGCCAATGTCAAGTGCAGTGTGGAAAGGAGGCACTGGAGCAACTCAGACAGTTTAAGCCCTTATTTTATTATCAGGGTCTGAGTTGCTCCAGTGCCTCCTTCCCTGCTGTAACCTGTCCTGCCTCTGAGATGCACCAGACTGGCCTGCTATAGGCTAGAGGCGCGGTTGGAACTCCCTTCTGCTGTGTCAAGTGCAGTGTGTTTGAGGTTTTCTCTGAGGTTTAACGTAAATTATAAGGGAAAGTATAGTGAGCAAAAGCCACCAGGAACATCTGCCGGAAGCACTTTTGTGGTTATTAATGCAGTCAAGACAGGCATGTCTCGACATAGTCTTGCATATCCAGACCTTTCACGGCTCCTCCTCGCTCTCTGAAAGTCTGGCTATGCGAGACTAGGTCTCAACGTAACACTGCTCCCCTCCGGCGAGCTATATCGGGGAGGGGGAGGTGACAACAGACGGTTGCTCTCAACTGTGAAATGCTTTATAAAGCCTAGCTGAAAATATAATTGTAGAGTTTGTAGCCTGTCCCTTGGGTCTGGTAAACAGGTACAGACCCATCAAGGTCAGTTTTAATGTGAATTATCCACAGGTCAGTTTCGGACCCCGGGTCTAATTTTCCTTTGGTCTGTTTCGGAAAGGGTCCAATTCTTTGGACCTGTGTTACTCTCTAATCAGCTGGAATACATTCAGGAGCAATGCAATTATGTGGTTGTTCTTTGGAGTTAATTGTACTGTAACAAATGTTTTGTTAAAGAAAGAAGATAAAAATGTTAAGCAATGTTTAGATTTTAATAAACTGCTTTATCACAAAGTGTGCTCATTAGTCTTCTTTCGTGTAACATCAGATGTCCCAGGTCGAAGAGGCTGGCTTCCGAGGGTGGTCTGTATAAGGAGCAGGTGGTGATTATATGGTCGGTGGTCTGCTCAGGGTCACCGCACTCACATTCCGCACTGTCCGCCAAGCCCCACTTCTGCATTGATGCCTTGAAGCGACCAACCCCAGTTCATAGGTGGTTCATTGCCGGCGTGGCAGGTTGTCTCCTATGGTCCCATCTCCTGGGTCCCATATGTAGCGATGGATGCGGGAGGGCCCGCCTGACTCCCACTCCTGCTTCCAGGCTGCTGCCAGCCAGGCATCTCTGGAGATGTCTTCAGAAGTGGAATTGAGCATCTCTTGTGCTGCCTTGTAGGGGTGGCGGGACTTGAGTCTGCTTGGAGGCGCTATGAGTTGCTATGTTATTTGGTCTAAAAAGTATAAAGTCTGCACACTGGGTTGGTTCCTTTACAGTTACCATCATTGGATGTGATGTTTCGAGACTACTAGCTCTTCATCAGACATTACCTGTTGTTGGGGAGGACCAAAGGGGAAAATGGTAAAAATGTCAGCACTTCTTTGGAGGACCTGGGTTTGAATCAACATGAAAGAATAGTACCGTTTTGAGTGGTTATTGTTGCTGTAAGTAAGGACAGCGTGCATGAAGGGAGATGGTAGGAGGATATAAAGAGCAGACTCAGAAACAAAGCTCCAAGTGTGAAAGCTTTTATTCCTTCACCATAAAAACTATTATAAATTATAAGTAGCATATTAAAAGCTTAAGCTTTTATCAACATTCTTAAGCAGTCTTTAGTGTTAATACATTTCTTGTGCTTATAACTGTCTAACAAACGTGTTTATGGAGACACTTTAGTCTTATTAAAACTTAATTTAAACATCTTTATAAGTACATTATTGCTTATTGCAAGGACTTAAGTATAAAGCGTAGATCGTCAATCTGTCAGAGTCAGACGGACCATCCTTATAGATGAATAGCGTTTTGTATAGCCTAGAGAAAGACTGATAGTTTTCAAATAACTACATACCGGTGTGCTAAATCTGCTAAAAATCATATGCTAAAATCATGTTCACAACGTGTCACGAACTCTCCAGCTGCAGGCAACAGAGCAATGTTATGCCACCATGCAGGCTTGATGGGTTGATGCTTGTTTACGTTCTGAACTACAGCACTGCACGTTCTCCGCTGGAAGGGGGCGGGGGCGGTGCAGGTACATCGCGTATGAGGCAGAGCCTTATTAGGTACCCATCATGTTACACCGACATTGGTTCCATAAAGAATCATGCAATCATCTCACGCCAGAGATCGCGTAGTGAAGTTGTCTAGGCACTGCCACTGTCCAACTGTATGATAGCAGTAGCGGTATTTCAAATTAACTACTTGTTCTAGTCTTTTTATATAGATCTATGTATTATATAGTTATATAATTATTCGCAAGGCAAGTTGGCGAAGTACAAATTCCATCCTTTAAACATTTTGTTTCTCCAATAGCGACCTCTGGGGTCACTGAATTAGATGTGTCACCAATTTTGGTGTAGCGCTGCTACTCGCTCAGATCCAGAAGAACTAGCTGTACCAGCAGACTAACAAGCTAGCCGTCTGCTAGCATCAACAACAAGCCAAAACGAGAAGAACCGAAGAAACTGGGCAGAAACGCAGCCACGGATTTCTTGTGGGACAAACATACAGGCCTCCCGGCTAAAACGGTAAATGTGACGTTAATTCGTACTCGGATGATCAAAAGCAGAGAAGCTAAATCGTTAGCCTTTTCGCTAACGTTAGCTGGTAAACTAAGATGGCGGTCAAATCAGCTACGTTAGCTAATCGAGCTATCCTGGCTATGAGCACTGCAGTAAAGACATTCCTCTGCTGTTTACTAACAGTATAACTTATTACTGTTAATTGTACTTGGCTGTGGCATATTTAGGCTTAGGTTGGTGGCGATGCACTGATGTTAAAACGGTATCCGACGTTAGCATTAGCATGCAGCTCTGGCTTGATAACACAGAGATATGAAAAATAATCATGTAGCGTTATTTATTATATCAGGACGTGTGGTTCACCCACCAGTCACACAGTGGTTGATGAGTTATTTTGTAAGCCAAAAATATTAACAAAAACAAACATCAGGGCGTTTGCACGAAGCGCCTTCAGTCAGTCCTTAAATAGACTCAGGTTTCATTAGATTAAGTACTGTATGTATTCATTAGATTAAAGCAATTTTGACTTGATATCTACTTTAAAACTGACCAGCTCAACAAAATCTACCCACCCCAAAAAATAATTATCCCATTGCTGAAAATAGTTTTAAAATGTACCTGAATTGGCTTTGGAATAGCGGCGCTGGCGTTATATAATAAGACAAACACACTCGGAATGGGAAATAGAGAGGTAAAATGGAATTGGTTTTGTTTTATATAACTTTGAAATGCTACTGACGTTTGTGAACATCCACAATTACATTGTGGGTTCGAACTGACTGGCCCTATATGATATCAATCAATGAAGTCACATTCAAGTGGCCTTTTTTCCTTGGCATGTGATCTACCTGAACAGCCTTTGTGATCTGATAGATCATGATCTACCTTTTGAGAACCCCTGGATAAAAGTATAACCCTTTAAAGTTATAGAACCTTCTTAAGCAGTCCAGCGATGGCCACAAAGCTCATGAATGATGTTGCTGCTTACCCTTTTTTGTTTTAGCCACAAAGTTTAATTTTACATACATTCTTTCTCAGCCCTGTTCTACCCTTTTTACTTTGTTGTGCATTTATATGGTGTAGTGCAGAGCCATCTAATAGAGTTGTGATATTGAGGGGGCAGTTCATGTACTCCGCGAGCCCATAGACCCCAATGCATTCCGTAAACTTCCGGTAAACTTCCGGTTGTCCCCATGCAATACTTCCGGTTGTCCCCATTCAATAGAAGTCTATGTAGAAGAGCCGCCATTGGACTGGATCCATGAAGTGAACGGAGTTTGCGTAACTCTGTCTTACTCTATGGCTCTGGTGTAGTGTAAATAGAGGGCTCTCTATTTTGACCATAGAAATGCGTTTTCATCGCTTTACCCGTGTCTTTTAACCAAACCATATGCGTGTCTATCCACCAACCGATGCTCAATGTTACACTCTCCCTTGACACAAGTGCACACACACCATTTAAAAAAAAAGCCATGACCTGTAAGAGTAAGGATTTGTCTCTGTCTCACCTTTTTTAAACATTCCCAGATGCCTCACACAAGACGCTACTCGTCCTCGGAAAGAGACAGCCGGAGCAGCTACCAGGACCGCTACAGGGACAGAGGACGAAGGCGGCGGAGGTCACCTTCCGTCTCCTCGAGCAGCGACAGAGAAAGGGAGAGGGACAGAGACCGAGAGAGAGACAGAAGGGGTCGCGGACAAAGACAGGAAGGAAGCTATGCACGCACAAGGAGGTAGACTATGTCTTTGCTGTGCTTTTCAAGATGCATTTACTTGCATCTGAAGGTCCTAGTTAATGTTATACAAAATGTATAAAATCTGCAGACCCTTGTTTTGGAACTGTTGTGTGGCCTGAGGTCGGGTTTTAAACCCATTTAGACTTGAGGACGATTCTAAAAAACAGAACGTTTTCTGAAAAATTCGTTCTCAAACATTTTCATGTCGAGTATGTATTTGGCCGCCGACCCCCGGTCCCTGGAAATATGATGTTCCAGGGACCCCCCCCCCAGAAGCAAATATTTGAGTTTAAAACGTTCACTCTGAAATAATATACATTAGAAGATTTGCACCACATTTTCACGATTTTTCAAAAATAGCAGATCTACAAGCTCGTAGCGCGGCAGCCGTGCTATGAGCTTGTAGATCTGCTATTTTTCAACCGCTAAAGTATAACGTAATGCTTAAAACACCAGTATGGGTTAAACCCCAGGCATCCATTTTGTCCTCCTGAGAAACAACGCTTCTCTCTCCACCGCAGCCGCAGCTACGACAATCGGTCAGTAGAGCGCCGGCTGTACGACAGGAGATGCTGCGAGGGATACCGGCGACTGGAGCACAGCAGGGAGCGGGACAGGGAACGGCAGCCTCACGTCGCAGGCGCCGGCGGCGAAAACTTCTACCCAGCACGCGAGTTCTCGCCCAACATGTTCGACTACCGCCGTGCCGCCGGCGGCCGGGAGAGGGAGCGCGAGCGCGAGGAGTCGTACCGACGGAAAGGCAGCAGGCGTAAGCACAAACGAAGGCGTCGTAGATCCAGGTCCTATAGTGCATCATCCTCGGTGAGTAGAACCCAACCCAAGCTGTTGTTTTAACCCCCCCTTTTACTCCTACTGTCTGCTTCCATCTCCCTCTCCTTCTCTCTGTTGTTCAGGTCTTTCTGTCTCTCCCTCTCTTTAACCCTTTCTTGTTCACAGCTCCTGGACTTGGTAAGTAGCACAATCTTTTTGTTTTGTTTTGTTTGTTTGTTTTTTGCTCTGTCAGCAGGTTAAAAAAAGAGAATAGAAATCCAAGTGTTATTTCAGTTTGGGTTGAACGTTGTTATTGTTTTAGAAGTGCGCATATGCCTCCAATGCTCCATTAGCATTTCATGAATCATCAACCCACATTTGCTTGCTGACATACATGTTAGAAACTCTGTGGCTGACCGGTGGGTCAACAAATTGTATTGGCGTTCCCGCTTTGTTTCTGGCTGGAGACGTGGTATAATGTCCTAGATCCTACTCTTTCTTCGTTCATCTGTTATACATCCATTTAACAGGGAAAAGTAGAACTAGATGATAGTTCATTTATTTTCTGCTGGTTTTCACTTGTAAATATTGGGAACAGTTAAAACATATGAAGGTTAATCATAAGGCAAGAAGTGTAATGGTATTTATGAGATTGCCTCGCCTCTACTCGGTTTATTTTGGCTCCACCCTCCTGCAGGTGACAGGCTGCTGTCCGGTGCTAAAGCTAATGATGTCTGGACACACAATCTCTATTTTTGTCTCCCAACAAAAACTGGTTTCATTTGGGATGTCATTTTCTGGTTTCATTTCTGGTTACATTAAGGTGAGAAATAGTCCTCATGCGGTTGTCATTTATGGCATTTTAAATAACTAACTCTGATCCCTAAACGAAATAATAGACAACTAGTCTACAACAAAACTGACAATTTACCGGAACTTTCTCCATGCTGTAAGTGCAATATTAATAACCTATACGCAAAGCAAGAGGGTAGCAGGAGGCTTCATTTGGTTTCTCTCAGAGCTCATCTTCCTGCAAAGGACAAACTCGATGCAGTCTTATCCGAATGATTACCTGTTGCCAGGTTCTAATGAAAAGGAAAAATAATTAACTGGGCTGTGCAATGAAATGGGGGGGAAAAATGACAACGTTCTACCAAAGTGAAATATTGCTTTACATTTTCTTATACATTTTGTTTTCATATTTAGTTAATAGCTTGCTTTATTTTATATGCGTGGGGTTGGTAATGTCCACACTGGTGTATTTAGTATAACTTAGATGTAAGCAATGGGTGGATTTTCATGGTTTAGGTTTTAGTATTTCCTGCTTGACTGCCAATGATCGTCAGAATCTGTTTGCCATCTTGGATAGCAGTTTTGATTAATCTGAGAAGGCCGTCTGATAAGTTCCTTAATTAGCTGTGCCATTCATTGTGTTTGTTTTGGTTTCTGCGTTGATGAATGGATGTGCCGGTTGCTTCCTTGTCTGTAAACAGCTGTGGTTGAAAAGGTAGAGGGGGAGAGGAGCACAGGAAGAGAAATGTGATCTTTGACTTGTGTCCCTTGCACTATATTCCTATCGTTATATATTTCCTTCACGTGGTGTCACGCGTGAATCGCCCCATGGCCACCATACAACCACTACATCAACTACAACCTACACCACCCTCCTCCTCCCTCCTCCTCTACCTGTGTCGCCTGACGCCGTGGCTACGGCTGGCCCCTCGAAAACACGCCCTCGCCTCGACCCCCTCGGTCGTGTCGTGACCTGCTGATGGCGTTTGGGGGTCTGAACACAGCGGAGCGACAGCCGGACGCGGGCTCCGAGTGCTGTGAGGGACGACGAGGAAGGGCACCTGATCTGTCGGACGGGGGACGTCCTGCAAGAGAGATGTACTCACTGCCACTACTCTATCGTAACCCTTCTCCATATGAGTATAAAAAGCATAGAGCATTTTAACATGACAGGGGAGTGCCTGATGATGATGATGCCTTGCTAGAATGCTGTTCGCCCTGGCTGAAAAAGCAAGGGTGGATTGCAAGAATTTTGGAAGAGGATTATAGATATCCTGATTTTATTTGTTTTACTTTGTTTTTAGGATTTCTTAGCTGTGGAACGTTTTTCTTTTTAAAATTACGTTGCAGGACGTATGACAGTCAAGAATAATAATGCACACCATTTAGACACTATCTACATGTACACTTTTCATCATCATGAGACTTTTAGGTTTACATCCAATGCAAGTCATGTTAGATTTCTGTCGACTTAATACACTTTACCCCCCCACCCCCGCCATGTCCCTTTGGGCAAAAACTGCATCTCAATAAAAGTGCTCTAAATTTCATAGGCTCTAATTGGTCACCATGAAGGGAGCACTGTTAACTGCACCTCTTCACATCATTTATCGTTAGTGCTTTGAAAGGTTATTATGCTAGAGTGCCTCACAGCGCTTCAAACCTGCCAATATGAATAGGCAGCGGATTGGGGAGGGGATGGGCGCTAGCATTGATACGCCTGTCTTCACTTTGCATTTTTTGTGACACTGTTTCTTTTGGTCCAGCATCTCTAATTCTTCTGTTACTCTACTCCCCCTCTCTTTCTCGCCCTTCTTTGTCTGTCGTGTCTTGCAGATGAGATCGTCAGTACTCTGGGGGAAGGCACCTTCGGGAGGGTGATGCAGTGCGTTGACCATCGCAGGTGTGTACCCATAGAATAACGGCAGTTGTTCACTTCTCCCTCAGTCTCTCCAGGGGTGCTGCTGCTTACACCTTCCATTACAGGATCTCTCTGATGTGGCTATTTAAGACTAGTCACATGCTGGTATACTACTTGTGCTTTAGTCTGTTCTACTTCTGACATTAGTACATTTTCAGAATCAAAAGAACTCTCAGACAATGGTATCAATAATTATATAATGCAGGCAAATATGCCTGATATAATTACTGTAAGCAAGGTGCTAAGTAAGGTGCTGCAAACCTCTGCAAACTGGCTCTGTCTTTTTGCTGACAAACCAGCTATTTTAAGCTATTTTATTTAAATGGTCAAGGCCTTTTCGTAATTCCCTAATGCCAATTCTGTCTGTCTCCCTGTCTTGGCGTTGAAACTGGAGAAACCTGTTCTCTTTTCTGTTCTACAAAGTAATCTGCTTAGCATAATGAAATAATTTGACTACTGATGTGTGTCTCAGGTCAGCGTTCTGGATTTGTTTCTATTTACTGTGTTGTGGGTGGGAAGTCAAGTGACATCAAAATGTAACATGGAACATTTTAGAAATGATCTGTCCCACTCTTCGGGGCCTGTGATTAATCCCTTGTGAGAGTGTGTGTGTGTGTGTGTGTGCATGCGTGCAGGGTGTGGTGAAAGAGGTCATATGAGTATAATCCACGTGAGGTGTACCGTTGCATGCATCTATTTTGGTCCACACTGATGATGTGCTCCACAGGGGTGGAAGCCATGTCGCCCTGAAGATCATTAAGAATGTGGAGAAGTACAAGGAGGCAGCTCGACTGGAGATCAACGTCCTGGAGAGAATCAACGAAAAAGACCCGGAAAATAAACAGTGAGAACAGACATCAGTACTGGTTGTTGCACTTTCCATTACAGTCTCATTCTTTTCAGTATACCCAAAGAGCTTTATTCTAAAATATGTCAAAGACACAACTGCTCTCCTTAAACCACATTAACCCTGGCATCCCTATTTTGGGCATGTAAAAACAAACAAACAAAGGTACAAATGTAACACATTTGTAACTTTCATATCTTCCAAAATGGCGAAAATGGCACATCTACAAGCTCACAACAATTTCCATCACGACCTGTCACGCAAAAACATAAATGCAATTTCAACCAATATTATGACGCCATTGCACTCTTTCTCTCCGCCTCTCTTCTCAGAGTTCTCTGTCGTTCACTTCCTCAGTATGGCACTATGTGTAACATGTTGCGATCGTAGAAATCTCCCCAATGACAACACAATTATGTTGACAATTCAGTGTTGGACAGTGTTTTTGTTGTGCTTCCCGTGACTTTGGTGCATACTATTCCAAAAGGATGCATTAAACTCATCCATGCGACCAGGAATGCACAACATACTACACCAGACGTTGACTGAGACAGTGGAGTTGTTTTATGCCATTGTAATGACGGAGTATAAATGAAGCATAAATATTGCATTCATTGAAAGAACGGGACATCATCATTATTCAGGCTTACTTCGGAAAACACCTGTGGTAGCAACTTGGACAACGTAATCTGTGCAGTGTGCAGTAAACACAAATAACTGAGAAGGCACTTTTCATTGGGAGGAGGCGGAGCGTTAACAGCTGAGAGATGGACAGAGAAAGAGAGTCACACAGGCTTGATGTGAGAGAGGCTGCTGTGTATAATACATTTTGGATGGCATAGGTCCATGAGAAAAATAAGGGAATAGGTCCAAAACGTTTTAATTATGCAAGGGATCATTTATGACGTGGCGATACTATAGTTGTTGACACGGTTACTTTATTTATACCTTAAAATTGTAGCCAAAGGTCAAAACAAATCGAGGTATTTCCTTGCGTACGGTAAAGGTGGTTGCACACCGGCCACGTTTCTTTCGGAAAACCGATGGAGAAACGCTGCTTAAAAATCCGAATTCGTGCCCGGTGTGTGGAGACCTTAATGATTTGAAAGTATACCTTAAGTGTCGTGCTGGCCGTCTGCCCAGCTGCAGCACAGTCGCCTTGGAAAACAGGGAAGTGAGTTGATCAAATAGAATACATTTTCGGTTACTGCATCGTCTATTTCTCGCTTCAAATGTTTTCAAAAACATTCTTGAGAGCAATGTTTAGTTGTAAATTAAATGTTGTGTTTGTTTACATGGATGTGATGTTGGCTACAGCATAAAATCCTAGCAGCGCAGCAGGTGCTCTGAGGCTTTGATTAGACAGCAGTCTGTTATAGAACAGAGCGGACTATCAAGAAATAACACGCCACTGAATTCAGCGATTGACCAATCAGAATCGAGCATTCAACCAAGCCACCCGCACCCTCCATCACCGAGACTTGCATAACTCCTGTTTCACTAGGAAATAACATCATGACATGGAAATTAAATACCGGTACTCGCAAATTAGAATTTCATGTCTTTCAGTAAGTTATGCGCATGTAGTAAGTTAATTGATTTAAGATGGGGCATCACATGCCACATCATGGTTATTATTGGTCTTATGATGCAGATCTTATGCAATTTGTCATAGTCGAACCTCTCTGTTCTCCACAGCCTTTGTGTTCAGATGTATGACTGGTTCGACTACCACGGACACATGTGCCTCTCCTTTGAGCTGCTGGCTCTGAGCACCTTTGACTTCCTGAAGGAGAACAACTATCTCCCCTACTCCATCAGCCAGGTCCGACACATGGCCTATCAACTCTGCCTGGCCGTTAAATGTAAGTCCTCGCTCTTCAACCAATTAACCCATTTAAACCTGAGGACGATTCTACAAATGCCTTCTAAATCCTGCCAGTTTTCTGGAAATCCCATGTTTCTATATTAGTGGTTCTCAAATGATTTCATGTCAAGGACCCCAGAATTCTTTTTGAAATTGGCTGCCGACCCCCATCTGAAAATATGTTGTTACAGGTACCCCCGCGAAGCAAGGTTTTGAGTTAAAGGACAACTTTAGTTTTTTTCAACCAAGGTTCATGTATTAGAGAAAGTAAAAGATGAGTCGTTTTAGGGATTTTAGCTGTTTTTGACGGGGCGGGGGCATTCGAGCATGGGGCTAAATATGTTTTTTTTTACACAATATTATGGCGATTTATTTTTTTATTATTTACTATAGTCTCCAGGAAATTACATCTGTTCACAGAAGATCACAGGATCTACTGAATGTGAAGGTAGCCTACTGGGGGGAAGCCACCTGAATGTGTCAGTTTGACACATTCAGTAGATCTCGTGATCTTTTGTGGCCAGATGTAATTTCTTGGGGTCTAGTAGGACTATATTAAATAATACAAAAATAAATCGCTAGAAAATTTTGTGAAATAATACATATTTAGCCCCATGCTCGAATAAACGAAAGAAAGCAGCAAATGAAAAAAAATGAACACTCATCTTTTACTTTCTCTAATAACAACCTAAAACATGAATCTTGGTTGAAAAAAACTAAAGTTGTCCTTTAAAAACTCAAAAGAATATATATTCAAAGATTTGCACCACATTTTCAGGATAAAAAAAAATAGAACTACAAGCTTGTAGCGTGGCACTCGGTGCCGTGCTATGAGCTTGTA
Source organism: Electrona antarctica (assembly GCF_951216825.1). Classification (NCBI taxonomy): domain Eukaryota; kingdom Metazoa; phylum Chordata; class Actinopteri; order Myctophiformes; family Myctophidae; genus Electrona; species Electrona antarctica. Next base: position 28,424,940 of record NC_136796.1, on the reverse strand, counting down.
GTGCAATTCATCAACCGTATCAAATGTCCCCAGTTTGTGCCACTGAAAAACATTACATGGGTCAAAGGCCAGGTAAATTCACAGCGTGTGTTTTCAAGGGAATTTATCTTTTGAGCCAATCATTTGTGAATAGAGGAAAGGTGCAGAACTTTTATGCAAACCACAGTTTCTGAATCCAATTGAACCCTCTTAATTCTGAAGATGAGTACACCCGGAAATAATATGATCTAAAACAATCCCAGCCTGTTTTTGGTGAAAACAAGCTGTATTCAACTGCCAAAACACTTTTTCCCTGATGAGAGAGCAAATTAAATATTCTGTGGGTCTTGAAAGATGAGTAAAAACGACATGTTGGTTAGAAATGACTGCCAAACTTGCACATTGTCAGTGAAGTATTGCTGACACACCCACTTCAGGAATGCCATAAAACCCGGGAAACTGTACTGGTGGGAAATTCTATAAGTTCCTCTGTGGAACTTTGTACAGGGGACACAACGGCTTGATACCACCACCTCATGCTGCTCACCAACCTAGCCACATTTTCCTGTGGGATGGCATCTCATTCCTCAACCAGGATTTGTTGCAAGTCAGCCAATGTGGTTTTTGGTGTTTTTTTTGGACAAATGTGTTGGCGGCGCTACCCACACATTTAGCTGTGTTCCTCATTCCACGAATGCCTTGTCCTTACAAGCTGTACCTCTTTGTAAAGGTGACTAATCAACGATATGAAATACAATACCAATTGGTATTATTAAGGGGGATTTATTTGTTTTTCAGATAATATTTACATATTTCTTTATATTTAATTTCTCTTCTCTCCCATCCGTAGTTCTCCATGACAACAAGCTGACGCACACAGACCTGAAGCCAGAGAACATCCTGTTTGTCAACTCAGACTTCACAATGACCTATAATGTAGAGAAGGTGAGAAAGTAGGACATATAGAGTAACAGGAGAGTAACTATTTTAACACGTTGCTAGGCGCCCTAACCCTGACTGGAAATGATCTCCATCCGCCTCAATGTATAAATATTTTACTCTTGATTCTTTTCCCAGATTAAGTTTTTCGACGAAACAAGGTTTATTCAACGGTCCATAACTAAAGAACCAATGATCAAAATGCATTTTCTGGGTGACAGAAAAAAAGACAGACACTCTACTCTACCTGTCAAAGTGCCTGTAGTGTAGGACGGGCTTGCCAGCCTTCACCAGGTTTTCATAGTGCTTTCCCTTACTGCTAAATAAAAATGCAGGATCAGAGTCACTGGGGGACTACAGTTTTTGCAGCGCCTGGTTTTTTATATTCAGGTTTGTCCTGAATGGAAATTTTTGCTGCCTGAAGAAATCATGAATAAACATTATTTGCTTGCATGCATAGTTTGGAATGTCTATCAAAAGGACTGCAATGAAGTTATATAAGTTGTCCAGAACCGGCACAAAAGCTTCTGCACAGGCTCTGGAGTGGACCTGATCACCCCTATATCTCCATATATGGAGCTGGCCTGTTCTGACACTTCATATTTTGGCATGCCTGACACAAAACTCCATACAGTATATAAGAATAAAGGGACACAGTGAGATAGATACAGAAATCTCAATATATGGGCATAAAAGGGACACAGACAGATGGGTGGAACGGGTACTCTGACACGGGTACAATGGGTATTGAATCTCCAACTTCCATCGTTACCGACTCTGCTCTACAGCCGGGCACCGGTTTAGTTTATTTCATTTAACTATATAATTTTTGTACGTTTCAAATTGACTAAGTATCAAGTATTTAAGTGGTCATGGTTTTACATACTTTATGGAGAGACTGGTATATTGTATCTACGGTCTAACTTCCAAGTGTTCCTCTTCACCAGAAGCGAGACGAGAGGACTGTGAAGAGCACAGACGTGAGGGTGGTGGACTTTGGCAGTGCCACCTTCGACCACGAGCACCACAGCACCATCGTTTCCACGCGGCACTACCGTGCCCCCGAAGTCATACTTGGTGAGTGCACTTTGAAATACGAATGCTGCGATCCGATACAGAACGCATTATTGCGCTGCATGATTGTTATATAGGCCTGGAAATTGGTTTAAATATTCTGGAAAAGTTTGGGATACGTTTGGGAAATTCATTGGTAAAAATGTGTGGGAAGTGGGAACCCTGATTGAAATGATGTGCATACTGCATAGCCTACTGCAGGCCTTGTTGACTAGATTTAGAATGACATTTTGAAGCTCTAGCTAATGAAATTATGATCTATTTTATATGGAGAAATCCCGTCATTTAACATGCAAATGGGTGAGAAGCACAGGCTGGCAGAGTGGAGTGGGTGGATCTTAGCAAAGGGTCCAGATTACAGGATAAAACGATTAAAATGTTGTCCTGTCAAAGTAACATCAAGCACACTGAATGTGCTCAGTCATTATAACCCTGTTATCACAATTATCAGATCACTCTGAAAGAGAGTCACCCAAATGATCAATCTGTGAATCTGGTTTGTTGTCTTTGACATGCTGTTCCAGCACTAACCTGTCACATTAGTTTGGATCTACAGACTCACGTCTCCCCCCTCCCAGGCAGGGTAGACACATGATTAGCTCTGATCAGCTTTGGAGGCACTCGGTGCAACATGTGATGGGAGTTAGTGATGGGAGTAGATTACTGTGACTTTTGCCCTGTTATGTCATTGTGTAGGGTCTTGATCTACTCTTAGCTTTAGGGATGCTGTTTCAGCTTCAAACTCTACATTCTTCAGTGTACAAATATTGTGTTTCTACTCATACTATAGAGAGGCAGAGTGACCCGGTTTCCTTTCAATGACTGGCTCACTGTTCAATAGCCTGTATTACCTGTCTACTTAACCCATTTAGGACTGTTGGCAGACTGTTGCGGGATGCACACGCAGATCAGAGTCCTGCACGGGTCCAATTTCCGAAACCCGCACCTGCCCGGCCCGTCAAACATCAGTTCCGCAACCCGCCCGTTACACTGATTTATATAAAACTCGAAACCAGATCCGCCCCGCCCATCAAAAATTGGACCCGTTACCCGCCCCGTTACCCGTTCGTATCACAGGCACCGATAGCTATCATTGACTTTATTTCATCCAACACCGCATGTGGTTGTGGGCGGCGGCAGTGCGTTGCACACGGAACAGAAGACATGTAGTTGACTGAGGTTACTGCTGCTTATTATCACAACATAAAGTTATATCATGATTTCGACCTAAATGGCATATAGGTTTCTGGGGTTTTTTGGGGGGGTTTTTATGTTTTTTTTTGTGGCTTTCGCCTTTTTTTTTTTTTTTTTTTTTTATGGAGGGACAGACAGTAGGCTGACAGGAAATAGGGAGAGAGATGGGGGGAAGACATGCAGTAAAGGCTGTCAGGATCGGGAGTCGAACCCGCGGCACACTGCCAGACTGGCTTACCAGCCAAGGTGCCTGGACCATTGAGCCATGGCCCAGGCCAGGTTTCTGGTTTAAGGACTAAACTAATTGGTGGGTAGTATACCAACCAATTAGTTTAGTCCTTAAACTAATTGGTCTGACTGTCTAATGACAGTTGGACCAATTGTATGTCTACACTAAAGCCTGTACCCGAATGTTGCTATATACTGTAGATGGCAACAAGAACCCCAAAAAGGGTTCCTGTCCTGAATGGGTATAATAAGAAATTAATATATTGACACAATATAACAATTGTTTAATTTATATATATATATTTTTAATTGCTTACAGAAAAGAAAATAGTCAATTAGACTATTTTCAATTAAACATCTAACAGTACGTTTTAACAGCCGGCGACAGCCAGACGAATTTGCCCGAAGTGCATTATTTGTCTATGGGACCCGGCGACTACTGGCGATAGCAGGCGAACGGGCGATGGTCGAAAAGTGTGCGGGGCAACGTCGCCCGAAAAGATAAAAATAATTCATCTTTTGGGCGATTGGGCGATGTGTCGGCCGATGCTCGCCCGCTGTTAAAACGTACTGTAAGACCTCTAACTTGCTGTTTTTTAAATGAATGTTTATCATTAAGAATAAAGATTGTAAGAAATGTACTAAATATGTGTGACACATTGATGCAGTGTGTTGACTGACTCACTGCGTCTGTCCTTCAGAGCTCGGTTGGAGCCAGCCCTGTGACGTGTGGAGTATTGGCTGTATCCTGTTTGAGTACTATCTGGGATTCACCCTGTTCCAGGTAGAACACCACCTCACTGCCTCCAGCTGCTTGCCTTGCCTATTAGGTGGAGGAGAGGAGTTGATAATTAGTTGGTCAGTTGCTTAACCCATTTAGACCTGAGACCAGATTCTACAAAATGTCTTCTAAATCATGACAGTTTTCTGAAAAGCCCTATGTTTCTATGTCAGTGGCGCTCAAACAATTTCATGTCAAGAACCCATACAATTATATGTATTTGGCCACCAACCCCCATCTGAAAATATGTTGTTCCGGGGACTCCCCAGACGTAAAGATATGAGTTAAAAACGTTCGCTGTGAAAGAATATATATTCAAAGCTTTGCACCACATTTTCACGATTTGCTATGATCTTGTAGATCTGCTATTTTTCAATAGCTAAAGTGTAACATGCTTAAAACGAACCCGGTCCAGAATGGGTTAAAACTCAACCAGATTCTGAACCTTTTTAATTTCATGGCCCCCCCCCAGTTTACAGTAATATGCATTAAGCCTCGGCTCACATTTTTTCCTCAGTGGTAATTTAACTGATGAGAGTGTACAAATGGATAGGGGTCCATTTGGTTCCACTTGTATACAAACAGGAGTTACAGACCCAAAAAGGTCTGTTTGGTTCTTAACTATCAATAATTTACCTGGGAACCCTGTCGAGGACCCGGTAGTCCCTGGACCCCACATTGAGAATCACTGGGTTACTTAATAGATCAAAATATTAGCTGTATACATTAGGGCTTTAAGCAACTAGTCGACTAGTAAATCCACTAGTTGACCTTGTTTGTACTAGTTGACTAGAAAAAGTTGATAAAGGCCTTGTAGGCCTCAAGATCATTTGTGTCATTTGTTTTTCTCAGACCCATGACAACAGAGAGCATTTGGCCATGATGGAGAGAATACTAGGACCAGTTCCCTCCAGGATGATACGCAAAACACGGTCAGATATCAGCATACACACCCTTAAACTCTATGCCTTTTGATTTCCTCAGACTCATATTTATGAATGCAGTTACGTATATACACATTTACAGACACGCTCGCCTGCTCACATGCATACATACATACATGTCCTCTGCAGGAAGCAGAAGTATTTCTACCGTGGCCGTCTGGATTGGGATGAGAGCTCGTCAGCTGGAAAATACGTCAGAGAGAACTGTAAACCTCTAAGGGTGAGTGCTGTGAGAAAATGGCAGTCTTGTTTTAATGCTGCTACTAGCATGCCTCTTTCTTGTTAACACCCTGAGCGGCAAGGACGGTGTTCTCTGTTCAATCAATTAGTAACAGTGATCACGCCCACCACCACTACCAGTGCAGTGCCCAATCTGTCCATTAAAATGACATACTATAGATCACATTATGGGTCCTACAACAAAGCTAATGAAAGCAGTGTTGATTTCGTCGACTACCCTTTTTCACTGATAAACTAAATGGAAACTACATTAAAACTTAAGCTATGATGATGACAAAGAATATATTGACAATTTCGTCAAATAAAAACTAGCCTAAAATGTTTGCTAAATATCCAGTATATGTAAGACACAATCAGCCATTAAGGCCTGCCAAAATACATTTTAGTCAACTGAAATGTAGGAGGTTCACTAAATCAACTGTAGATTTAGTCGACTAAAATCTTATGATATTTAGTCGACTAAATGAATGCAAGGTTCTATGCAACATAGTAATAGTGATTCCGCTCTCTCTTCCTGTCCTTGGTTTCCTGGTCTTCCAGCGGTACCTGCTGTCTGAGGCGGAGGATCACCACCAGCTGTTTGACCTGATCGAGAGCATGTTGGAGTATGAGCCGTCGAAACGCCTGTCCCTGTCCGACTCCCTCAAACACCCGTTCTTTGAAGGTGGGGTGGCGAGCGATTCGGGGGCCGGGAAAAGCTGGGAGGCGAACCGGGACATCAGCCGGTGACCCGCAGTGACGCAACCATAGACTCTGTACCGCCGAGGGAGAACGAGTTTTGTTTTCTGTTTTTATAAATGTGGAGCAGAAGATAAGAGGGGAAACTGTTGAACTGGTGTATTGATTGGGGCTCCTCTGTCTGAAGGTGCTAGATGTGGGTTTTTTTTTTGGTCATTCAAGCATGGACATCTTCCTTTTCACCTGTCACCCCCCTAACTGCACCCCAATGTGTACACACACACACACACACACACACACACACATACTTGACTTCCACCTCTGCAGCCATAACAAGCGAGGCTTTGTTGAGGTTTTGTTGTAGGATGGGGTAACACAAAGACTTCCAATGCCATCGGAGGACAGATTCTCAAGATATTTTTTTCTGCCAGCTAAATCGTAGCCCCGTAGAAACTCCAGTCTTCCCTCTTGACTTACTAATGCTCCTTTTTTTACTTTCTGTGGTTCCCACCCCTTTCCCCCCCATTCTCAACTTCCAGTGCTGTTACCGGTTTTCCCTCCTTTTTCTCCCAGCCTCTTCTTAACTTCCGGAACGTTCCTCCTATCAGTATGTTAAGACCCTGAACATTCAGACCCAGCAATCACTACTTAATCACTGTCTTCTGAACTCTGTTTTTAAACCTGAAAACTGTCCTGATTCTACTAGTCGATGAAAGACCTAGAAACATTTTAGACCGTATATGCAACGAAAGTCACTGACGTCTGCAGACCCCCCCCCCCCCCCCCCCCCCCCAGTTGAGCCCTATGCTTACCGTCCACATTCATCTAAGGATCATACTTCAAACTTCCAACTTTTTTCTATCACCGCATCAAGGAGCAAGCAAACCAAATATTTTTCCACAAATGATATTTGAGGATTTGCCACAAAAACACTGATGGGCATCCCTGGCAATGGTGTGCATTTCCAGTTTTGGGTTGGCATGCACTTAAGTTGTGTATTTATATATAACTGTTCTGAATCTTTTACGTCAAAGGAGCCATACCGACTGTTCTTGGCCAATGTATTGATAACGATGGTGGACACTCCACACCTATAGGCCTCTATAGCCTGACTTATCGATAGATATACCTTATTTCTGTTACGTTATGCAAACATTTTGGTGTGTGGGGGGGTGTTGAATTGATGGTTTCACAATGTATTTCTCCGTGACCCGTTTCGCTCGGTAGCTTTTACTCAATGTCTGTTTTTGGGAACCGTTTCAAACGTGTGCATCCAAACATAAACTGCCTTGTTTTATTCCATTATGTGACATGATGATCAGACTTGTCTGGTCTCTCTGGTGAGATTAAGCACACGTACAGTTCTGGCTTGTAACCAATAGACGGCTCACGGATGCTGTTTACAGTATTTATTATTATTATTACTCAACAGTCACAATCCCACCCCTCCCCGACCGTACACCTCTTCATTTTTTGTATGAGATGAAACCTTATAAAACTGTATATATGTATGATTGTGTAGAATTAAATTTATGTCCTTCTCACTTACTACTTGCTGTAGGTGTCCATTTTGGGGGTGGGGGAGGGGGTGGAAATGTTGGAGTGACAACAAAATATAATATAAAAACATCTCCCAACACCTGACAAAAAAGGAGTCACGCTTTAAAGGCAGGGCTTGGAAGTTGTGTTTGCACAGCTAATCCTGACCCACTCCCGACATTTCCCATACTCAAGGCTGTGAAGCCATTACTGGAAGTAGTATTACCTGCTGCCTGACTGCAAGACTTGTAGTATTAATATACATTAATTATATATTTAACATTAGAATTAGTAGTTGTTAGATACTTGCAAGTTGCAATGTAAGGCAAATATTGTACCAAGTACAGTTAATACAGTAGGTACAACAAGCAACGTCCTCCACTTGTGATGTCATGATTCTTTAAATGTTTTATTTAACTTAATTTTAAGTAATTTTTATGAGTTGGGGTACATAAAGAATATAATTACCGGTGTATATAAAAAAGATATGTAGAAATATATGAAGACCCTTATCTGTTGCCCTACCTTTTAAGGCCCTGGTATATTATATTATGCCATAACACAGGAATTACTGTATGTTTTAGGCTTAATATTTTTGGCACATGCTTTTCTTATTTGTAGCTTCATATTATGAATGTAGCCCCTATAGCTGCGAAACCTCATCTTTCAGAAATGGCAAAAATAACAGATCTACAAGTATCTGCCATTTGTTTTTGAAAATGTTTGCCTAGAATGTCCAAAATAGGTACGCCAGGTTCAACGTGTTTAAAACAGAACGAATGTTACGAGTCCTTGTTTCGCTGTAGTGTCCCTGTCCCTGGTAAGGACTTTCCAAACACCTTGTAACAGGCCTATTGAACTCGCCCGTTCCATTCTGATGGTGAATTCTTCCTTCCTGAATGTTGAGTCCTCCGGCCCCGCCAAACCAGGTCAAGGTTGCAAGCTCATCTTCAACAGGTGTGTCCACACATCATCACAAACGGCCCTCCATCTGTCGGTAATTCCTCCCCGTTGCACATCTTGTCACCTCTGCAAACTGGAGCATGTGCTATAAATAAGAGATGTATTATGATACATTAAATCAAAGGCAAAGAGATGCTATTGTAGCCAAAATGATAAAAATGTGGATTTGTTTTTGCTAAATTAATAATAGCAAAAATGTTCACTGCTTTATGTTGTATTCTTGGATTGACAATATTGCAGTTGAGCATGGCCAAATGATCTCATGCAGGTCATCATCAGTAGCTTCTCAATTGGCACTGAAGAGTCATTCATCTTCTCTGACCTAAGTGCTAAATCCCAAGAAGTCAATCATGTGGTTCTCTCTCTCTCTAATAAGAGGGTGACACCATTCTCAGTCTCTGTCTGTACATCTCCCTCTGCCTCTTCCTTCCAAGCATAATGGTCACATTCCTGTCTGCAATAGAGATTTCAAGAGATATGGGGCCCTATCTTGCACCACCCCTTATCCCTAAACTTATTCGCCATTATTTACTATTTTGTCAAACATTTTAAAATAGTTAAACTAGCCGATCTACATAGACACGTTTAGGGTTAAGGGTAAGGGCGCAAGATATAGCCCTTTGTCTGTTATCTATTCAATCCATGAGTCACCTCAGTGATCACAATGTGAACGAAGAGGAACCATGCCCATGTAGAGGTTCTGACTCCTCGCTCTCACTAATGAGATTAAACAACGCTTAAGTCTTCAACTAATCTGCCCGGATGGCGGCATAAGCAGGTAAATAAGTCCCCCATAAGGACAACGTGACTGAGGAGACACGTGCACAGGTTTGGAGTACCTGAAGCAAGCAGCTCGACACTGAGGTTGTACACCTTTTGCCTCTACCCAAGCAGATAACACCACTGACACGTATGTACTGTTATATCTATGAGGGACACATTGGATGAATGTATGCAGTAACTTACGTTATACATGTATTTAACATTATGCATGCTTTATCCTTGCAGACCTAAAGCTGGAACCTTGGGAGCTGAAATTGAGAGAAAACAACTGATCCTCGGATTTAACCCGAAGGTCTCGCAACATATTCAAGACATCAATGCATGTACAGTACTACACTGGACCCAGCTCAACGTAGAACCGTGTAGATGGATTCCGTAAGGTTGCTGGGCGCTCCTATCAAACAGTTCACCAGCTGTGTGTCTGCGAAGAGCACAAGCAGCAACAAGAATACAGCTACCAAAAAGATTCAGCCGGCTTGCAGGAACATCTTCGGACGTAGGGAGAGTGTTGGACGGAGGAAGAGTGTTGGACGGAGGAGAAGTCTTCCTTGCAGCAGTCAGAAGGTTCCAGACTCCTGGCTCAGAGTGTATCAGGATGAAATTAACAGAGAGAGGTAAGAATGATCAATAACCACCTTAAGGTTATTGTATAATATCTCAAACATCTAGAGCAGTGATTCAAAGAAAAAACGAATTGATATGCATTAGGCCACCCACAAACATTTCTATTCTGCTCTTTAGTGTGTACAAATGTAACCAAATGGACCTGTAAAGGCTCCAATAGTTGGTCCATTTGTACACTCTGAATTACAGACCTGTAAGGGTCGATTTGACCCTTACAGGTCTTTGGGGACCCCCAGCAACCCCCTAAAGAACGCCTGGGGGTCCCCGAGACCCACTTTGAGAATCACTGATCTAGTTCACTGGAACTCGGTCCTGCCAGAAAGTTCAGTTGACTTGATGGTCATGGACATCACCATAACATTGGACAAACTGCACTGCTTATGTGTTTTAGCATGCATGCTAAATTGCAATACTCAACACATGTCTACATGTGCCTTTAAGAATACTGTGTGTGTGTGTGTGTGTGTGTGTGTGTGTGTGTGTGTGTGTGTGTGTGTGTGTGTGTGTGTGTGTGTGTGTGTGTGTGTGTGTGTGTGTGTGTGTGTGTGTGTGTGTGTGTGTGTGTGTGTGTGTGTGTGTACGTGTACGCGCTTAGGCAACGACAAAAGACCTTGTTGGCAAAGAAGAATGCTGAAAGGAGTGTGCGAAGAACTCCCTTCAGGAGCCAACACTGCCTACCACGGGTGAGTGAGAGGTTTTTCATACACTAGCTACAGGCTTCACAAATGAAACATGATATTTTATTAATTTCAAGTCTTTGCTTGGCACCAGTGTGATTTTGTCGACTAAAACTAAGTTATCCACTGACAAACTAAATGGAAACTAAATGAAAACTAAACTAGGGTTCAACATAACTCTAAGGTGTGTCTGTGAGTGCGTTTGATATCCCGTAGTTTTTTTTTCTAAAAATGAAGTTGAATGCCATGGGAGATTGCTGTATAAATAAATAAAACACAATGTTGCTCTCTACGAATGGAGAGAGAAGACCAGCCCAGTTTTTTACGGTGATGAGTGTGAAAGGCTAATGAGATGTAATTGCCCAATCTTACCCAAACTGTTCACTCATGTTTTTATTATATTATTTATCCTCTTTTCATCACGGAAAATGTTTCTTAAGATTATTTCCCCCCCCCCCCTATCGTTGTGTTTAACCTTTTTTCTTTACCTTTTGCTCGTTCCTTCCCGTGCAGCACACCTCCTCTGCCAGGAGGAAGCCAGCCGTGAAGGATGACACCTTCTTCGGAGCATTCCAAGGTCTCAGTCTGGACGGTTTCATGGGAGGTTCCGCCAGATCACCTGCCCTGAGCAATGGAGAACAGTGCAAAGTGATGTGAGAGATGGTCCCTAGCAAGGGAAACACTATGTGGTGTTGGGTCTTTCTCGCAGGAGTAGGCTACAAGGACTCATTGGAATGCCGATTGTCATTGAAAATCAAACCTGGAAATCAAATCATTGAGAATGATTCTGACTCTGTTTAGAAAGTAGTTTGTATACTATACTAGTTTGTATTTTATAGTTATCACTAATGATTTGTTTGTACACTGTGTACATTTCTTTGCACAAGTTGTGTATTATAATCTGCCAAATGAACTGGAATGTATTTTTATTAAAATAATTTAGTGCAAGTGAATGACTTTGTTGTTGATGGTGTTTGTCCACTGCCAGAAAACACATTTTAAAGTTTAAACACGAGAAACATAGAAAATGCAAAATATCATAGAATAAAACTTTATGTTACATGTTTTAGAGTAATTATAAAGATTGGATTATTAAAAAGTCAAAGTAGGCTACTATTGATCTGTGTTATGACCGTATTATACTGCGTACGTTCAGCTTCTTTTTACATTTTCAGTTACTGTCTGTAAGGTTAAAGGTTACTTTAGTAACCACGGTTGTATAAATAAATTGACTGAAATACAGTTTTGCCATTGCTGGGCATTTGATACCTCTGTATATTCTATAATGCATATATTTATTAGCCCGCAGACCCCTATTTGAAAAGATATGCCAAAGAGGAGATTTTACGGCTCTAGCAGTGATTCTAGACCTGTTTAATTTCAAAGACCCCCAGTTTAACATGCATTAGTCTACGGACCCCCATTTAATGGCATTTCTATCTCTGGGATGCCCTAAAATCAATGTTAATTTTAACTGAGAGTGTACAAATGGAGCCAAATGGACCCATTAGGGTCCATTTGGTTCCATTTGTACACTCTCAGAGTTACAGACCCATAAGGGTCCATTTGGTTCCAAACTATCATTTAGCTGGGGACCACCTGGAACTCCCTCAATCCTCCCCACTTTAATTGGGAACCATTGCTATAATGTCAGTGCTTATTCTCTGGAAAATCAACATAAGCTTATTGTCACAGCACAAGATTACGCCAGGTGTAAGTGTGGGTGAAATTATTTTGTGCAAGCTTCCCACAAAAAAGCGTATGAGTGAAATATATACTTAAAGTATACATTTGTGTTGTGTAGTTGCCATAACCCCAGATACTGATGAGATATCTTGATTAGTTAGCCTACTCTCTCATTGAATTACACTGCATGATGAAGCAGCTTTCAAAACGCAAAGAAAACATATTTGCCAATGCCCGCTATGCATTTTTTAAAGTGAAGTGAAGACAGGCTGGTGAAGATGGGGTGCAAACAAATGGCCATTCCCTTCCAATTTAAAATTAAGTGAATCATCACTCAGCACACCTGGGCAACAGCAGATTTGGATCTTAAAGTGAGATATATGTCCTACATTACAAAGAGCATGTGCTGATTATCAGCACATGCTCTCAGCAGCTGATATGAACTCTACAGAACACAGTGGTGCAGTGGCAAAGAAGTGCTTTTTAAAGCAAGAAACCTCAGCATCACATATTTTGTCTACGTTCATTCTGTCTTCTATTTGTTGCTGGCAGGAGAAACCACCTAATCCACCCTGTACGTCTGTGTGTTGGTTAAAACAAATATTGAACCAATGGAAAGTGCTTCGGCGAAAACCACCTATAACTCCACTGAGGTCTGATATGGACGTTTTGGGCAGAGGTCTACCCTAACAGGGGTCTCTCCAGAATTATTTTTTGAAAAAACAAGTATCCTGACCTGAAAATTAATGCATTTTTGTTTTCTAAAGTGCCGGAGAGACAGGGACTCCTGTTACTTTGCAAACATAGCAATATCAGAATAAAGAGTTATTTAACTCTTATTTGAACAAAACACATCACATATAGCCAGGCTATACTGCATCTTTAACGGCATTCAGCTTTTAAAACATAATCGATTTTTCAAGGGACAACACTGACGCCTGCTGGTGGGGATTTACATCCACAATATATCAGCGGTTTATCCTTTTGATAATTTGATTGATTGATTGATGAATTTATTAACAGATTGGAGAATTACCGTACATTTCAAGCACAACTCAATACAAAACTGTTAACTGTGGACGACACCATAAAGCATTACACTTGTTTATCATAACAATTAGAGACGTACAAATATACTCTGTAGTGGTTCCCAAAGTGGGGTCCGGGGACCCCCAGGGGTCCCTGAGGGAGTTCCAGGGGGTCCCCAGTTAAATGATAGTTTGGAACCAAATGGACCTTTATGGGACTGTAATTCTGAGCGTGTACAAATTTCCATTTGTCCAAAGAAAGACAGCCTGGTCTACCACCAGGCTATGCAGTTTCAGTATGACAAAATACAATAAGTGAGCAGTTGCAAACAAAACAACTAATTATTTCCCTGAATTATTTGATGACAAGGCCACAAAGGCGTTTTTTCCCCCTCTCTTAGTGTGATTTGAGTCTGGCTTATTAGCCAGGCTATCTCTTTAGGTCTAGAAAACAAACATGATTGACATTGTCAGCTTGCAGGAAGGTGTCTGACAACCTCCCTACTGCTCCCAGTGGCACTCTGATTCAAAATTTCATGTGTTTCAATGTATTTGTATGTATGTACACTGCTATTATAAAACAGATCCATCATCCATGGGATCCATGCACTATTTCACTAGAGTGTAAAGATGCTGTGTTCAGATTACCACACTTAAAACCCACTTAATATATTGTCTACCATACAACAGTAAAACAACAATATAATTTGTGTGATATAGCAATGCAATTTGAATTGTCATATCAATATTTATAACACCCAGACAGCTCTGTAATTACACCCTTTACACACACAAAAAAGAGTAGCAAATTATAACATAACAGCTCATCCTTTTCTTTTTTGTCCTCCTGTTTTCTACTTTATTGGAATAGCCAGCATTTAAAACGATCTGTTTCACTTCCTTCTATTTGGGAGACACTTTGATCTAATGCAGTGTTTTCCAAACTGTGGGTCTCACTCAACAGTAAATCAATAAACAAGCCAACATACAGTTTAAGTGTACACTTGAGTTTTAGTGTTTTTGTAAGAGTCATGACTGTACTTTTCAAGGTGTATAGCTTGCTGCAAGCTGGTTTTTATTTTTTATTTGATACTTTATTTAGTATTTTCAACAGTTTTTGACCATACAACAAGTCCTGGTCCCCCTTTTCCACACAGGCCCAGGAACTGCTTCACACAACACCAGCTGACACCTCCAAGGCTTCCTGGCTGAAGGCCAGATGGAGGGACCAGTGGAAGGCAGCAGAACATCCAGGCTTCACCACAACATCAAGGATCCCACAGATGTTCCTGGCCAGCCAGCACTTGCCCCGCATGGAGTGGACAACCCTCAATCGTCTGAGGTGTGGGACGTTTCAGTGCAGCAATGCAGTATGCAGAAGTGGTGTCTGACAGACAGTGCCCACTGACCTAGAGTAGACAAAATGACACACTGGACTGGCTTGCTGCAACGGAGCTGAAGTTTTAAGAACATACGAAATCCATACAACCACACATACCCCATGAAGGGTTCTCTGCCATCCACTGGGGGCAGTAGCTCTTTAGCTTACCTGTTATGTAGAGTGAAGAAGAGAGCCATTTTGTTTGTTGTCTGTTTCATGTTCACCTTGAGAGATGCATGATGTGTTGGTTGGACATTCTTCACTTACTAACTGTAAGTTTGTTTATGTTATGCTTATGTATGGAACTATGGTGTAGTTTTTGCCTCTTTATTTTGTTTACACTCTTATGTGAGTAATTGTTTGCTTCTATACATTTTCATGTGATAATTAGCCTGCTTATTTTAGTTAATGTTTTATTTCATTGTTTGTTTGTACTGCAGGGCTTCTTCATCTTTGTCATTAAAGAAACTATTTGACATTGAGGAGTGTATTTCTTCATGAAGAAGCCATGGTTGTCGTTGGATGTTCTGTCCCTGGCTGCACTTTCAGGACTGACGACGTGTCTGAAGCTCTCGCCATCGCTCTGTTGAATAATCATGGTCTTGCCCATCAGAACGCACCACCTGCCGCTCCGGCCCATGCCCCGACCCCTCAGGGCCCAAAACTGGATCGGCCTAAGGTTGACGTTGGTGTGTCTATTGAGGAATGGAACGTATTCATCCGTCGTTGGGACGTCTTCTGCACCGGCTCGGGCATAGGAGCTGCCCAGGCCCCGTTCCAGCTCTTTCAGTGCGCTGGGCCTGAACTTGGTGACAGCCTGTTGAAAGCCATTCCCAACGTCGCTTCAGGGACTTTGCCAGATCTCATCACCGCTATGCGTTCACTAGCAGTCATTCCAGTCGCCACATGTGTACTGCGCACCGAGCTGCTTCAGTTACGCCAGCAACGCGACGAGACCTTCCGTGCCTTCACTGCCAGGGTGCGGGGCAAAGCAGAGACATGTGCCTATGTTACAGTATGTGTGTGTGGCGGGCATGTGGACTATACCGACCACATTATCCGCGATGTTCTGATAAATGGAATTTATGACTCAGACATACGGCGCGAGGCGCTGGGGGCACCTGACATCCTGAAGACGCCGGTTAACGACGTGGTTGCACTTGTCGAGAACAAAGAGATGGCTCGTAACGCTCTCCCATCCTCGGCCCTCTCGGCTGTGTCGTCATTCCAGCGCTTGAAGAGGGGCCCGCAGGCGAGCCCCGCCCCGACCCAAGGCCCAGCGGACAAGGCGAGAGTAGCCTCGTGCTCGGAGTGTAGGGGCACCTTTAATGTCTTTACGGAGGGGCTTCGCGGATGGAATACCAAGCCTCACCAACTTTGTATTGACTGTTATAGGACCCACCGACGCAGGAGGCGACCGCAGCCGTCCACCGGCAGTCAACAGGCCGCCATGGAGTTAGAGCCGATCTCCCAGAATGCATCTATTCAGTCCAGTGCCCACCCTGGCCGACGTCGCAGGGGCCGTGTCAACGAACCCGTCAGGCTCGAGCACCACATTTTCTCAAGGGGCGAATGGAGGCGAGCCCGGACGAGGGACCATCCCCGTGCGCTGATCACCATCTCTGTTGACAGGCCAGTCAGGCTGAGTGGCAGCCCTAATGGCCGAGGCTTGGCCAACACGGCCAGGGTATCTGCCATTGCGGACACTGGTGCGCAGTCGGACCTTTGGTCCTTGGAGGAGTTCCTTGCCTGCGGATTCTCGCGTGATGACCTGCGTCCTGTCCGCCTCAGCATGTCGGCTGCCAATCGCTCCCCCATAGCTGTCGAGGGCGCATTCTTCGCTAGGCTCTCGACAGCCTCCGGCAGCGGTGGGGTGTCGTCCTGCCGTTCCATGGTTTACGTGAGCAGCTCAGTCCAGGCCATGTACCTCTCCTATGAGTCGTTGCTCAGCCTCGGCCTCCTGCCTACGGACTTCCCGTCGGGTGACATCGGCGGGGGACACGGAGAAGAGAATGGGCCCGACACCCTTTGCACGCCGAGCCGTCCTTTATCCATCTATGCTATAAGGGCCACCAACGGTGGCTGCGCAGGCCCCCATGGCGCCCGGTGCTCATGTCCCCAGCGTACGGTCCCTCCGACACGTCCTGCAGCCCTACCATTCCCTTGCACACCGGAGAACAACAGCCGGATGAAGGATTGGCTGCTACAGACATACGCCTCGTCCACATTCAACACTTGCCCTCATCGAGCATTGCCGTGCATGGAGGGGCCACCCATCGAAATGCACGTGGACCCTGCGGCCACGCCGAGAGCATGCCACACCGCAGCCGTGGTGCCTCTGCACTGGCAGCAGAGAGTCCACGATGACCTTCTCCGTGACGAGGCCCTTGGTGTCATTGAACGTGTGCCATACGGCGAACCTGTGACGTGGTGCCATCGTATGGTGGTCGTTCGGAAGCACGATGGTTCCCCCCGCAGGGTCGTGGACCTCTCACCTCTCAACAAGTTCTGCCTACGTGAGACTTTCGCCTCCGAGTCTCCATTTCACCTTGCTCGTCGTATCCCGAAGGGCACCTGGAAGACTGTCACAGACGCCTGGAATGGCTACCACAGTGTGCCCCTGCGTGAGTCAGATCGTCATCTGACCACCTTTATCACACCCTTTGGCCGCTGGCGCTACACAAGGGCGCCACAGGGTTTCCTGTCATCAGGGGATGGCTACAACCGCCGTTTTGATGCTGTCCTCTCAGACTATGAGCGCAAAGAACGTTGTGTGGATGACACTGTCCACTACGACACCGACCTGGAGCAGCACTGGTGGAGGACCATTGACTTTCTGACACGTGTCGGCCGCTCTGGCATTGTGTTGAACCCAGATAAGTTCCAGTTTGCGTTGAGGGACGTTGATTTTGCTGGCTTCAGGGTGTCGGACGCTACCATCGAACCACTCCCCAAGTACTTGGATGCTATCCGGGACTTCCCTGCCCCAGAATCTACGACGAATATAAGGAGCTGGTTCGGCCTTGTCAACCAGGTGGGTAACTATGCCCAGTTGCGCGACACGATGGCTCCATTCAAGCCGTTCCTCAGCCCACGTTGTAAGTTCTCGTGGACGCCTGAACTGGAGGAAGCATTCCAGTCGTCCAAACGTGCCATTGTTGAGGCAATCCGTGAGGGTGTGGAGATCTACGACATGCAGAAGCGCACCTGCCTCCGTCCCGACTGGTCCAGGCGTGGTGTCGGTTACTTCCTGCTCCAACAGCATTGCAGCTGCGCCTCAGGCGTACCAGACTGTTGCCCTGGAGGATGGAGGATCACCCTCGCCGGTTCACGCTTCCTGTCCCCAGCGGAGCAACGCTATGCGGCCATTGAGGGAGAGGCCCTGGCCGTGGCCTGGGGTCTGGAGCAAACACGATACTTTACGCAGGGGTGTGACAACCTTGTTGTTGTTACTGACACCCTGGTGAAGATTTTCGGCGACCGCACACTGGATGAGATAACAAACTCACGCCTGTTCAGGCTCAAGCAGCGTACCCTCCCGTGGCGCTTCGACATTGTGCACTTGCCAGGCAAGAGCAACCATGCTGCTGATGCGACCTCCAGACATCCTTCCCCTTCGGGTTCAGCAGACGGCCTCTCACTGGGGTTGCCGGGCATGCCTGACGACGTGGAGTCCGCACATATGGCTTCTATCCGCAACGATGCACAAGAGCTCGGGGCCATCTCCTGGTCCCTCCTTGCACGAGAAACAGCGGCTGATGCGTGCCTCGGCCGCCTTCTGTACTTGATCGAGCGTGAGGATGGAGTCGACGTGGACGACCCCGCACTGGCGAGTCTGTCACCGGTCTGTGAGTCTGTCTACGCACAGGATGGCGTCCTACTATATTGTGACCGCGTCGTGGTCCCTCCGTCTCTTCGTGACAGGGTCCTTCGGAATCTCCATGCCGCCCACCAGGGGATCTCGGCGATGGAACAGTACGCCCGTGCCATAGTCTACTGGCCTGGAATGTCGGAGGACATCCGTGCTACCAGGTACGGGTGTGCGGACTGTAACCGCAATGCACCGTCGCAAGCGGCCACGGCCCCTGTGCCGTCCTCACCGCCGTCCACCCCATTCGAGGCGGTGTTTGCTGACTTTTTTGACTATGGAGGCCGCCATTATCTGGTTGTCGGGGATCGACTTTCAGGCTGGGTGGAGGTCCTGTGCTCTACAGCAGGCACTGATTTGGGTGGCTCAGCCGGCCTAGTTCGCCACCTCCGTGCATTCTTCGGCACCTTTGGTGTACCGGTGGAACTTTCTAGCGATGGTGGCCCGGAGTTCGTGGCTGGCCAGACGCAGGAATTCCTCCGCTTGTGGGACGTCCGCCATCGTGTGTCCTCTGTTGCTTTCCCGCAGTCGAACGGGAGAGCGGAAGTTGCGGTGAAGACTGCGAAGCGCCTCCTGATGTCCAACACTGGCCCGACTGGCAGTCTCGATCATGACCGCTTTCTGCGCGCCATGATACAGCTGCGCAACGCACCTGACCCGGACTGCAACCTCTCACCGGCGCAGATTGTTTATGGTCACCCCCTTCGTGGCTCGCTTGCCTTCGTCGACAGGCTTGAGAAGTTCTCGGACCCTCGTATCCGGCCGCTCTGGCGCCAGGCGTGGGCAGCGAAGGAGGATGCCCTTCGGACCCGGATGTCCCGTACCACTGAGTCTCTGAGGACTCACTCGAGATCGCTCCGCCCGCTGGCGCTTGGTGAGATGGTGTTCCTTCAGAATCAGCAAGGCCCGAGCCCTAACAAGTGGGACAGGTCGGGGGTGGTGGTGGAGTTGCTTGAGCACGATCAGTATCGGGTTAAGGTGGATGGATCAGGGCGGTTGACTTTGCGCAACCGGCGCTTCCTCCGTGGCTACACCCCAGCCACCCCTTGTGCCCTACAGCAGCCTGCGGCGCAGTTGCCGCCGCCCGTGGCCTTGGATCGCCAGCATCTGCCTGTCCGCCCGGTCCCGGTGACGCCGCAGGGGGTCGTTCAGCAGTCAGGGGATGGACCCTGTGACGTGGGTTTGGGCTCCTCCCTTCCGGCTCCGTCTGGTGAGGCAGCCTCTGACCTTGGGTCCCAGGGCGACCCCGTTCCCTCTGCCCTTGGGTCCCAGGGCGACGCCGTTCCCTCTGGCATAGTCCCGGGCACGTATCTTCCGGTGTCACGGTCGCCGCCGTCTCCGCCCCTGTCTGTGCGGCCATGCCGCACTAGGAAGCCGCCTAGGCACTACGTGCCGGAGACTGGCCGTTGGACGCTTTACTGAGTCCTTTAACCTATTTCAGTTCATAGCTTTCCGGACTGGGGGGATGAAGGGTTCTCTGCCATCCACTGGGGGCAGTAGCTCTTTAGCTTACCTGTTATGTAGAGTGAAGAAGAGAGCCATTTTGTTTGTTGTCTGTTTCATGTTCACCTTGAGAGATGCATGATGTGTTGGTTGGACATTCTTCACTTACTAACTGTAAGTTTGTTTATGTTATGCTTATGTATGGAACTATGGTGTAGTTTTTGCCTCTTTATTTTGTTTACACTCTTATGTGAGTAATTGTTTGCTTCTATACATTTTCATGTGATAATTAGCCTGCTTATTTTAGTTAATGTTTTATTTCATTGTTTGTTTGTACTGCAGGGCTTCTTCATCTTTGTCATTAAAGAAACTATTTGACATTGAGGAGTGTATTTCTTCACCCCACCCTAAAAAAATGAGTCAAATAAATAACCCAGGCCGAAGGCATGGGGAGAGAGTATGTTTTGCACTCCGTCCGTGTGTGTGTGTGTGCGTCCGTCCTTCCTTCCGTCCGTCTGTTACCAGCTAATCTCCGGCACCGTTGGCCCGATCCATGCCAAACTTTGCACACACACTCCCTGGATGCCAACGACGAACCTTTGCCCCAAATATTCCTCAACGGCCTGTTATAGCGCCACCATGAGGCAGATTTAGGCAAAACACATTTCTGTAGATTACTCGTACACATTGTATCCATACATCACACAATTCGGTATACACTATCTCCATAGTCATGTGATCAACACGGATCTGCACCATTTCCCATCTTCCTTCCTGATTGGCTAAGATTTGCTTCCAAAGCTCACATGATTGGTCCGTTTCGAACAAAATGCCACAAATCACAAACAGTGTGGAATTTCCGTGAAATTATACACGCACATTTCCACTAGGCTGAGGACGACATGACACAATTTGTTTTCCAAACCAGCCTCATGGTGGCGCTATCTCATGCAAATCGGTATACATGATCTCTGTAGTCATGTGATCAAGACAAGTCTGTTTGCTTTCTCAGATTCTACACTGATTGGCTAAGATTGCCTTCCAACGTTTTCAGGAGTGGCCCGTTTTGTACAAAATGCTGCACATGTCCTGCTCATCCAGAATTCTATCCTCAGAGATGCTATGAGTGATCTGGCTCTGCATTTCCTCAACAAAATGAAGAAAATTGTTGCAAAAAACAAACAAACTCCTAAACATTTTGCCAAACATCACACACACTCCTATCCACCTGTGCCCAGAAGGGCACTTTTTCTAGTTTTGATTATTTCAAAGTAATGTAACTAAATGTACAAGTGTACAATTTAAGCATTCAGCAGACGCTCTTAATCCAGAGTGATTTACAGTAAGCAAGGTAAAAACGAGGTAATATAATACATCAAATGCATAGAAATAGTAATCTAGGATCATACCAAGGACCTATCATCAGTCTAAACAGTATAACGTGAAAACAAAAATAATCTGTACTTTGAAACTATACGTGACTGTAGGAGTAGGAATCATGCCAAGTCTACAAATTAACCTGGCAAGTCTACATAACACGCTATCTAAATTACATGTTAGCCTCAGTTTACATAAGCATGTAAGGTCTGTTATGGCAAGTGCTATGGGCTAAGGAAGGTGCAGTCTGAAGAGGTCATATTATGATATGACTCGATACATTTTTGATTACTTTCTAAAAAATACAATAGTATAAAATCAGGCAAATTCTCAGTACAGTACATAATGAAAGGACTACCCAAAGGTGTTTTTTGAATCTTTTTTGTTTTCAATCGGACATAACATCAATGAATGAGAGTTTTGATCAAACAAGGTACCGAATCAAAACCAACACAGTAGGCATTCCTGTCTACCTTTACTGTATCTTTCTTTGCTGATCCCCTGGAGGGAAATACAACTTTCTAAGGCTTAATTTATACTCCATCGCACAACGGTGTCGCTTTACGCACCCTGAAGTCTTTTCCAGGCTGACCTTTGACCTTTGAAGAGGCAAAAGGAAGTTGGCCTAAGGCAATGGCTTAAAAACCTTTTGTGGGCAAGTCAAAATCTCAAGGCGCACCTGTATTCGCAGTGAAAATATCTGATGTACAAGCAATTAATTAGGCCCCAAAGCAAAGCTCAATTTGGAGTCCCCTATACCAAAGTATCCTTGCACTTTAAAGGGGGTTGGTTCAGATTTTTGTCTCCACCAGGCACTCCGTCCGTCCGTGTGTGTATGTGTGTATGTGTGTGTGTGTGTGTGTGTGTGTGTGTCCGTCTGTGTACAGCTAATCTCCGGCACCGTTGCCAAATGCCAAATTTTGTACGCACACTCCCTGGATGCCAACGATGAACCTCTGCCCCAAATTTTCCAGAACGGCCTTTTATAGCGCGGCCCACTTGGAGGCCAACAAAATGGGTTTTACAAAAGTAAAACACCTTTTTTTTAATATATTACTCCTCCAGATTCTGTCCATCCCGCAAATCGTTACACAGTATCTCTATAGTCATGTGCTCAAAACGGATCTGGCCGATATTTCATATTCCATCCCTATTGGCTAACATTGGCTTTCAAAGTTTGCAGGAGGGGCCCGTTTTGAACACCAAAAAAAAACGCAGCGTGCAATTTACGTGAAATCTTTCACGGACTAGGCTTTCTACTATAGGCTGAGGAATATATCCTACCCTTTTCACATTGGCCTGTTATAGCACCACCAACAGGTGGATTTTTGCAAAACACATTTTTGGAACAAAATGCCTCAAATCATCCAATACAAAGGCATAAGAAGAAATGGCACCCTTTTCACATTGGCTTATTATTATAGCACCACCAGGAGGCCACAACCTGACCTGGCCTGGTGGAGACCTGTGCCCCGAGGGGCACTTTTTCTAGTTTTTCTTTCTTTCTTTTTTTTTAGGTTTAGGTTTATTTATTTAGCACATATAGTATAAAAAATAGACAATACATTACATATCAAAGAACAAAAATACAATGCAAGGAAAGGAAGAAGCCAGCTGAATTATTTGGAATCCTTTCCTCTACGGAAGAGGTCATTGATTAAGCAGATTACAAGTTCATTACAATACAAAAGACTACAAGTTGACAAAGGGAGCAGCTGTGCAATAAATAAATAAAAACACAGATACTGCACAAAAAGGGGAAATAAACAATACAACAACAAAAACACAAAAGAAAATATAACACATCAAACTAAATCATGTAATCTACAGAGAGGAAGAAATATATTTCTTTAGATGTTTCTTGAATATTGGCAAAGAGGACTTAAGTGAAGCATCTAGGGAATTCCATAAATAAGTTGAAATTGCATAAGGAATAAACAGAAAAATAGAAAATAAGAATCAGGGTTTTTAGTTTGATCAACCATAACACACATCATCACAACATCATCTTGTTAGTTTTTATGTTATTTTATCTTAATCTTCTGAAATACTTACCTTGTGTTCCTTTCATGTAGGTGTTCCCGGACAGATTGTCCAGTCCAACACTTTCCTCCCTCCCCATCATACTAGATAAGATTGTCCACCCATCTCCTCAGCTGGCCCTCCTGGGGTGACAGAAGAGGGTCTGCCTGCCGGTTTCCTGATGAAAAAGCTGATCCTAGTAAGGTAAGTAGTAAGGTAGTAAGTAGTAGGTAGTAAGGTATCCTAGTAAGGTAGCAAGGTGGCACAGTCAGTAGTGCTGTTGCTGTTGCTAGAAGGTCCTGGGTTCGATTCCCGCTGGGGACGCTGTGGGTGCTGGGGGCGTGCTCTCTCCTCCACGTCATCAGTGCCCATACCCGAGGTGGGGTTGGCGAAGAGGCCTTTCTGTGTGGAGCTTGCATGTTCTCCCCGTGTCCCCTTGGGTAGGCCTATGTACTATGTAGGCCTACCCTCACAAGACATGCAGTAATCCTGGTCTCTAAACTACCTCCCCCTGGCCAGCCGGGGCGCCTGATGGAGGGGAAAGGAATTGGTCGGAATAACCATATTCTAAGGAATAACGTGTTCCTTCCACGCGCTACTTCCGTCCAGAGAAACTCCCCCGTCAGGTGAAAAGAAGCAGCCTGGAGGACTCCTCATGCATAGAAGGAAGCATGATGCCAGTCCTCTGCCCCCTCAGGTTGGGAGAGAAAGTGTAGCGCCCAGGATTACATTAGATAATTGACACTGGGTGAAAAAATGGGTTGCAAAATCGTGGGATAAAAATTATAGATTAAAAAAAAAGCTGATCCTGGTTCAGCAAGCTTTTTCACACCAGCATGTTCGGTAGGCAGTAAAGAGAGAGAGAGAGAGAGAGAGAGAGAGAGAGAGAGAGAGAGAGAAAATGTAATACAAGCACAAATACAAATCATTGTGTGTACACTCTTTATACTCTACATTGCTTACACATCGGTACATATAAATTCTGTTATATATACAGAGCAACAAACTTTAATTCAATTACATTTGAATAAATTGCTGCTACGAATGTTTTTTTATACTAAGTGAATGCAAAAAAAAAAATACTGCTGTCAACTTTCAAAAGTATAAAGCTAACGTATCCTATATATATAACTATCTCTGCCAGAAAATGCAACAGCAGTAGGGAAGACAGGGACGGATTAACCCCCACCAGGGTCCCTGGGCTGGTAATTCTTGCAGGGCCCCCATAGCGCGCGTGTGAACGTCATTTTCGTGTTTTTAATCATCTTTTTGACCTACATTTAACAAAATCAATGGCCAATGAAGGGCCCCACACACCCTTTTCAGGGCGTCAAACCTAGTACCGCATGGTCCAATTTCCCCGAAGGGCCCCTGAGAGCCAAGGGCCCATGGGCCACGGCCCCACTGGCCCAATGGCTAATTTGTCCCTGAGGGAAGATGAAGAGCCTCAATCACACTATTGAGACAGCTTTTTGATGAATTGAACATGGTGGACCCTCTTGTAAACAAGTGTAATGCTTAATTGGGTCGTCCACTCACAGTTAACAGTCTTTGTATTGAGTTTGTGCTTGAAATGTACTGTAATTCTGCAAACTGTTAATAAATATTTAAATCAATCAATCAATCAATCAATCAATCTGTGTTGTGCCCCCCTCCCCCGCATTAAACAAAATTGTTTGGTCAAACCATGTGACTTCCATTGGAAATGCATTGGGGCGGCCATTAAACACGGACAAAACACAAGACACGGACAAGACAAATGTTTTTTAGGTGTGATCGAGGCCTATTCATTTCACAGAGTTCAACAGAAATGTTTAAAAGTATTTTGTTGTGATTTTACATTGAAAGAAAAAGGGATGTTGTGATATGATTTATAACAGCCACTAGATGGCAATGATGATGTCTATATACTACTGACCAGTGGTTCCCAAACTTTGTCATGTCAAGGACCCCCAAATTGATTAGCCCGCGGCCCCCCCATTTGAAAACATATGCCAGGGACCTCCATAAGAGAAGATTTTTTGTACGGCTCTAGCAGTGATTCTCAACCCGTTTAATGGACCCCCAGTTTGACATGCGTTAGTCTACGGACCCCCATTTAATGGCATTTATATCTCTGGGTCCCCCAATTTATATTTTCAATTCAATGTTAATTTAACTCTGAGAGTGTACAAATGGAAACAACGGGTCCATTTAGTTCCATGTGTACACTCTCTGAGTTACAGACCCATAAGGGTCCATTTGGTTCCAAACTATCATTTAGCTGGGGACCCCCTGGAACTCCCTCAAGGACCTCTGGAGGACCCCGGACCCCACTTGGTCATCTAGATGGAAAGAATTCATCCAAATTCATCAATTCAATCATAACTACTAACAATGTAAATACAAGCATACTTCCTTAATGTTAACGAAGTCTACACCCACAACACCAGAAGGAGTGCAACAAACCATGTACAACCCAAACTGTTCATAAATATTTCAATCAATCAATCAATCAATCAATCAATCAATCAATCAATCAATCAATTCAATCAAATGGCTTCAATGTTCTTCAAACGAAAACAGGTACAATTTTAGACTTTAAAAGACATTCAGAATAACGAAAAACAAGCCTGTGTTCTGTTGTTTCATTTTATGTTTAAAAATAAAACATGATATTTTCTTGTTTTCTCAATTTTATTTTGAAGAGAAAAACAAATGATACGTTAGTAGGCTACCCTGACCCCCATCTTATGCTCCCATGTTTAATTTATGGGAGGAAACGCTGCCTTGTAAATACAGTTATGGCAAAAACGTACCCTACGCATGCGTTCATAATGAACAGCTGGTGACTGGTGAGCAGCAGCAATCATTGAGCTCAGCCGGTGACATTCTAGGCAGTAGACGCAAGTCGCAACAACAACACGAGTGTAGTGAAGAAACCTTCTCATTACCACTGGAACTTAACCATTGAATATATATTTTTATTTTTATTTATATCCCCACCCTCGTACAGCTTCATAAAGTTGAATTTATTTTCTTTCCTGGTGCGGTTGGGATGGCCAAGCGGCCAGGGACCGTTTCTCCAACCGCCATCCAGGATTTCGGCGTGGATTTGAATTCGTCCGCGGACACCATGGATCAATGTGCGGACGGAACCGCGACCGGAGCCGATCCGGACCTCTCTCTGGAGGAGATCCTGTCACTGTACAGTCAGCCCATCAACGAGGAGCAGGCGTGGGCCGTGTGCTACCAGTGCTGCCGGTCTTTGCAGAACAGACACCGGAGGACCACCACCAGCAAGACCCCCGCTGCGCACAGTGCGCAGGGCTCTGTTATTGTTGACCATCAACATGACGCGATATGGAAGATCGAAGGACCGGAGAATGTAAGAATCCGCAGAGACGGGACCTTGGTAGTACACCACCAGCACGACACAGGTAAATACCCGAATCAACCGAACAGATCCCTGGTCGGTTAATGTTTATATTGGAGCGAATGGTGGTTCCGATCGGTGTCTGTGTGTAGCCGCTGCGTAATTTGCGTAATGTGCGCAGTTGGACGCTGAGCGCCGCAGTCAATGAGATGCGTTTAATGAAGGTGTCCCTTGTGGGAAAGAGCCGTTCTAACAAGCTGGCAAATACGCTGACAGTGTGATAGATCTGCTCTTTTCCGTAGGCGACACCGCTGTAATTATGTAGCTAGCTCTAGGCCGGAACAATGGATCATACATCATGATCATACATCATTCCCGATTCCCCATTACTGTGGCCATATTGTGTTTTATTTTTATTTTACCTCTAAGCCATGATTTGTTTTTGCTATTAATTTCCCACATACAACCTACTACAGTGCTACTGGCCTACTGCTACACCTCGTAAATTGTTGGGGTGACGAAGCAGGTTGAAAAAAATTACTAGTAGCTAGGCTAGCTATAGGGAATTGGGGATATCATAAAATAATTACTTTGTTGAACTGCTGTAGTACAGTGGTCCGTTGGCAATTGTAAACAATAAACCATGTGAGTAATTCAAACTGTAGGCAGTTCCAGGCTATTGCAAACAGTAAACCATGATAGTGATTCAAACTGTATGGGATCAGTTGGACATTGTAAACAATGGGCCACCTGACCCGACTGTAGTAGGACACCTTGCTGTTGAAACAAAAGGATACTCCCCCAACATCCAGGTTGCACACATCTAAAGAGTAGACTTGCATCTATGCTAACGTTACAGAACAGGTGGCATTTTGCTCTTGTGTAAATGCAAATCGGGTGTAAATCTAATACACTGGAAATTGGCTAATGTGCTTATGCTTACACTGTAGGATCAAAACACATGGGAGAACCCCATGATTATTCCACCCTTCCTCCTATGGGAAAAACAGAATGCATACAACAGGGGATTCTGTTTTGCAACGATAAAATAGGCCTACCGCCGGTATAAAACGTGGGATTTTTAGAGTTTTCCTGCTTGCAGTGCTTGCTCTGAGCCCTGTGTCATTTATCATTTGCCACTTTAAGACTAGAGCCACCAGTAATTCTATTGCTTTGGGTGTGTGACTGTGAGGTATAAAGAACACATGTGTTTAGCTTTGTATTAATACGCCCTACCTCTCTCAAACAGCTTTGGTATTGCATCAATGTCCATGTGATAAAGGTGTGTGACTGTGAGGTAAAGTGGACACACTATCCTCAGGCATTGGGGCTGACATTCTCTGGTCCTGCTCCTGCAGAGAATGTATTTGCTACCTAACTCTTCTTATTCGACCCCTCACACAGAATTTCTTCTCCTTAGTCAACAGTTGAACCCAATTTTTAAGACAAGCAGTAAGGTTTGTCTTGTTTATTGTAAACAAACCTAAACCCAGGAATAGTCTATCCTGTGTAGAACTGAGCAGTTATGCATCTGACTCACTTTAGCCATTGACATAAACTTTCCAGTTCTGACCATGCCAGCAGAAACGGAACAAATTCTACCAGTACATGGCATCCACAAGTTGGGGTGGTTTGACTCCACTGAGCACTTCAAAATTAGAAGTCTGTGCTGCTGCCCTATCCTGGCCAGTGGCCGAGGTATTTTGAGGCAACTCTGTCCTGTACTGATTCTCATTAGGGCCGGCGATGAGAAAGACGTGAGGCACATTAGGCAGATGCCTGCAAACTAGCTGTCCGTCTACAACTCTCAGTAGCTGGGCGGCTCGTTCAGTTTGTTGGCAGGACTAAATTGGTGCTTATGTAACCGAGAGGAGCGGATGCCTATGGGCAACAGGCCATGGGGCTGTCAGCATGGACTGGACAGTGCCCAGACAGCCCCTATACTTAAGCAGTGCTGACTACTGTAAAGTAGCTAGCTACCCCATGGTTATATGGATATGGAAAAATATATGTTATATTTGCCTCCCAGGCTACCTACTTTGAACTTTCTAATGTTCTTTAACTGGGACCATATCACAGCCAATCACAGCGTATGACGTTTAACAGTGGGAACTGGGTCATAAAACCACAGTCGAAAGGAAGTGACGGATGCAAATTATGCCCATGCTTTAATCAAATAATTGTTTGGGGGTATTATCACTTTTTTTAATGCATTTCTCTCATTCACACTTGATTTTGGATCAAAAGGATGCAGCGTAAAGTCGTAAACTAAGACTTTGCTTTGCTCACAGTGACAGAATTTCTATCTTCTGCTCTTAGACAGAAGTGCTTCTGTAGACATAATGTAGTACATCTAAAAAAACTACAAATAATGCACATTTGTTTACTTCAAATCTAAAAAAAAAGATACTAATTCTAAATATATTAAACCTTAAGGTAGGACCCCCCCCCTTTTAGGACCTTGCCTACGCTATTTAAAGTTAATGGTGTGCACGGCTCTAAATATGCTGTGATTTTTACGTAGCCTTGCTGACTGGCTGTAGGAGAGACGGCGTAAGCACCTCTCCCCGTCTGGCACTAACAGTAGACATAGTGTTTCCAAGATGAGCAGTGGTGCGTTGCTGTTTGTGGGTTTTTTTCCCCTTTCAGCAAGTCATTCAAGACAGCCGAGCTACACTGGGGCAGGAGTACTGAACTTTTCCCCTTTTCAACGTATAATTACCTCTACACACAGTAAAATCCTCTTCATTTAATTCAGAGACAGATTTTAACCACTTTAACTATTATTTTACTATTACTTTGGCTATAAAAAAATAGCCACGCTATGAGCTTGTGGGGATCCTTGACTTGAAAGGGTTAAGACCACTGATATTTTAACATACGTTATTCAGAAAACGGTTCAAATTTATCATTTGTACGATTGGCCTCACTTTTAATGGAATAAAGGTTCATTGATTTATTGATCGTAAGAATGTCCTGTCGTGAAATTAAGCCTATTCAGAGCTGAGCACATGTGGCCAAAGTCCTCTGGTCTATATTGCCGTGGCTGTACCTTCACCTCTGACGTGTCATGTTCTGCAGCAAAAGGAAAGATGCAGTCATGACGCTGACATTTGTTACATTTTATATCATAGAATTATTACATTAACACTGGCATCCTTATTTTGGGCATCATTATAGTCAAATTGCCTATAAAAACTAAAACAAAATGGGGGAAAAAAATCATAATGTTTGAAAATGGCATATCATTCACAAGCTCAGTGCGTGTGCTAACTTCACCCCATTCCATTTTGCACTTTTATTTTAATCCTTTTCTAACCACATTAACTCTGGCACGACATTTGGAATGGAATTATACCATTCTAATGCTTTATTTTTGCTACACATGCAGTGTTTTTGGGCATTGCACATTGCGCTGAATGATTTATGTATCAGTCTGGAAATTGGGTTAAATATTCTGGAAGATATCTAGAAGAAGCTCATAATGCACTGCGATGTGATATTGTGAGCTTGTATATCTGCTGACAAAATAATATAGGACTTCAGTGAAGTCCAGAATGTTAACACTGTAATCACCACAAAAATCGAGGCATTCAATGTTCTTTACATTGATTCAAGGTTCAGGTAGGCTCCTCTGATTTGACCTGTGCATTTAATGAGAGGTTACCATGGAAACTGAAAGGGGAGATCGTTTGATGGAGATTTGATTAACCATGGCCATCTGATTGGTCCTTATAACCATGGCCGTCTACCCTCCTCAGGCACCAAAATGTGACACCTCGTTTTGCCCCAGGGGCCCGGCCGCCCTACACTCTATTTATGCACTGTGAACAGGCTTTGTTCACAGAACAATGCATTGTCTTCAGAGTACTCAAAATGTAATTGTAGTAATTTGTTTATATTGTATTGATCGATACTCACACACTGTACTGTACTAAATTGGACAATGGAAGAAATAATTATTTTTGCAGTTACTGTTATTTGTTATTGAGATTCTTTATTAGGAATTACCGGTTGAGATGTCACATCCTGTTTTCAAGGTGGTCTTCAAATCATACAATCATAGACAACTAGGCAAAACAATTATAGAACTATATCAAATATGAGATGAAAATGACACACACACACACACACACACACACACACACACACACACACACACACACGTATATAGATAAATAAAAGTGTTATCCAATGGGCAGTACAGGAAATCTATGGAAAATACAGGATCAACCTCTAACTAATTGCAAAAAAACCTAACTCAGCTGATTTTGCATCTTCAATATATCCTGAATAACAGAAAAGAAGTTGCCTGGAATTGTCTGAGGGGAAAGTGTTGAAAATAGCCTGTACAGTATGGCCACCATTGACATCCTATTATAAGGTAATATTTTCTACATGTCCTTATGCTTTAAGTAGCATGTGACATATCAAACTAGGGGGTTTTCATGATGCTGAATCCATTCCAAGCATTAGTTTTGCATAAAAACACTCATTGGGCTAAATTTGGCCATAGCAACTTGCCCAAATGTGCTGACCTCATTACATTTTGGCAAGTTGCTATGGCCAAATTTAGCCCAATGAGTGTTTTTATGCAAAACTAATGCTAGGAATGGCTTCAGCATCATGACGACAACCTAGTTTGATATGTCACATGATACTTAAAGCATAAGGAAATTTAGAAAATATTGCCTTATAATAGGATGTCAATGGTGGCCATACTGTACAGGCCATTTTCAACACTTTCCCCTCAGACAATTCCAGGCAACTTTCTTTCTGTTATTCAGGATATATTGAAGATGCAATCAGTTGAGTTTGGTTTTTTTGCAATTAGTTAGAGGTCAAATTACATTATTACTGGACTACAATGGCTGTAGAATTGTATTCACTTTGTCACCTGCTGTCTGGCCACCTCCAATCCTGGCTCCCCTTCAGATCTGATGCTTAATATTTCATGCTTGTCAACAGTGTGTGGGTGCTGGGAGGGGGGGGGGGGCGGGCTTGTGCACAGTTTGTACAGTTTGTACACAATCAGTTCTCATCATGAATGTATTCATGCTGTACAAATGATTCACAGGATGTATGCTTTATTTATGGTTGGATTTATTGCTGCATGCATGTTAAATAATGAATATCCATTTAAACCTACAATGCACTAATGAGTGCTCTGTCTGTCATTGCAGATAAATACAGGGCAGCCAACACATCATTACAGGTGAGTTGTCTCCTTGCTTCACAATTTGTGGAAATATTCAGAATCATAAGGGTATTCACACACACACACACACACACACACAATATGTTTGATTGGTACTAGCCAATTATTTTGTAAGTTATTGTATCTCAATTGTAGTTGTGTGCAGGTTTCAAACCGGCTAAAAGTCAGGCAATTACTTGCATTTGGTGGAAAGTAAATTACTTTTTCATTGGCTTAGATTTGCCTACTTTGAAGTGGTGCCCTTTACACATTTTAGTGTGATTTAGCAGCAGTAGCAAGTTGGCTGATATTGGCTTTTGTTTCTATGCTGACCACTAAGCTTCATACTACAGGTGCTCCTATCAGTTATTTTGGGATGATACCGATCTCGTGCGCAAGGAGAGAATTTGAATATTTCCAAAATTATCTGTCAACTGTTCCTGTGTGTGTGGCGAGGAAGGGGAGAATGTTTAGGCCTATCGAAAAATGCAAAACTATATTATACTATATATATCTGATTGACTTTATATCACTTAAATGGTGTATTCAGCTATTAAGAACTTTGGCTCCCCTTGTGAATGGGAAAATAATATTTGATTGACACAGATAATGTAAAGGCATTCTGAGCTTTTCTTTATGATTATGCACTAGCGCTAGGCCCACAATTATACCCAATATACTGCATTAACGACCACACATGTCGTCAGAGTTGCAAATGAGATGGCACAGATGGGACTGAGGCAGGGGACCTTACCGCATGCTTATAGGGATGTCGTCTTC
Organism: Electrona antarctica; assembly: GCF_951216825.1. Classification (NCBI taxonomy): domain Eukaryota; kingdom Metazoa; phylum Chordata; class Actinopteri; order Myctophiformes; family Myctophidae; genus Electrona; species Electrona antarctica. The sequence goes on along the minus strand of NC_136796.1, from coordinate 28,392,160 downwards.
TATGTGTACAGTACATGCACACAGTCGGACACAGCCTTGTTACGGCGTGGCTCTGCAGGAGTCTAGCTAGAGTCTATGGTTTATCTGTGTTTTTGTAGCTAGTCTAGCCAAATGCTGGACTGATCAGTGCCAAATGTTTTGTGTACTAGGCCACAGAAGTAACTCTTTGTCTCCACCAGGCCGAAGGCATGGGGAGAGAGTATGTTTTGCACTCCGTCCGTGTGTGTGTCCGTCCGTCCGTGTGTGTGTCCGTCCTTCCGTCCGTCCGTTACCAGCTAATCTCCGGCACCGTTAACCCGGTCGATGCCAAACTTTGCACACACACTCCCTGGATGCCAACGATGAACCTCTGCCCCGCATTTTCCAGAACGGCCTGTTATAGCGCCACCATGAGGCAGCTTTTCACATTGTTTACCTAAAACTGCACTGATCTGCGTGAAACGTTGCATGCACACTCCCTAGAGGCCAAGGACAAACCTTTGACCTGCATTTTCCACATCTGCCTTTTATAGCGCCACCAGGAGGCCGAATTGTGTAAAACACATTTTTGGATATTACTCCTCCAGATTCTGTCCAAAAATCTCAAAAATCGTTACACAGTATCTCTATGGTCATGTGCTCAAGTCGGATCTGTCCGATATTTCATATTCCATCCTAATTGGCTATAATTGGCTTTCACAGTTTGCAAGATTGCCCCGTTTTGAACAAAAGCCTCAAATCATGAACGCAGCATGCAATTTACGTCAAATCTTTCACACATTTTCTTACTAGGCTGAGGAATATATCCCACCCTTTTCACATTGGCCTGTTATAGCGCCACCAACAGGTTGATTTTTGCAAAACACATTTTTGGAACAAAATGCCTCAAATCATCCAATTGCCATCAAAGGCAAACATATTACTTATTTATATTACTCCTAAACATTTTGCCAAACATCTCACACAGTCCTATCCTCCTGGTGGAGACCTGTGCCCAGAAGGGCACTTTTTCTAGTTTTACATGTTTTATGCATTTAATCTCGTAATGGAAGTCAAGAGGGATGTGATTGGGCTTAAAGTTTGGCACACATTTGGAGTCATACTGTATATCGATTGTCATAGACTACTTATGCCACGTGAAGTCTGAGATCCACATTGGCGCCACACTGTGGATCCTTTTAATTATTTGATTTTTGAGGGTCACTAACCCCTCCCATGTCTGGCTTTAGAAATGATGTCATGTGGCAGCCAAGTCTAGCGACGTGGCCAAAATTGTAAAAAATGCTCATTTAGGATTTTAACGTTGTTTAATACAAGCAGATCACAAAAGCAAATTGGATGAATGGAGAGTCAATGGAGGGTATTGCAACTCAGGTATCATCCCATTATAAAAACATCTGGAGTTGCAAATTGTGGCTAGGTTTTGACCAAAAGGGCATACTTCTGTCTTCATTTCTGACTTCAACAAGCCTATCATTTGGAATATTAACACTTCTAGAGAGACTTTGGCGTGATCATCGCGAGGTAATGATGCAACATTATGCCCACCGGTTTTGGGGGGGAACGGAAGGCGGGGCTTTTCAGAGTAAAATATACCATATCTTCTGGCACTCTAGCGCCTTAATTTTGAAGAAAATACTGGCACTGATTGTTAACATAATTCCAAAGTGTGTACATAAGGCACAGATGCATGGTTTTTTCATATCTCATTTAAGCTTGTTTTTTGTCCACATGGGTTCTTGTTTACTTACTAGCGCTCCCAACGGCGGCGCAATCAACATAACTTTCAACAACTGTCATGGCAGCCTGGTTAAAACCGAAACGGTCTTCCTCTTCAAAATAAGAGCCACTTGTAATGATTCTTCAACACTAGTTTTATTTAAGTCCACTTACACAGGATTTGTAGTACGTGCCACCAGATCTAGTAAAAGTTGGTACGCAAGGAGTGCTTCATTTCGTTTGATCTGTGTCTCAACATTTATTTGGAGTTTTGGACCATGCATGCACACCAGTTATGTCACTGCACACCTGCATATGCATCATCATGCCTCACTTTTTTTCACTGCTGTCTGTCACGAGCTCAACATGGTCGAGAGAGCAGAATCAACATGGAGGTGTGACCGCTACAGTTGCTCAGCCAGTTAACTACTAAATACCTTTTTTAATTTTTGCTCTAAAATGGCAGATATACAAACTCACTGAGCTTGTAGCCATCTTAAAAAGGTGAATCTGACTTGCCTAAACGTGCAGAAACCCTGCATTGTGACACAACGCTGTTTTTGACATTGCTTGAAAATGTTTCATTTTTGCCTATTACAACATGCACAAAATGGGGATGGCAGGATGAAAGTAACCTCCCTCCTTTCCCAGGATTTTGTAACCTTATCTCAAGCCTGATAAAGAACTACAGCAGAAAGTGTCTATAAGACATCCCCTGCAACCTGTCTGTTTCGTCCAATCACAACACGGTTTTCATGACCTAAGAATGTAAAAAGATCAGCACAGCAATGTTACTTCCATGGCCGGCAGAAGTTCCTGTACGTCCACTTAGACACTTTCATTGTCTCCACCAGGCCGAAGGCATGGGGAGAGAGTATGTTTTGCACTCCGTCCGTGTGTGTGTGTGCATCCGTCCTTCCTTCCGTCCGTCTGTTACCAGCTAATCTCTGCCACCGTTGGCCCGATCCATGCCAAACTTTGCACACACACTCCCTGGATGCCAACAACGAACCTCTGCCCCAAATATTCCTCAACGGCCTGTTATAGCGCCACCATGAGGCCGATTTAGGCAAAACACATTTCTGTAGATTACTCGTACACATTTTATCCATACATCACACAATTCGGTATACACTATCTAGTGCAGGGGTGCCCATTACGTCGATCGCGGTCGACCAGTCGATCGCAAGCGCTGCGCAGGTAGACCGCTTGGCCTTGCCATGAAAAAAGAAAAACAATCCTCGCCTCGGGCAGGCGGCGGCGCGCCGGTGGCTTTGAAGGAGAACGTCGGGTCTGTTCTGTTGTTAAACAAACAAATTAAAAGGATATCTATCCATCATTGTTCATATAGCAAGATGCGCGCTGCAACAGCGGGGACCCCCATTATCCGCGGACCACCACACAGACTACCGCGGAGGCGCGGACCCCCGCGGAGGTCGGCACGGACCCCCGCGGAGGTAGACGCGGACCCCCACGGAGGTCGGCGCGGACCCCCGCGGAGGTCCACTATAGTCTGCGTGGGGGTCCGCGCCTCCACGGTAGTCTCTGTGCGGTAGCATCATGATGCCATGATCCATGCATCACAACCAAAACAAACTAGCACTAGCTTTGACGGTTGCCACATTTCGTGACTGAGAGAGAAACAAGCAACCAGGTCTATGAAAATGTTAACAGGCCAGATCAAGTCAGAAAATCCGAAAAAGTCAGAAATTAAGTCTCTTCTTTGCAATGCGGGCAAACTGAAAAGATAAATAAATAGAATTGATTTTGAAACCTAGATTTTGAAAGTCCTAATGCCTTAATGTTATTTATTTATTCGCCATATAGGTACATATTTTGAGTATTTTAAGCAAAGGGATAATTATCTTTTGGTTGGTAGATCACCTTGAGCTGGCAATTTTAAAAGTAGACCTCAAGTCAAAAAAGTGTGGGCACCCCTGATCTAGTGTATCATGTGATCAACACGGATCTGCACCATTTCCCATCTTCCATCCTGATTGGCTAAGATTGCCTTCTAAAGCTCACATGATTGGTCCGTTTCGAACAAAATGCCACAAATCACAAACACTGTGTGCAATTTCCGTGAAATTATACACGCACATTTCCACTAGGCCCAGGACGACATGCCACTCATTTCTTCCCCAAATCAGCCTCAAGGTGGCGCTATAACAGGCCAATTCCTGTTTTCAGCTATAACTGCATCGATCTGTATACAACTTATGTATGCGCACTCCCTAGAGGCCATGGAAAAACTTTGTCCCTGCATCCCTCCACATCTGCCGGTTATAGCGCCACCATGAGGCCGATTTCTGCAAAACACATTGTTTATGTTAGTCGCACAGATTTCATCCAAATGTCACGCAAATCGGTACACATGATCTCTGTAGTCATGTGATCAAGACGAGTCTGTTGGATTTCTCAGATTCTACACTGATTGGCTAACATTGCCTTCCAAAGTTTTCAGGAGTGGCCCGTTTTGTACGAACTGCTGCACATGTCCTGCTCATCCAGAATTCTATCCTCATGCTATGAGTGATCTGGCTCTGTATTTCCTCAACAAAATGAAGAAAATGATTGCAAAAAAATAACAAACAAAAAAACATGTTTATATTACTCCTAAACATTTTGCCAAACATCTCACACAGTCCTATCCTCCTGGTGGAGACCTGTGCCCAGAAGGGCACTTTTTCTAGTTAACAGTTCTTTCTCAGCGTAGGGTGAAAGTGGCTAATGCTCTGACCTCCACAATGTCCACTTGGCTTAGTACTGTACCTGTGAGATTGCCCCCTCTCCCTGTTTTACTGCATACCATGTTCATAAGCTACAGTGCTACACAGTCAAATCCTAAATGTAATCTCAGGAAGTTCCCATGTGCTCTCGCACCAGTAGCCACGTTTACATCCGTTCATAACTTCATACCTCCATCCTCTGCTGGCGTCTGGGATTGTGTGTGTGTGACTGAACTGGTTCAGAATTCCTCCCAGCTCAGCTGACATGCGAATATGATCACAGCCCACACATCCGAGACCAGAGACTATCCCACACTGTCCCATGATCAGGCCGAGGCTGGTCAGTATAACGCCAGCACACAAACACCCCTCCCTCCCCCAGCCCCCATCAATGAACACAGCCCCGTCCTCACCCACCTCTTATGGTAGACTTATCCCGTGGTCGCTGATTGTGATCTCTGACAGTATACAGTAATGGAGAAAATAAGGTGAATTGACATTTAACACACTGACTGACATGAATGGCAGGCTATGTGTTAGCACATTCCATCACTAGTGGCGCCTGTTGGTTTGTTAACAGTACAATCGTCTGCTACTTTAACTCTTGTTTTGTAGGCTTTGTCAATAGACTCATTTGACCAAAAGAAGAAAAGCTATATTCGTTTGCCCCCTCCAGTTTTCTGTAACTGAGTGTTTTGGGAATTTCCAGTGTCTCATTTAATTGATCTAATGAATGTGTTGCAATGCTTTCAATTATTCCCTTAATTGTATTAAATTAGTTGGCAAGAATGATTATAATTGATGGATTAGTAGTGTATCATTGTCCACAAAAGATGTCATCCTTGCACCTTCAATTTGTGTGGCAGTCATTACATGGATGAATTATTACCATGCTTCACCATTTCATAACTGTGAAACATATCAGACAAAAATGTAAAAAACATAAAAGGAAAATCACGCCCTTTATTTTTTTGTAAAGTTTGCAGTCTTATTGCTGGCCGACTCGCCAGCCAATTTCTCTCGTAACCTCTGGATGCATGAGTCGACTTCTTGACTGAATCAAGAAGTCGAGCTGACCCACCTTTCTTTGTGTCTGTCTTCCAGTTTTCTGATACAGAACGATAACGCTGGCAATGATTAGCAATGGCAATAATATCAGTGATTACAAAGTCTCCTATATATTTCATTGGATCAGTCATGGATCCAGTTACCTCTTTGTTGTGTGTCTGTCACCGTGGAGACATGCCTCTCCCACTGTAGGCAGGGAACAGATGGATTTAGCCTAGTAGTTCTCCAGTTGAGGATTAAGGTAAGCTTAATTGGAGCATCCTATTATACGTTTCTCAGTCTGGCACCCATGAACAAACTGTCATGTTCCCTGTTAATCAACTTTCTCGGGTTAAGCAATGAGTTTAGTTTACGCAAAAGTTTCTTAACTACTTTAACTCTGGCATCCCTATTCTGGGCATAGTGTCGTGGCGATAATATCTAAACTCACAATCTAACTAACACATTGTGAGATTGTAGATCATCACTTTATATTAAGTATAGAAGAATGCTTAAATGACAAACCAGGAAAAGACGACAATTACCATATCACCATAGTACTATATCCTCTATCCTGTCTCATTTCACAATATCAATGTAATGAATATATTTCCCAACCCTACTATGAACACTTAAGTGAGGGGTGCCCACTGTGGCTGCCACATGACGTCACTGCTTAAAGCAAACATAAAACATCCATAGACTTAATGGGTTTCGAGATTGAATTTGAATTTACAAATATGTATCTGTGTAAGATACCAGAGGATCTTAGTACGCCAGATAAATACCTTCTTAAAATACTGCTAGTGGCAACTAAAAAAGCAATAACCAAGAAGTGGCTTGATAGAAGCCCACCTAAGAGGAGAGTAGACAGCCATTGTACAGAACATACGAAATGGAGGAACTTACTTTTTTTTCCTGTTAGGATATGTACAGAGACATTTTACAAATACTGGTTGAAATGGATAGTAGGCTAGTATAGATGGGAATAGACATTTTGTGAAGGATCTTTGTATGACTGAATAAGAGGTGAACATGTTGAGGGATGAGGTTATTTACTTATACTTACTCAATTGGACTGTCATTACTCTTTGTCATTAACAATGTCATTGCTGTATTTGTTGTGCTCATATTTTTGTTTGCTTACCGGGTATTCTTTGGGTTTTTTTCTCTTCCCTCTGTTTTCTCCTTTCATTGTTTTTCATTATCTTGTACATTACATAATCCCATTACAATGAATATCGCTTTGTCTTAACAACAATAGAGATGGAATACCGATGTATAACAATCATGAACCCTGTCACTGGGAGTGAACAGACTTAAGAAGTACTGAAACCACTCAAATATGGGACCCTTACTCTACTGGGACTGTATGACCCGTAACATAATGAATGTTAACAGTAGAAATGTAAAAAATGATTTGTAACAATTACGAAATGTACTGTGATGCCCAACACGACCTACCTGTTCACCAAAAAAAATCAAAATATAAAATCCATAGACACTTGGCTGCCAGCCTGCCACATGACGTAATTTCTGAAAGCAAAACGATAACATCTGACGTTGAACGTGAAATGCTTGTTAAACACTCAGCATGTTGTTTTCCCAACAGGCTGCTCACATGGTGCGTGTGTGTGTTCAGCCCGTGTACAGTAGGTAGCAGCTGGCTGAACAGAGGCTGCATGTGTCTGCATGTGAGGCTTGTGTGTGTGTGGTGTATGTGGAGCGGGCTGGGCGTCTCTGTCCCCTGCGGGCTCTGAACTCTGTCTGTTCTCTCCCTCTTGGGTTTTGCTCTGGCTTGACTACGCTTTTGATGCAGCTGCAATGTGACCGTTATTGTAGTAACTACCACTGCTGCATTGAATAACGGCTAATATACATTGACTACGGCTGACTGTAACACCTGCGAGTCAAACCAGGTTCTTCTGAAATACTCAGATGACTCTAAACAGTACCAGTGTAGTGTTGACCGGCTTGTAGAATGGTGTGACAAAAATAATTTGATTATCATCACTAAGAAAACTGAGGAAATTATCTTTGGTCCTGCTCCCGGTGGTAAGACGCCACCAGTGGCAATCCATGGTTCAGCTATTGAACAAGTTCCATCTTACAAATATCTGGGGGTGATGTTAGACGCCACCTTATCATGGTCCTCTCATATTGAATATATCTGTAAGAGGATACAGCAGCATCCTTATGCCGACTTAGATCGTTTGGTGTTAGTAGTCAGATCTTGTCTCTTTTCTATAAGTCTGTTGTTCAAACTGTGATGTTGTACTGTAGCACGGCCTGATTTAACAGCCTATAGTATATAAGAACAAACACTATTGTCAAATTAAGATCGGCGCTAAAAATGTTGGTAGGCCTGTGGATGTCGTGTTACATTCCTTTAAAGAAGCCCAGACCAAGAGCATGCTTAGACTGGTGAAGAGTATCTCCTCTGACCCCTTACATGTTTTAAATAATGAATATCTTACTGTTGCCCTCCATGAGGCGCTTTAATCTTTCTTAAAGGGGAATGGGCTGGGGCTGCTGCTGGGGGGGTCTAACACCAGCTCATGTAGACCAGGAAGAGTGCAGTGTCAACAATGCATGGAGTGTTGCTGTCGCATCATCTAGAACAGATGTGAACAAAAAAACAATTGCGCGATTGAATAGGAGTTCTAGCGTTAGACCCCTCCAGCCCCAGCTTCATCTCCAGCCCTAGCCACCCTATATCTTTATTTATTTTTAAATATTTTCTTTTGGTCAATATACATAATTATCAACTTTTGTAAAAGGTTTAGGGAGAAATTCCCCTTTTAATATAAGAAACGGGCTAAAGAACTCTTTTGTACACCAGTCTGTTCTGCTTTTAAACCAGAATCGGTAAACCAGAGGATATGTTCTTGTTCCTGTCTGTTTCTGTGATTTGTGTCCTGTAATGTATCTTTTTGTAATATTATTGTATTATAGTATTGTCTATCTTGAACGTGACGTCATGGACGCAAAACAAATTTCAGTGGTAATCGTAATGGTAAGTGTGACTGAGTAACGTGCAATATAACTGCAGCTGCAGTATGTAAGAGTGACAGGCAATGGCTGGGTTTCCCAAACGCATATGCCCTCTAGGCCGCACACAGAAGCCTGTGAACATAGACATTCCGTGCATAGATGTGCCACGCAATGGAAGGCCTCAGGCCTGGTATGGTAGGCCTCAGGCCTGGTATTGTAAAAAAAAAAAAAAAAGAATTATATATATATATATATATATATATATATAATGTGTGTGTGTGATTTCTTTTTAGAGTAAAAAGAGCCTACTAACTGTCAGCTGTCCAGCAGTCCAAATATTATTACATTAAATTTCAGAATGGTAGACCTGCGCCCATACCAGGCCTGAGGCCTACCATACCAGGCCTGATGCCTACCATTGCATGGCACATCTATGCACGAAATGTCTATGTTCACAGGCTTCTGTGTGCGGCCTAGAGGGCATCTGAGCATGTGCAGCACTACGAGTCTTACACCATATGCGTTTGGGAAACCCAGCCATTAGCTCTGATTCACTTTGCCACCAAGTAGCAGCAAGTAGACTTTCTTGTACCCAAGGATAAATTACTTTCCACAGCATTGCACATACAGTATCGGGACAACAATTAGAACAACATTACTAATGATATACAGTGACCGCTATACATATTCGGGGCCTGTTCAGGCAGCAAGACCTACAATCTCAGCTTTGGCTGCAAGTGTCAGCCTTTTTCCAAGCGTTATTAGGCTTTTCCCAAAGTGAGCCCTTCTGCACTGTTTTGTGCCAGTGCCTGGAGGGCATTACGGTGGTCATCAAGTGGATGAGTGTTCTCTAGGGCAGTAGGGTAAAGGGATTGAGTGGGTGGATGTGTGACCTATTGTTTAGTTCCGTGAGGTTGGCTTTTGCGGGAGAACAATTATCCTGGCAGCAGTGTTTTGACCTGGTTAGTAACGGATAGCATGAGAAGCAGGTGGTTGCCTAGGCTGTGGCTCAGTGGTCCAGGCACCTTGGCTGGTAATCCAGTCTGGCAGTGTGCCGCGGGTTCGACTCCCGATCCCAACAGCCTTTACTGCATGTCACCCCCGCATCTCTCTCCCCATTTCCTGTCAGCCTATCTATCCCTCTACAAAAATAATAAAATAAAATAAAGGCGAAAGCCACAAAAACATTAATAAAGAAAAAGAAGCAGGTTGTCTGTTGGAGGCAAGAGATAACACAAGCCAAAGCTATATAGTTGTATAGCCCACTCCTTTATTGCCTCTAGTCTACTACTGGAACACCCAATATTTGTCGGTCTTCAATTCCTTTTCAGATTTATGATCCGGTAGGGAGCGGGTATTGTTTTGTAGTAGCCTATATGCAGAATGTGCCTCAACCGCTAGGCCAGTGTCTCCCCCCCCCTCATGGTTAATGAATAAACTGTATTAACCAATCTGTACGGTATGTTAATGCAATATAAATAGTACATCATGTAATGAGGTGATTTCCATACTCTTCCATACATTTTAGAATCATATTGTGAGCTTGTAGATCTATCTTCTGTGTGACAGCGAGCAACTAAGTACAAGGTTACCGTCACATCTGTGTCAGTGTTGCAGAGGCATCGGATGCATCCATTTTCAACCTTGTCTTGTGGGGTGTGGTCACTGGTCACTGCCAGTTTTCTGGTGTGTTGCTAATTTGGGTTGAAGTGGTTGCTGGTTGGCTCACTGAAAGGAAACTAAGAAATGCCTGCCAAGTGGGGTCAACCACGGCACTTCGATCAGGGAGTCCCGGGTTTGTTTTCCCAGTCACTCTTGGCATTTCCAAGTATAAAATAAAATAAAATACTCAAATTTCTACCTCAAAGTGAAACCTCAGTCTATGCTGGGAGCACACAACCAGTGATATTTAGGACTCTGATCAATGTGATCAATGTGTTGCAGAAATCTATATATATTTTTTGTTTCATTTTTTTCAAAGACCAAGACTAGATATGTCCCGATCACATGATCAGAAATCTGCTCCGATCACATGATTTTCAAAAGATCGGATTATTAAAGGGACACTTCACCCTTTTTGCAAAATAATATACGTTAATGGCGTTTAGAATATTTAGAACACTTTCCTGGGGGTCTTTATGTGGTTTTAGCAGTGAGCCCAGTGTCTCTGATGTCATCGACGCTCACTTCCTTCCTGGACTACAATTCCCATAATGCTTTGGTGCACTGCTCCGCCTTGTGCATAGGGGGAGGGCTGTCTTACTGAGGCAACATGTAGTCCAGGAAGTAAGTGAGCCCAGTGTTGATGACATCAGAGACACTGGGCTCACTGCTAAAAATCTAAAATATCTAAAACCACATAAGACCCCCAGGAAAGTGTTCTAAATCTTCTAAACGTCATTAACATATCTTTGTTTTGCATCCCTAACCAAGACATTGAGTATTCCTCCACTCCTCAGGTCTTATGCCAGAGATGTTTAACAAAACCTGCTGGTTTTGGAGTCTCATAAATGTGTGTGTGTGTGTGTGCATGGCCCCAGTATTTGTTCTCGTCAAATAGGCTGTCGGAACAGATTTGTGCTGCGTGTGGAGTCACAGTGGGGGGTTTGACAATATTTTCTACCCTAACCCTGCTCAGGAGGAATCGGGCTACTGTTCCATTAATTGAGGCTAACTGTTTCTTTAAATAGCAGATCTACAATTAGTAGATATATTGACCCTTATACAAAAAAATACTAATGCATGCACTGCCCAATTTAATACATGTTGAAGTGAAGAGCTCTGTGGTCTAAATGCATTCTTTTACCTGTCAGTCAGCTTCTAGAATTGTGTGACCCAAACGAGGGCACAGAACGACAATGCTGGTGGTTTGGTGATTCAGATTGACATCTGTCTCACCCCCTCAGCCAGACTCTATTCACTCCACTGCTGAGATGGATTGAGTGGGACAGTCACACACAGGCCAGTGCAGCCTCATAAGTGGTCAAATTTCTGACCAATGGCTAAAATTAGTTGTAAATGTCTTGGTATTTTCAGGCAAATAACCGTGGGAGGTGTTATTAGAGGCCCTCACAATCCGCCACTGCAGTAATGGGCCTCTGCACGCAGTATTGGTTGCATAACTCGTCTGCATTTGTGTCTGATGGATGGCTTTGCCCTCGTGCTGCCGGCATCCTAAAACGCTGAGAGCTGCTTATCTGTCTGTGGTCTGTGAAGTGAAAAAGCCCTGTCTGTGGGCTGAAATGAAAGTCTGTGTGTGAAATGAATACACAATACATTAACAGTAGTAAGGCTCCAAGCCACACTCTGGTCTGTGATTCAGTTGCACAGAGCCAAAAATATTTATATTTTTAGAACAGTGGTTCTAAAACATCTATCTATAATCTAAATGCACCAAGTCTCTGTGTGTAATCCACGTAACTCGGGAACTGTTCGCCCCACCGACTTCAAATGTGACACACGTGTTACACGTCACCACAGGGAGTGCAGTGCCCGGTGTTGAGTCGGGTGGACCCACGGTTGTCCAGAACCGCCACAAAAGGCCTCTGCCCCGGGTCCATATGGAGCTGGCCTGTTCTGGCATCATTCTGATTGGCTGGTCTATATTTGGATATGACAAAACTCCATATGGGCATAAAAGGGACACTGAGAGAATATCTAGGTGGGACATGCATTTCCAACTTGCATCGTTGCAAGTAGGCCAGTGCCCAACGGGCACCGCTGTAGGCTAGAGGCCCCATGGGCACCGCTCTAGTCTAGTGTTTTTGAGATTGACTACAGCTTAACACAGGTGTTTATGTGTGTTTACACGCATGTTGGTATCTAGAAGGACCAGTTAGATAACCATTGCACTAGCAATGCAGAAGAGAATTCTGCTTTGGCATGCTTCACAAGATAATGACTTTCTTCAGTCATACTGTAATAGGTTATTATCATCCAGGCATTCATACTGTAGTTGCCTAAGCCCTAAGCTATCAAACCAAGGGCAAGAGAGGCATACCTAGACAAACACACAGATGATTACAAATGACAACGATGGGAATACAGTACCAGTATTGCATAACACTCATCTGTCAACAAGGAAATGCCCATGTAAACAATATGGTCTAGGGCTTCAACTAGAGAATTTTCTCTTGAAGATTATTCTATTCATTATTGTGGTTTTGATTAATAACAAATAAAGCTGTTTGGGTCGTTTACGGCAGTTCCGTGACCGCAGAGAGCAAAGGTCCGTTTCTCAATGGATTTGTCATCTAGGAGGGTTATTAACCCATTTTGGGCGGGAACCCCTTTTGGTGTTAGCAGGGTTTTCATGATTCTGAATCCATTCCAAGCATTAGTTTTGCACAAAACACTCCTTGGCCTTACTGAAAGCAGAATGAATTTTAGGTAATTTTGCCTTATTGTGCCTTAGCAGGTTTTTGATGGTTGGCCATATGGATTTGGGGCTCATGAATTTCCCTGCATTTTTTAGATTTACATGGGGGCTCAATTTGTTTAATAACCCTCCTAGATGACAAATCCATTGAGAAACAGACCTTTGCTCTCCGCGGTCACGGAACTGTCGTAAACGAGTAACGACCCAACTATAACGACACAGCCATAAGCAGCCATAGTGGAGTGGGACAGGAAACTTGGAGAGAGTAGGAGAATGACCAAACCGCAAACGGTCCGACTGGGGACTCTATAATCAAATGGAAAGCGCCCTGATCACTTGGCAATCGTGTCACTTCAGTGGAGAGAGAGATGGCTCAGAACATTTGTTGCTATGCAGCTCTTCTGTGAACTGTCAAAGGTCACGGTTTTACACTGTTTTAGTTCCTTTGCAACCAGATAAACATTACTTTATTATTATCCCTAGCAGGTACATTTTATCACAGACACAATCATAGGATGTGTCACACTACTGAGGATGTGTCCTGAAATTGACATCATACCCTAGTTAAGAAATACACCTCCCAATGCCACTCTTAACATCAAGGCAAATCTCATGTGAGCCCACACCATCTATTGGCACAATGGACAGTCTTAACATCACGTCCCGTGTTTTATGATTCTAGGCATTAGGCAACATACATGTATAATCCAGAACTACTACGTACTATTGACTTTTTCAGACCAAGCCTTTATTTGCCCTGTGCCAGTGGACTGATGCCGGATAGAGAGGTTAATGATGACTCATATGCTCTATGGCTGGTGCTAAGCCTTGTTAGTTGTAGCTGGCTCAGCTGTGACTCAAGCTCGCTGCAATGTGTTCTGAGTTTGTAGATCTGCTATTTTTGGTGCACAACATGATCGACATCTACTCACAGTCAGGCGTCTTCCAGCCCCAGCAGGACTGCTTTCCTTTCTCTGCCGTTTGTGAAGAGATGCTTGCAAGGAATGATGCTCATAATTACACATGCTCAATTGCTCATATTTGCCTCATGTCCTCAAAAGTTTAATTCAATTTGTGCAGCTTATTGGCACACCTGGATTCAAATAAACAGGTGTTTTTAATGTCATTTTGTAGGACATGCAGAGTCTCTCTTTGGCAGGTTTTGTTTATGTAAGTTTAATTTAGTACCTGAACCAAGGTAAGCCTTGGTTCACAAAAATGTGACACAACCTCGAGTTGTGTATTTGCAAACCCCTAATGGGTATTTCTAACCTTCAGGTTTTTGCTTGAAAACACAAGCAGCCCACATTTAAGAGACAAATGGCCTTCATGTTCATCACTGCTTTATCAAGCTTGTCCTTCTGACTCCGGTAGACCAGTACTAACAGGAAAAAGGTCAAACAAGATTCTCTGACGATTCTGTTTAAAAAAACAACTTGTTTGTTTTCGAGGAGCCGCTATAAGAAGTTGAGACTCTCGTGGCAAACCTAAGCCCTGTATGTCTGCCTGCTCCGGCCGAATGATGTCATGAGCATTGAGCATAATGCTGCTTGCACAACAACTGCTGAGTATCATCATTGTGTGGTGTGGCATGAGAGAATTGCTTGGTGCCTGCCTGCCTGGGTGATTGTTACTCAGTGGAAAGTCTCGCAGTAGCCAAAGCATTGGATAGATGGATATCCAATGTCTGGGCTACAAGTTCTATTGAAAAGTGATCAATGCATGGCAGGGGCGCTCTGGTGTCTCAGAGTAAGAGGACATGCCACATAAATCAGGCTATCCTTCCCACAGCTTGCTCGTGTTTGAATCAGTTCTGAGGCCCTGGACTGCACGTCATCCTCTTCTCTCCAGCCTTTCTTGTGTCTGTTCACTTTCTTTATCCATCTGTACATTCCAAAAATCTGTCTCGTCTGTCACATATCTGGAGAACAGTCCAAACAATGGCCTTCACACATAATTTATGTGTGTGACTGTGTATTGCTGATGTCCCAAAGGAGTGTATGACTGAAGTTGGTGTGATCAGAATCAGCGTGCACCACAATTTAATGCAAAGTAAATGCAAAGACAAATGGGTACAGCCAAGGCAGTGATTAGATTTGTACTGACTTCTGGAGCTCGTTCCAATCAAATGGAGCACTGACAGAGAAGGCTGCTTTGCCTAGCTCTGAGTTAGCAAATGGAACCTTGAGGTTCAGGAACAGGAAGTCACTCGAGTGGATCTGATGGGGACTTGGATTCTGATCCAACATAGAGCAAATGTAAGAGGGGACCATTCCTGAGATGGCTTTGAAAATAAACATACCAGTGCTTGTCCCACCTCAGACAGAGAGGACAAGCCTGCTGTACATAGAATGTACAGTGATGGGTAGTGGTACTAACTGTCACCAGTGACCCATCTACGGGCGGAATGGTAAAATGTATGGAGCAGCAATGAGAGGCTTCCTTGGGCTTTTTCTCTGGTAAAACCCGGACAGGCGGTGGGTTTAATACCATTACCTAGGCAGACGGATGCCGGACGGTGGGTTTTGACCACGTGACGCTCATAAGGGGCTGCTCACTGCTCTGGTCTTGGCCATTATTGCATAGAAAGAAGGGTGAATCTCAACTTCCAGTTTTCATCACATGAAGAGGATTTCTGTTTTTCCAAGTGCAAATGCTAAGCACGTGTAGCTTCATTTTTTCCCACGACACCCAGATGACTCGCCTGGTTGGGCCTCTTCTGAAGCGTGTGGAAATGTGGGCGCTGTTTCTCCTCCTGTGCACGGCAAGCTGAGGTTGGCTGAAACTGAGGTGATGGGAACACACATGTTCATTAAAGGGGTTTAGCCATTCATTCCATGACATACAGTACACCTTGACACGCACGTGCACGTGCGCGCGCGCGCGCACGCACACAGAAACACCCAGAGATGTCAGCAGCAGAGCAGGACGTCACAGGTGCAGGTCTATGCATAGCATTTCCTGACAGATTCACATGGATTATATTATGTGGCAATGTAATCTGCAGCACAATTGGTGGTCTTAAACAGGATACAAGGATACTTGTAAGCACTAAACATTGTCATTGGTTGCTATAAACTAAAGTATTTCAGGCTGTTAAAGGATGAAGCAGCAGTGGATTTTCAAGTTGTCTTTGTTTGAAGACTTGTGACTGGAGAGGAGTGAGGCAGGAGACGGAAGCTACTGCAAATGAGATTGTGATGCATAATTAGAAAGCCAAGTTCTGAGGTTCTCTCCACACTTGAATGCACAATATCTAGTGTTTATGGAGCTTCATAGAATAATGGTAAAGAGTATAAATGGAATTGCCTGTGCAGCTGTTTAGGCTAATTGTTTATCATGATTCTACACAGAATATAATTAAAGAATAGGAAATGTAAATTACATAAGCTTGTTGGATTTAAAGTTGATTTCAGGGGTCATAACATTGTTGGCCTGTACAGAATGCAGAAGGATAAACGATACTATATTTCATGTACTGTAACAGGCCTAATTAAAGGTAGGGTAAGTGATAAAAAATAAACTTAAAATAAGTGTTAAATATCTATTATGATATTGATCATTGCTACAGAGTTCAGTTACAGGGGTTTCCCTGTTTCGCCAGCTCTTTAGTAAACAGAATGCATTTTCAGGTTGCAATGCATGTTTTCAATGCATTTCCATTACCAATTCTACGAGAGATGCACAATACTGTACAGGTTGCAAGTACAATATGGATGTAATGACACAGATACATTTTAGAACTCGATGGCTGAAATTGGCAACCCAAAATTTATTTCCGTTTTTACTTATTAAATATCACTTACCCTACCTTTATGGTGAACACCATGACTGTTAGCAATCCTAATTAATGGTGAACAACATCATGAAATCAATCATGCTTGGCCATTATGTTCACATACAGGATTACATTCTCTCATAATTTGATTAAGATGAGCAGACATCTGATGGTTCAAAATGAAAAAGGCTGAATTTGGCAGAATGCATATTATCTTGATGTATAGTAATTGGGCAGGACAGTGTTTTCTTGTTTTTTAATGGTGTGAGAAGCACTATGGTAGTGTGTAGTGGGTAATCCTGAGCGCAGCGTGAGAAGTGAGGGACAGAACCTTGTGCTAAAAAAAAACGTGAGTTTACAACCATGTTATAATGTAAAAACAAGTTCCGGGTCTTGGTTAATTTAAGTTACCGGTAAGGTATATGCTCGTAAGATGTTACCCCCACCTGCACCATGACAAAGTGTGTCAGACGCAAGGTATTTTATTTTTTTCTGTGAAGCTCTCAAATAACTGGCCTATGAGTATGAGTGACCCACTGTTGACTGACCCATTTCTCTCTAGCAGCCAGCTGAGTCAGGTTGACTTCTCTCTGACTCCATTGAGTTATATGTCTCTTGTGAGTGCATCTCTTGTCTTTTTGGCACATGGTGTCCGAACTAGACTTGTTTGTGCCACAGCAGTCTTCCTCGTTGGCAAATCAGATTATAGTGCAAACTGCTTTAATGATAATTGAGCGGGGTGTTGTGCCGTACAGACTGCTGTTGAGGTAGTGTGTAGCTAGTTGAACTTGTTCCCCAGGCCAAATGGCTAGTGAAGAGACATCTTGAGTAGGGCATTCCTGCAGCATTGATTTGGGGGCTGATTAGTCTGTCACAAACCTATTTAAAATAATCACATAAATTAAATTGTTTGTATAATCGTTATCAATTTCATTTTCAAAAATAGTGGAAATAGCCAATCTACAAGCTCAAACAACAAAATGTGACTAGTTTTGAGCTTGTAGATCAGCTATTTCCTAAACATTTTGAAAGTTATATTAGTTATTTGTCATATCTGCTCTTTACACTTTTCTGTTTACGAAGCCTAAAAGCCAAATGGAAATGTAATTTTATTCATCTTCCAATGTTCAAATGACACAAATGCTATTAAATTGTTAATCGTAATTATTTGAGCGACAACTAATTGTGACAATCGTGAAAGCCCTAGAGCTGAAACGGATTAGGGAATTTAGGCTGATATATCGTCCGATGTTCTATTATGTGTATAAAAGTGGAATATGGGCTGATAACGAAGAATAGACCATCAGGCCGATATATCAGTATTTCGGTCCCTACTCAGGATGTCTCCTTACTACCCATTTGACCCGGGGATAATTTCATCCAGCTGTTTTGATACAGATGCATGGAAACTGATTATGCAAAAATAATTGCGACCAGGTGACTATATTATGAATTGTGACGGGCCTTGTCAACATACAGTAGCAGGAAGCACATTACACAATCCGGTGCAAATCTATGCATAGAATTTCTGTCACATTTATAGCCAACAGTATTTCATGACACATTTCACAGGACTGTGTGTGTGTGTAGCAGTGAAAGAGGCAGCAAGCACCACATAGTAATTGTTTGAAGTATTTGGTTTGTTGAAGGGTGAACTGTCAGTGGATTTTCCGGTTGTCTTGAGTGTTTACAGGCATGTTTGTAGCAGCTTCCTTCTGCCTCATTCCTCCTGAGTCACAAGTCTGGGTTCACATGAGTTTGTGATGCATTATTACAAAGCCAAGTTCTGAGATTTTCTCAGAACAGAAGAGGGATGCACACAAGAGAGATGCACCGTCCATAAATTCTGTTTTTCCAAGTGCTCATGGGGGCAAAAATGTAGAAGAAATGTCGGGGGTGGGATCTGCACTCTGCAGATATGATCTATCTGTGATAGGCTAATATTGGTAAGGTCCTTGAGTCAAGCATTTGTCAGAAATTGGATTCTGGTTTTTCCAATTTATTGTGTTTAAAATGTATCTGAGAACGCTTGAATAATGAGTTTTGGACATTTATATAATTTTGTCAGCATTATTTGACCAATATACTATAAACATTTGTTCACGTGCTGTGCTATTATGTGCAGTCATTCTAAGCCTGACGTATGCGGCGTCTCCTCCGTAAATAGCTGATCTACAAGCTCACAATGGGTCCCAGCTCAAAGCGATATATTAGATGGGCTATTCTTTCAGTCTCCGATGCTATTGCTGTCAAGAGCTCACGTCGGCCTACAGATGGATTATAGGGTTATGCAATAAGACAAACAGGATGGGATATTAATTTTAGCCCTAGTGGTGCAGGATTATCAGTCGACAAACAGACGGCTGATGGATGATTATAGTGACTCCAGACAAAGCTATTCCTTCAGTGGGAAGAACTGGGTTAGTGGATTGTGTTCTGTAAACACATAAGTGTGGCTTTCGTGTTCATTATGTAGGCTGGTTCATGGAAGGTAAGTTGTAGCCAAATATTCATCTACAGCCGTGGTTCTCAACCTGTGGGTCAGGACCCCCTGGGGGTCTCCACATGATTTGAGGGGACGTTCCCAGATGACATTGAAGTGACAATTGAAGGACCTTTTTAATTAAGTAAAAAGAAAGAAATACCATTACTGCATAAATGGTAAACAACTATACTATAAAAACTAATTGGTCAAATTGTCAAATATAAGGAGGCAAATATTGTGAAAATAGATTATGCTACAAGCTCACAGTGAGCTTGTAGATCAGCTATTTTCACAATTTATCTGTGGAACAGTCAAACTAAAGATTATCCCTCAACTCAAAACAATTCCAAGTGCTTGTCAGGGTGGGTGGTCTCTAGTTCAAAGATTATTTGATCTACAGTATATAATGACATGCCCAAAATAACGATAACAGCGTTAATTTGCCGTTTGATTTAGCTTAAAAACGTAACGTTACACCTTATTAGTCCTGTAGGAGAAACTCAGTTTTATCTTCAACAGCTGCTGATGGCTGCTCAGATGGTCATGAGGAGTACCCGGGGGGGGGGACACTTGTCTTGCTCAGGGACACTTCTACATGCATACTAGGTGGACCGCAGAGAGAACCAGTGACCTTCTCATTACCACCAGACGGCCTGGCTACTAAGCCAAGCCCCAGTAATGGGATCTCTGTATAAATAATACGTTGAATGGTACATTTGTCAATGATCATAATGATTTGTTTTGATCTGCTATTAAGCCAATAAGCCCTGACATACTCAGTCAGCACCCGTCCCTCAAGCGCTCTAACCACAAAGATGACTGGCATTTCTTGGCACCTAGCTTAATTATAGCCAGCCTCGCCCATCTCCGCAAGCCTCACCCTCTCCTCACCTCTTGTGTTTGGGTACCTCCCTTTATAAACAACTCCCACTTCCATACCTAGCTAACCATGAACTGTGCTAATATCACGCTAATATGTCTTACATGATGTGTATGAGGCTGTGGACCACCATTGAAAATATTTCTTTTGTTAGAAATAGATTCAGTACAGAAGAGAATAGTCATTCATACAGTATACTAGTGACTGAAATTAACCACTGAAAACAAAATGAAATGGGGCTTAAGTGTTTAAATTGTTACTAATTTTGCTTGGAACCCCTTCAAGGACCCCTGGGGGTCCCCTTACCCCACTTTGAGAACCTCTGCTTTACACTGCGTAGTATAGATATAAGGTGTGCCACTTAGGGGTATGTCCAAAAAAGTTGACTTGATCCTAAGGGCTTGCTCCCAGTCTCTGGACTTCACTAATGTTGGCAGATAATCCTTGGATAAACACTTCAAAGTCTGCTACCTTTTCATGTAAAATGTGATTTAGTCCCAGAATAGCTTCTTTCTTGGAATCACTTGCTCCGCCCTACAATTGTATTATCCCTAATGGGAGCCTCATCGTCCTGCTGTTGCGTGGGTTTTTGTATTGGGCACCTTGGGTCAACTTGGCATGTTAAACTCTCTGGTTTGTTCGGAGCACCCAAAACTGTCCCGCCCAGACGGCCATCTCATTTGTGGGTGCAACAAGTGGCCACTTTGTCAACCTGATTGGAACGATGTGATTGAGCCTTTCGGAAAGCATATGGCACAGAGCGGAGCTCGTATCGCCACGGTGAAAGAAATGCTTTGTACATTCCTAGAGATGAAGATCTTGTAAGATGTGTACTTGTGGTGTGTGTTTGTCTTGTATTGGGGACTGTGTGGAAGTGTTGAGGAACCTATGCAGAGTTGGTTACAGTGATGCTGGGAGAAGGACTGTGCCTTCCTTGGCCTCTAGCTTGAGGACTTGTAATATAATTAGTTTATTCAAGCTGGGGTTGTTTTGTGGATAATATTGTATATCGAACTATTGTGGACTGGGGCCAGCCCAGCATCTGCAGCGTTTAAAACCCTAGACTAGTGCTGCACAATTCATCGAAAAAAGATCGAGATCTAGATTCAGACGCCTAATGCAATCTCATTTTGTGAAGAATCGTGTAGAATCGTGCAGCCAATCGTTGGCTGTCCAGTTAATTTTAGTTACACTTATGTTTTTTGTTTTTCTCATGGAAAAAATGAGAATTGTGTGAGAATCGTAATGGGAAAATCAAGATTCACATTTGAGCAAGAATCGTGCAGCACTACCCTAGACTGCAGGGATCCCAGCAGAGGTGTTGCGTAATAAGGCAATGTATGCTTACTGTACTATATGTGGAGACATTGGGAGCGGGGTGATAGGTCACAAACCTTGCCGGAGTACTTAGCAAGTGTTGTGTGAAATGTGGTGGCACGTGAGTGTGCGTGTGTTGTGTGATGCTGTGAGGAAGGTTTTGGCTGTGGCCGTGAATTGTGTAAGGCCCGGATATATTTCTACTTGCAAAAAAGAGATTTCAACCTTACTACTACTTTGTACTACTAGTACTTTGCAGAGGAAATTATGTGAAAAGAAAATGCAACTTTGATGCACATTTATTATAATTATTAAAAAAATAAATAATTAAGTTACATTTGGGGGATATCTTTAACAATAATAAATAAAACATTCTAATCACAAAGGTATATAAAAATATATATTGCATGCGGATACGTCCACTCGTATCGAGACATCATGGCGATATATATATTACAGGCATTTTACTTACGTTAAAGGTCAAAGGTTAAAACTTGTTAAAAACGTTCGCAGGCCCCATCGTTGGGGCCTGCAGGGCCCTGTTTTATGCTTTGTCATACACCAGTGATGCACAAAAATAGCATTTATTGCTATTTTCACTGCTTTTGAATATCGCTGATTTCATTCAAAGTATGTTTTATAATCGATTAGTTTGATTAAATGTTGCACCCCACCTGTTCTCTCTCTCGCAGGTGATAGAGTCTCTAGGCATCATGATCTACAAAGCCCTGGACTACGGCCTGAAGGAGAGCGAGGAGCGTGAGCTGAGCCCGCCCCTGGAGCACCTCATCGACCTGATGACCAACAGCACAGAGACGGAGTGCGACGACCCCTGTCCTGACGAGGGCTACGAGGCCACCGAGGAGGAGGAGGACGAGGGGGAGGGAGATGAGGGTCCCGCCGCCATCGTCCCCGGAACCGCAGTCTCCAGCGTCCGCTCGTATCGAGACATCATGGCGGTATGTCGAGTGTCCAGGCTGAAACTAAATGCTCTTGGAGTTGTTTTATATTGTAGTTACAGTAAGTCATGCCAAAATATCGAGATACAATATTTTATTGTATTACGCTTAAACAAATTCTCGACCGTTTTCGATGCGGGAAGGCTCGCCGGAACCAATTTCACTTTGTGTATCCTGTATGTGTTGAAGACCCCCCAAATGCTCCCCAGACCCTGTATTAATAGTGGCCACTTATAGTTGGGAATAGGATCCAAATGCAGAGGACAAATTTCACTTCAATGTACAAAAATACTCCAAAGGAGTGGGGACTAAATTATTTGGGATATTGGGGGAATATCGTAACACCTCCTTTAAATATATAAAAACGTGGGGAAATATTGCAAAATGTTCTATTCAATATTGCCACAAGGCTACTTGAAATCTAATCTAACAACTGAGCACATTGCTTAAAGTTAAATTAATCATAATTAAAATTCTGATTAGCCTACGGCCCTGGAAGGAAATGAGAGCTCAGCATGTCAGGCTGTCTCCCTCGGTTAACCACTCATACCTGTTTGCTTCCTTGTACAACCGTGTCCCACGGCGATTATAGCTGATCTACAAGCTCACAACATTGCAATGCAATGTGTGGTAACTTGTAAGCCTGTAGATCGGCGTTTTTTGAAAGAAATTGGAAATGCTATAATTATTGAGAGAGAAATCAATAAGGTTTTGGCTTATTAATTCTAGCGGGCATAACCTGACTTCATGTCTCAAGAGACCAGTCATGCAAGACATGTTCCTTGTTTTACCGGTAATTTGCTTCATCTATCTATAATGACGCCAGGTTTAAAAGTACGCCCACAAGGTCCTTCTACAAATCTACACCAAGCTGAACACGTTTCTTCTGAATCATGGGACTTGGTGTAAACACACAGGTATTTGGGGAATAGGCTTAGAAAATCTTATGGTCTGATCCTCTCATAATAATGATGAACCCCAGCGTATAGCCTCGTATGTAACGTAAGCACTAAAGCCCGGTTGTGTCTCTAGCCCGGTTTCGTTCAGCCCCTTAAAGAACCACAACAAGCACTGGATTGAGTGTATGTATTACATGTGTTTACTTACAACACGGCCATATTAGATAACTGTACATTCTCGTCTTGTTCATTTCAGACTATGCTGCTATTCTGTCAGGTTGACATAAATTTAAGTTTGAGCCTGAAAGAACATGCAAACACAAATGTTCTTCAGAGAACGGAATAGTGATGATTTTAAAATTCAGAGAGATATGCTTGTTGTTGCTGTCATGTCCATGTTGATCAGGCTGTCCCATGGAGTTATAGTTGCTCCACAACAATTCAATTGTCATCAGAGACATAGATTAAATGGTGGTTTTAACCACTTGCCCAATGTATTCTTTGTGACACTATAGATTAGCTACAGTATTCTTGCTGTTGGCCGTACAACAATGTGTTGCATCGCTGCTGTTGTACATTTTGGGAAACGTTATCCTATAATGACATGCCCAAAATACGGACACCAGGTTGAAAGTGGTTAATGTTACCTTCTGGTCCCCAATTCACTCTTGATATAGATCTGCATACTTGGCAGGAACAATGGAAACCACCACTATAAACCTGACAATTACCTGGGTTCATGTTACCTGTGAATTTCCCCTTAACGTCTGAGAAGGAAGACGACAGTTTTGCTGTCATCATACCATTCCTGTGGCGGGCCCAACCCTGGAGGTCGGAAAAGAAATGTCATTGGCCCGGTTTCGCCCCTTTGTTGATGAAGATAATGTGACGGGTGCCGCCTTGTTTTGGTTGTCACCCTTGGGCCGTGAAGGTACAGGGATTAAAACGGAAGGTCGGCTCGTTATCCAAAGATGCTGCAACTGGCCAATCCGGTTCTCCTCATCGCTGAGGAGACATAGTTTTGTGTTTTATAAACATAAACTGTAAGGGAAGGGAAAGGGAGTATGTTATGGTCCCCAGGGGGGGGAGGGAAAATGGCTTTTAAAGCCAGATCCAGCTGTTTGCTGTTGGGATGGTTATGATGAGCACATATTGGGGGATAAGTGTATTGCTCAAGGACTTCAACACTTACTTACTAGGCGAGCAGGTGGTCGAACTGGCTATATCATAAATATACAAATCAAGTAGCAAAGTGAGTTTAACATCATTTAACATTGTTTAATGCAATCAGTTAGGACTTTTCTGGGTATTTATGGGCTGTCAAGGCCATAAAGTAGTTTTTTTTTGTCACTCAGTATGCGTTCCTGCGTAACGTCCGGGTACGATGATGTCATGTGCATGCTGCATACCCTCTATTCTGATTCCCAGACGTCCTTCCTACCCACTCTGCAACAGTTGCACCATTAATCACAATCAAACAAATACACATCATAAAGTGATGCAAAACTAACTCTGTAACTAACAAATAAAGTGTGTTGTTTATCATGGACACTTTGAGTGCATGTGATAAATCCTCCTGTAAGTCGACAAGTGTTTGTCGCTATGCAAGTATACGTGTACAGTACTGGTACTGCATATATTACACTTGCACAACAAGGCTATTAAAGAAACCAGTACATACTAGTGATGTATGTAGAGTTGATCTTTGCACAATAATCTATATCATGCCCTCCCTCCCTCCCAGATATGCTCGTCCCACCTGCCCAGTCCATCAGACGCCCCCAACCACTACAAGGCGGTGTGCCGCGCACTGTACGCCGAGACGAAGGAGCTCCGCACTTTTCTGGAGAAGATCAGGAGCGCCAAGGAGGTGAGAGATGCGCACGCCACATGCACAACCAATCAAAGGCTACTGCACAGCAGTAGATCTGCACAGCAGTCTAAAAAATGACCAATAAAGACAGATTTATGATCCTGTGCACACTGAAAGTAGGCAAACTACAAGCTCACATCATGTCACATTGCAAGCTAGTAGGTAGATATTATATTATTTTAGGTGCGCTTTGCCATTGTATGGTGTTGAAGAAGAGTCTAATCCAAGCACCATACCTACTAGGGTTTTCTCGATCGCGTGAACGAAAATCGCTGCCTATCATGTCATTTTCAAATGATCGGGAGGAAAAAAAGTTGATCGGGGCATCCCTAGTATCAATATTATATCCATATCATGATATTAGACTGGATATGACTTTGGATATTGTGATATGGCATAAGTGTTCTATAAAAATATCGGATCGGGAATAATCGGTATCGGCAGATACTCAAAATCAAATGATCAGAATCAGATCGGGAGCAAAAAAAAGTGATCAGGACATCCCTAATACCTACCTCTCTACTGAGTTGACATTGTCATTTTCTTGGCATGTTGCCGTTAAGAATTATTAATGTAAGGTGTAGGCAAAACCTACCAACCAATATTTTCCCTGATTGTTTATGCAGCATCGATGTCTGTCTTCCAAACATATGTGGAAACACATGCTGGATTAGCCTCCCACTGTTCACATAGCTTAATATGTTTGTATGGCGAACTGTAGGGCCTAGCTGTAGTGTGTCAGTCTGTGTGGAGCTAATCTCTCAAACTGCTGGCCAAATAGTCTTGTGTATACTCCCTGTAGGCAGTTTTATATTTTTTCGAAATCTTTAACTTTAATTGTATAAAGGAAGCTCTGATCGGGCTGAAACCTTGCCCAAATTTGTATAATTAGATTTGTCATAGAGGACTGACGTCACAGACTGGTCACATGAAGGCCGAGTCCACATTGGAACCACGCCATTTTTTAAAATATTGAGTTCTATGTTCACATCCAGTTCCTAATATTATTTGCTTCTCATTCTTACATTATCAAATCCAGATAGCCATGACAATGAATTATACCTTGAACATTAGACTCAGTCGCAGATAGTCCTAGACCTTATCACCCAACGTCACCTTATAGCCGTCGAGTGAGATAGCAGAGCTCGGTATGGAACAAACTGAAAGTGGATGGGTGAAAGTAGGTGTCTTGGAAAGTACACTGTAATTTCCTCAGTGTTAATATAACATAACTCATTTAGCTTACCCTTGCAGGTCAAATTCTTTGTCACTTTGAGCTGAGGATTTTGCAGTGTATACAGCCAGCACAGAGTTGCTGGAGGGTTCCAGGGAATGTAGATTTAATGGCAGCATAGCAGCAGTAAACCGGTTGAACTGGGTTCGTGAGACAAGCAGGCTTCCTAAATCTAGGAAATAAAAGTCCATGGGGATCGAAATACGTCCCCAATAATGCAAAACCACACTCTTCATTACAATGCCATGAAGGAGAATAGCCTTCCCACAGGGTAGAGTAACATGGCTGATTTCCACCAGCACATGCCCTATGTGCCAGTGGTTCCCAAACAATTGAAATAGGGCTGAAGTGGTTAATTAATAATGCATTTTTGGGTCCAAGGGAGACGGCTAATTTAGCTTTTGGGTCTCAAGATAAGAAGTTTGGGGACTGGGTGTAAGCGTCCATTGTTACACTCTCAGAGTTAAATACACACACAGATGTTGCTGTATAGTCTCTCTTGTCTTCTAACATATTTGTGATTATTTCACTGAACTAGCCTGGTCTGCTGTACCTTACCCCATGCAAACCAAAAAATAATGGTGAATGGTGTGGTTTAAAGTTCTGGTGAGCTCCATCTAGGATATCAGACAGGATATAAATTCAGGCCATGTCCATTATCACTTCTTACGATGGGACATGAGAAGTCCTTATTCTAGGATTTCTGCTTATTGTCCATGCTCCCAGCAGGGTGTTGGCATGCCAACATACAGTACAAACCCTGTTGAATATTATGCTACATACCTGCCTTCTTTTCACCTCTGTAGGGCCAGCTTGCGTCACACATTCCCATAATGACTTTTAAAGAAGGGTGTGGAATTTAGTGATTTCAAAGGCAAGGCCACGTAACCTACAGGTATAGTGTTGTAAAAAATCACACCTATGTGAAGTGAAGGGCGCCAATATATTAAAGTCTATCTCGTGTTGATTAGGTGACGTAATGGTGATGTAAAACAAACAGTGCCAACACAAACATTAAACGCCATTAACAATAAAGAGACAATATGACTTAAACGACATTATGGCATACATTTTCTTTCTTCCTAGAAATAAAACATCTGGGTTTCCAAGGCTATGGCCTCCATGCTCTGGGCGTGAAACTGCTTTGTTAGTTATGTTGCCCACAGGCATGTATTTAAAAACTATTAAAGGTTATACCTGACAACAAGTTAACCTAAAGGTGTGAGTAGTTGAGCCATATGGTTTTGACGTTTGTGTGCATTCTCATAATTGCATTATGAGGCCTACATACTGTAGGTTTTGTGCAGCTCAACTAATGAAATTAAGAATATTCATTGCTGTCGGGAGGAAACCACCTAACTCTTTTAGATTTTTTTTTGCTATTGAACACCCTTTACATCTGTGTTTTGAAAATATTGAACCAATGGAAAGTAGTAAAAAACACTTTGGACAAAACCTTAACTCCATTGGACCCTCAAACTGTGCTAAAGCAACTAACTCCACCACCTCTCCCCCGCTCATGCAAGTAATTGACAATATATAAAGTCACAACACCAACTTTAATGAGGCAGTATTGCTTTGTTTTCTTAATTTCCTGAAAAAGTTATTGTTATTATTATTATTCTTCCCGACGGCAGAGATATATTTTTTCTTAAAATACAGGAAATGTAGGATACAAAAATCATTTTCCTAATATTTTGTTAATGGCCAAATACTCTTCTCCATGCACCAGTATTCTTTTGCAGATGCAGTGCAGCTTGCATTGTGATAGTGCATGCTTAGACCATGTGTGTACATGTACAGTAGGTGCTGGGTACGCAGCAAAATCCTGTAAATGGTACTTTTTACAACGGTTAAATTTAATTTAGATTTCATTATGTATGACTGCTGCAGTATAGAGTCACCTTTTATATATACTTATGTAATATATGGTTACAAACACCAGTGGAACCTTTTCAGACCACCATAAGGAGATTAACATAGAGGGCAGAGGCCAACAGTACTGAATGGTGCAGTATACTCGTTAATACATAATCATATAATTTAACTAGCATAGGATTCCGGAAATCCTGTTCACGCCACATTGCAATGTCTCTGTTTTACTTCATCTCTTGTTCCATAGTCATGGTGTCATACATTTTGCTCCTTTTTCTTTTAGAGCTTTTCTCTTCACACCAGTATTTTTCAGCTCCTCTATAAATACATTGAATCCCTCCCTTTAGAAGAAGTGTGTGGGCGTTTTGGTGAGAACACATTGTCCATTTGCCAAGGCTGTACGAGGGTGTGAATGAATGTAGATAATAAGTGTGACTGGAGGCAGAGCGTCATATTGGAACTGCAGTGTTGAGACGTCAGATGTGGGTGAGCTGGTGAATCCAAACGAAACTGTGTTTCCGTTGCATAGTTGAGCTTGCGTGGCTGTGTTCAGTCTGTGGCAGAGTTGCATACATAATAAGCCTGATTCATTCTTAGTCATACAATGTTCCGTAACACGCAATATTTCCATATAGATTTGGCAATAAACACAACTAATTATGGGCTTAATGGGAGCAGCTGTCTTGTGTGACTGGATCCGTGGGCTTGAGGAGAAGAATAGTTAGGGTGAGATAAGTGACTAATTTCTCTCCCTCACCTCGGAAAAACCCCAATTGCAAATTTAGTGGATGACCGTAGTGGTTCTTAATTGTGCTGTACAGCTCCCAGTGGCCAACAACAGAAGAGTGTGAAGAAAAGGAGAGCTCTGAGCACTCGAAACATAACGGAGGAGAGAGCGTAAAAATCTATGTACTTTAATCTTGTTTACAAAAGGTATTAGACAGCTTTTAATACTTTTTGTAAACATGATAAAAGTACATTGATTTTACGCCCTCACCTCCGTTTCTTTTTGAGTGCTTGGTTCTCTCCTCGTCTTACCTTACCATTGGTTCCCATTTCAGAAATGCATTGTTACTTAGAGGAAAAATCTAAGTACTGCCACCACTGAAGTATACACAGTAAACTCTAGAGTGTTAATTCAACACTTGACACTGCACACATGTAACCAAATGGACCCAGAGGGTCTCAGAGTTAGCAATGGGTAAATGAACACCGAGTATTTTACTCCCTAGCTGGCTGAAAAAGGAGGCAGCAGCGAATCCTCAGGGCTTCCTTCTTTTTGATCTTAGGGTCTGGCATGGATCATGTTTGATTCATCTGGCTTAAAATAACTCTGATTAGCTACATGTAGGCCTCTAGACAACATGCGTGGAATAGCTTCTGTAACAGAAAGTGAAAACACTGCAGTATTTCCGTGGTGGCGGGGCTTCTGACGCAGTCGGCTGACATGCAGCCGTCTTCATCTTTCTTCTGGTGGACACAGTCAGACAGTAATGCTAAACCTGCAGAAAGATGAATACTGTGTCTTCACGCCCATGCCCCAGTGCCTACAGTATGTTACAGTACATATTTCACCTGTTTTCTGAACTGGTTGATCAGAGCTCTGGTAGAGCAACTACACAAGCTTAAACAAATGGTGACTATTGTTCCCATGTGTAAAGCCCTATCCACACCAAAGGGTCAAGACGGTTTTAGCGTTGTCCCTGCGGTGTGATATGTCTTGTTGCACATTGACCCTAGTGATTCAATGCATGGAATTCAATGGCCCAAACCACACCAAAGGGTCAAGACTGTTTTAGTGTTAACTCCTTGCAACCGTTTGGACCCAAGGAGTTGCATGGTGACCCTTTGGTGTGGTTAGGGCTTAAGAACTCATTCGGACACTCATTCGGACAGTCTGCCTTCCCAGTAAAGGGGGCACAGGATTATGTCTACTATTGTTTTGTTTCACAAGTTAATGTATTGGGTTTGATTGTTAAATATTACTAGTTTTGGTAATTGATTCGGTTTTAGACTAGTGTTATTCCATTTTAGAAAAGGTGTTGAAAACTAGCACTCGTGCTACACTGTAAGCAATGCATCCCTATGAATCATTTTAGCTGGGGACCCCCTGTAAACCCCTTAAGGACCCTGCCCTGGGGGTCACCAAACCCCATGTTGAGAAATACGGTTGTCCTTGACTTGGTACGGGTTGAGGTATTTTAAGCTATCTTTCTACAGCTAGCTGGTACTGTTGACGCTCTACAGAGAGGACTTGGCAGAAAGACAGCATTAAAGCAGTCATTAGTCGGCCATTGATTTCTGCCCCCAGCCCGAGCTCAGTGTTGTCCCCATCAGATGGGCCCAGGTGGATATCGGAAACTAAAAGCCATATCGATTGACAACCATGCCAGATGGCTCGGTCAGATGAGGGGCAACTCTGGTCACTAATGTGTTGTCCTTTCCAGCAATGTCAATGTCATGACATAATTGAACCCACTTAAAGGTCCTTACTCACAGGGGGTGTTTTTTTGCGATTAAATTAAATTAAAATGTACTTTTTAAAATGTTGTTCGGATTCACTGAATATAGGCATCAGCCTGTATGACTGAGGAATCGACTAAATGTGTAGCAGAGTTGATTACAACCTCATGAATGAAAAGTCAAATAACTCCCCGGCATTATATAGGGATGTCCCTTTAGTCTAGTAGTTATGATGTTGGCTTTCCACGCAGGAGACCCGGGTACGAATCCTGGGCATTGTATATGAATCATTTTGATGCGAAATAACCGCTTTGTGAAGACCTTAAATTAAAAATGTATTCAATTTTTTTTTAAAAAAGCAAATGGCTGCTCTTCAAACTCATTGCACAACGTGAGCTTGCAATTTGTCTATTTTATTGTTTTTACAAATATTTTCGCCTATACTGACTTGCATGTGTGTGCGCAGTAGGACAATTTTCTTTTTTTAATCTTCCTCTCTTTCTGTGGGATGGATGGGTAGGACCTGAGGAAGATGGAAGTTCGGACGCGGGGTGATCCTGTTCAAGACCTTGACGAGCTTCAGAATGCTGATTGGGTAAGAGATCTCAAGTATCGTTATGCTAACCCTTAAGGTCAACCAGAGCATGTGAGCGGCACGGAGCGGCCAAGAAATCCGCTCTTCGCTCTCGCCGGCTTTTGTCATGCTCGTGTTGATCCCTCCCCCCGATGCGCTCACCTTCATTTGCGCATCGGGCGCTCCGCTCAGATCTGTTCGCTCAGCAGCAAAAAATGACGGGGAAAAAAGAAAATGCTTTCCTGAAATTGGCTGATTAAACACATCGGTATTATTACCTGGAGGCCTACGTTTCAGACAGTGCATGCGTTCTTTTTTTAGAGCATGATGTAAATTAGCTGTTATCAATGATTAGCCAATGTACTATGTAGCCTAATATATTACCATATTGAACTAAGAGAAGCCTATATTAATTATGCCTATAGTCTTCTGTAATGTTCAAAATAAGAAATAGTTTTTGTGCATTATCATTATGTTAATAGAATAATAAACGGACCCAGTTCAAATGTATCGACCGAAGTATGGTATTTTTTTTATTTACCACTGCACCAGCGGGCACCATGCCGCAACCAAGTTTTTGCAAACTGTTAATAAAGTATTAAATCAATCCAATCAATCGGATATAGGTACTAGAACATATCACTGTGGCCAACAGGGCAAGATAGATAAGAATATGACATTCTTTAAAAGATGTCGGAGCCTCAGAGGAGGCCGTATAGGCCTATGGCCTTCCCTTAAAAGCCACTGAAGACAATTTACACAACAGGCTTGTTTTCAAACAAACATGAAACAAACATGAAATCACTGTATAGATTATCAATGGCTAATATGCCATTTAGGCCTAGTATGAACTAAATCGACATGACTGTCTACAAAGCGTCTCACAGTAAAACAAACAAAATACTCAACAATGTGCAAGTTTCTTATAGCCTTTCTAAAAGCTCCAATACAATTAACCAATATAAAAGTGCTGTTGGGCTACATTTACAGAAATGTATAAAATCAAAAACGGAATGCTACATTGTTATGTAAGAAATATGTATGAAATAAAATACTAGTAATCGCATTGCTAGTATTGCTGCTAACTTTGGTCCATTAACTTTAGGCAGGTCTATTGCATTTTGCAATACATTATATAGCCTATTTGTTGTTTGTGACTGTGCATTTTACCCACTGACCCATTTTAAAACCCGCTCAGCACTCACTTCAAAATCCACCCGCTCCACTCCGGCCGCTCGCATGCTCTTAGGTCAACACAAACCACCATTCTTTGGCAGCTATTTAAAATAAATGTTTCCCCTCGTCTTTCAGGCGTGCTTCTGGGTGCAGGTGATGCGTGACCTGCGTGACGGCGTAAAACTGAAGAAGGTCCATGAGCGCCAGTACAACCCGCTGCCCATCGAGTACCAGCTGACGCCCTACGAGATGCTGATGGACGACATCCGCACTCAGCGATACAAGCTCCGCAAAGTCATGGTGAGGCGTTGTACAGCACTTCAGGTCTCGTTTAGGTTACGCTGAATTTATACTCGGGTTGTTTATTTTAGTTTTCCCCCATTTTACTCTCCTGCAATCGGACCCCACTTTAGAGGTTTGTTTTTCAGATAACATGAAAATGAAAATTGATGTACTACTCTGTGTATTTGTCTATCCAGGTAAATGGAAGCATCCCTCCTAGGTTAAAGAGGAGTGCCCACGAGGTCATTCTGGACTTCATTAGATCACGGCCCCCTCTCAACCCCGTGAGTTTCACAGTACTTACACTCACTCACTCACTCTCTGATCATCTCTCTGATCATCTTCTGATTTTAAAAGTGCTTTTAGTCTTTTGGAACCTACCTCGAACATTAATCCATTTTCACCAGAAACTGGAGGAGAAACAGGATTTTGTTCCTGAAAATAACTACATTTTATTACATGGTCCAATTTTACTTTATCACTTATTCATTAGATGTTTTCTTGTGGAAGCTACAGTAGCATCACCGTCTCCTCGGTGACAGTGCTGTCACTGACGTGTGCTTGTCCCGTCCCGGCAGGCGGCTGCCCGTAAGCTGAAGCCCCGCGTGCCACGTCCCGCCAGCCTCCACGAGCGCCTACTGGAGGGCATCAAGTCAGAGAGGAAGCTCAGACCCGTCTCCCCCAACACCATCCGCAGACACCGCCTGGGTAAGACACACACACTCTCTCTCTCTCACTCACTCACTCACTCACTCACTCACTCACTCACTCACTCACTCACTCACTCACTCACTCACTCACACACACACACACACACACACACACACACACACACACACACACACACACACACACACACACACACACACACACACACACACTCACACTCGTGTGTGTGTAATACAGAAGAAGGTAAAAACATCTGCACATTGGTTTAAAGCTCCCCCAAAAATATTATATTGACAGACATAGGAACATATTGTAACACAGGTGCTATGATTGTTCCTCTGCCTCATTATTGTCTTATTATTTAGCTGTCAGTAATGCTGTTATAGTTACAAACGATTCACTTGTATTCATGACATAATGTCTCCTTGCTACTGGAATTGCAACAATATATATATATATACAAACATCATTGGCTAATGATAATATAAAGCACCTGAGAGTCAGAAGGAGCATACAAGCTCCTTTGTGTAATGCAAACATTGACATTCAGTTGTCTTGATATTTTCACGTCCATCCCTAATGACATTATTTAACAACATACAGTACTTTTGTGTTTTAAGTATTTCTTGAACTCAGACTTTATGAAGAACACAGTAGTACAGCATTCCTTTCACATATGAAAGGAAGCACTTTTTTTAATATCTGCTTTAAATTTGTCATGCCATCTATCTCTAAATGCACCGTCTCTATAATATGTCTGTCTGTACATCTGTAATGCACGTAACTCGAGAACCGTTCGCCCCACGACTTCAAATTTACCCATTCCACACCGTCACAGGGAGTGCAGTGCCCGGTGTCGAGTCGGTCGGACCAACGGTTGTCCAGAACCGCCACAAAAGGCCTCTGCCCGCGCTCTGAACCTGATCTCAATATGGAGCTGTCCTAGACTATTTTGGGCATGTCTGACAAAGAACTCCATCACAATGATGCGTGACCTCACCCTTTATTAGCCAATTGATCGCACCTGATCACCCCCCAACGGGCACTGTTCTAGTTAATTCAAATATAATTGGCAATTCAATATTTTGCTCCCTCTAGTGTGCAATATTAGTATGAAAGACACAATTTGACATACACAAAAATCACTGGTCTACTGTAGATCACTGGTCTAGATGCCAATAAATCAGCTATATAGTTGTGTCAACTGGGAGTTAAATTAGCACTCTGGATATTGCTATGTGTTTGTGCTCTGCATGACAGCTCCTTGACTAACATAACCTGTCACCTGGAGACATAACCATTAACGTTTCATCATATTGAACCATGTCTGTCTGACTCCCTCCTTCCCTCCATAGCTCCGAGTCAGTCAGGCAACTTAACCAAGTTTTAACCTGAATCCCATCGTTCTTTTTCTGAGGACATGTCAGGACATATTATCGTAAAATGTGAAGCGTTCTTTTTTTTTTGTAGGCTGTTGGAGTGATTAGAAGTGATTTTCACTTGTCCTCCCGTGGTGGAAAGTAACAAAGTACATTTGCTCAATTACTGTATTTGAGTTCAAATTGTGGCTACTGTACATTTTCCATTTTTATACTAAATTAGTACTCTACTACATCCCAGATGATTTTTATTTTTTTTACTCTACTGCAATTGACAGCTTTAGATTACGTTTCAGATTAGGTTTAGTTTATTACAAAACATGCATTAACCACATGAAACAATTTTATAATTCAACTATTCGAAAAATACATTTATTTTTTCTTTACTTTGTTACAGTAAATCTATTCTGATGCCAATATTTTTGTACTTTTACTCATATTCCATTTTGAATTCAGGCCTTTCTCTTGTCAGAGTATTCTTATAATGTGGTAGCTTTTTCTCTGAGTAAAACATCGGAGTACTTCTTCCATCCTCCACTGGCCTTCACAACGATGGAGACGGGACACATTTAGAAATGAGTTTAACTTGTCGTTCTCACAACAGAACAACAAAGGGTTCAGGGTCAAATACAATTGACCCGTAAATTAGGTTAGTTTTTCCACTGGTGGCATGTAAGCATTTTATAGCCTGGACGAACTTATAAGATTGCTGAAGAAAGATCCCAATACAGTCTAATGTCTTGTATTGGCTTAAACTGAATTAAGGAAAGAAATTAATCAAAATATCAATCTCTTGTTTCCGCGGTGATGTGGTCTGTTGGCACGTTTTTGCAGGTGTTGAACAGGTCAGGATTAGTTAGATCCATGCAGTTGTATACTGCATGGATATAGGATTAGATCTGTATATGGCATTCTCTGCTAGAACTGTTAGATACGGTAAGCAATAGAATATTAATGGATTTTGGGCTGTATCTTTCTTTCTTTTATTTTTTTTTACAATTTCCCCTGGGCGCCAGGGTTAATGTCGTTAAATGTTAAGGTATTCTAATATACTTCATGCTTGGCCTATTCCACAACAATGCAACCATACAGAATACACAGGGTGTCTTTTGTTCAGGGAGTTAGGAGGGAAATATAGGTGGTTTGTTACATAAGGCTTAACGGCAGAGTATTAGACTTCCTTGAAGAAATGCACACGGTTCTGCATTATGTTCTTCAGCACATAGTTTTGTGTTTATGCTGGACATTTAAAGCTGCAATCTAACTTAGTTTACAGTGAGTGGGAGATAGTTTCCCGACTCTACATTGAGACATTTCGACTCTGGTGTCTGGTAGGACACCTGCTGGTTGATGGGTAGTACTGTCCTGAAGCTTGTAATATCTCCCCTGATTACACAGTGAATCCATCTGGTCAAGCGTCGAGAAATTTGGTTTAATTCGTTGAGACCCCAAAAAAAAGCTTTGCAAAAAAGGATTGCAGCTTTAATGGAGGTTCTAGACATCGGCATTATTGTTCTCTCTATATTTTCTCCCTTTCTTCCCATTTCTTCTCTCCTTTTTTGTTTTACCACAGGCCTCTTGTTCATTTAGAGGCCTCTAAACATGCCTTACAGTTTTGACTCGTCAGGTAAAACCATTCCTGCTTTTCTGATAAATGTGTGTTCTTTGTATCTGTTTCTCTGCTGACTGTTATTTTATTTTATTCATTCCCTACCTGAACTGCACACACACACCCCTCACCTTAACATTTCACTCTCTTGTTTTGGAATGTGTGTTTGACACGCGCCACTGCAACACTGGCTGCTGTGACACATAACACTCTGCTGAGACACTGACTAAAGTACTGTTTCACCTGGTGAAACAGTACTTTGAAATGTATATATTTCAGTAAGTGTTGCTATTCTGAGCTCTTGGAATGGCAGATAATTTTTATCCCATGATTTTGCAACCCATTTTTTTCACCCAGTGCCAATTATCTAATGTAATCCTGGGCGCTACGCTTCCTCTGCCAACCTGGGGGGGCAGCGGACTTCATGCCTCCTATGCATGAGGAGTCCAAGCTGCTTCTTTTCACATGACAGGGGAGAGTTTCCCTGACCGGACGTAGCATGTGGAAGGGACACTTTATTCCGACCAGTTCCTTTCCCCTCCTGAACACAGAAGATTTGACTGTGTCCCAGTATATTTCAGCTATTTGTAACTCCTGAGAGCGTAATAATGGAACCAAATGGGTCCATTTAGTGGCAGTATAAGAGCTTCTCCGCCAGTGAGTCATGACTTACTTGGAGCCAGTAGGGATGCGTTGTCTGTCACTACTGCCTCTGCAGTCGACCCACTCTTAATCCGCCGTCTCTGTGTCATATGACGGGTTACGTAATGCTCCGGCTTCCCACCTCGTGTTACACCGCAGCACTGAACCTACAGTAGAAACATGTCCAAGTCACATGACCGCAGCCAATACATGTGGAATGTTTTTTGCACTTTCTGACCCCACAATTCGTCCTTTCTCTGCTTCCACTGTGTCTGACAAACTCCCAGAGTGTTTGACAGGCTTTCCCCTGTACACAACGTGCGTTCGTGTAAGATAAAGCTGCTGAATCCTGTCATGATCCCACTATATAGGCTTGGGGCATTCTTCGATAATATCGAATATTCTCATACTGAAGTGTTGTGTTCCTCTCCACAGGCGCTGGGAAGAGCATCAGCACACCGCAGGACCTGTTCCGTGGCTCAGGTAAATGCACAGCATGCATGATTCCTCGTCACACCCCGGTGCACGTTTCAATTCACACGTTGATGGGACGTGTGGTTATCGCCATCTCCAAATAGGCATACGTCACACATTTGTGGTGTTGAACTGAAGATATTGGACTGATAGTGTAATGTGTCCTCTTCTGGCACAGGTGTGTAAACTTTTGTTTACACACCTTTTAATGAGGTTCTGTACAGAGATTATGGATGACTTGATGCTGTTAACTTTTTAAAAGGCAAATTGAGGTTGTGTCCATATACAACAAAGAAGGTCCGGTAACACTTTCTGTGAAGTCTGCTATAAACACAACACGACGTGATGTGTTGTGAGCTGCTATTTTTGGTGAAGAGACTTGGTGTACTGTAGGCAGAAAAAGAACGCACCAGGTCTGTTTTTAGTAGGTATAGAGGGTCTAAGACAAGTGGTTAGACTGAAGTGACATTGAATTCCAAATTGTATGTCAAGGCCATGACACCCACTTTGAGAAGCCGTGATCTAACACACATCCTGCCTTACCCCCCCCAGGAATGAAATTACTGTAACTGTTCCACCCTACTGTACAATATTGTTGATGGTCTCCGCCCACAGACTCACCAGACGCCCCCAGGAAGCTGGCTGGCAGCACACAATCACTGGGCACAGCCCTGGCTCCCGGGCAGGGTGGAGCGCAGCCACTGACCCAGCGGAAGAGGCTTCTCAAAGCACCCACGCTGGCCGAGCTGGAAAGCTCCGACTCCGACGTAAGGCCACACTCGACATCACAACACACTAAATGCGGAAGCATGAGTTCAAGTCCGTTGCTCTCCCCATGTCCCCCATATATGGGGACTAGGTTGGCGGTGTGTAGAGCCCAGGATCACATTAGATAATTGACACAGGGGTGAAAAATGGGTTACAAAATCGTGGGATAATTTTTTTTTATAAAAGAATAAATAAATGAAGTGTAGCAGAGATAATTATTGATTCTGTGTTTTTCACTAGGTTGACCCCGATGTGTCCCCCAGATCCCCACCTTTTTATTTTTATTAACTTACTATGAATAATAAAGGACTGCATTTTTTTATGTTAATTTACTTACTATGAATAATAAAGGACTGATGGCTGCTCGACATTGATTTATTTTAATTTACTTCCTTTTGCAGTAAAGTCCAATCTATTACGTCATTGTGCGTTGGTGTCACGTGTCAGAAATAGTCGATCTTCAAGCTCACAATGTGTTGCATCACGCTGCTTGGGGGCATGGGAAGCAATGCTACACCTTTTTTAAAAGCTCTATGGGTGTATACTTTTCAGGATGCAATAACAGGATGGATTTCACCCAGTTTCCATCCCACATGGCATGGATGTTATGATGTACGGGAGAGGAAATAAGAAATGCAATGCTAATAACATGTGCATACATTAATCTGCATGTTGCCAAACCTAATATGAACAATAATAGGAGTCATACAAATAAGACTATGGGCTCCATTTTCGTCACCGCTAATCCCCTTATCACTTTTACTATTCTGAAAAAACATTTTTGAATAGTTCAACTAGTCAATCTACATTGACACGTTGTGAGCTTGTAGACTGGCCATTTTAACTATTCAAAAATGTTTTGCAAAATAGTATAAAAGTTTAGGGTTTAGCGGTGACGAAAATGGAGCCCTATATGTCCATAAACGGAATTCATTAAATGGCTATAGTTACTTTGATTTGATTTGATTTTTATCAAAGCATTACAAACGCATTAAATCTTTTATTCTGTCAAGTTACTGCTAATGTTGGCATAACATGTCCTAAAGCACGAGGGGAACTGTTGCGCCTTTCTTCGTCCTTTGTTTTGGGTTAACTGCCAGGAGCAGTGGTCTCAAAAACATAGAAGCAAACTGGCGGCAAGAATCGCTCACTGCAAAAAAAAAATACAGGAAAACAATGTGTTTAATGCGTTGTGAGCTGGCCAATCTTGATTTTCTTTTAAAAAACGTTCTCTCTTTTTTTTGGTTTACGCAAAATGGGGAAGCCAGGGATAATGTGGTGAAGCGTATAAACGTATGAACCTGTTGAACTGGACATGACATGTTTCAATCTGTCGTGCTGAGTCAGGTGAGCCGAGGGCCCCAAGCTAATGTATGTGAGACAGGCTCTATTAATGGCATACTGATCATGTGCTGACCTAAAATGTTAAACAGAACTTGTCTATAGCTGCATCAACACATGGTATAAAATGGATTATATTAATTCATATACAAATCACTTTTGTAACGTTAATGTTACTTGACCATTTACCCTGTTTGTTGAATCCTTTTCTGGATCAGGGCCTGCACTTGGAAACTCTCAAAATTGTTCATGCGTGGCTCACCATCTGACCATTTAACATGGCAGCTGAAGGTTTTGATTATATATTATATTTTGATTATTTTTTATTTAGTTTTTGGCATGGGTTAAGTGGTCAGATGGCTGGGCTGTATGCATTTCCAGAGCATGTTTATTTCTGTTCTGGCTTGGATCAGTGGAACTTATGTTCTATTTATCGGTATGATAAAAAATTTCAATTTTGTAAAGAAAAATAATCATGTTTACTTTTTATAATGTCTAAATTCTTATATGAATCTTTTAATATCTAAATATCTATTAACAACAACCCACAGGTTGAGAATCACTAGACTATGTATGGTTCATGCCGTTAACTCCGATCCTGCCCTTTTGTAATGCGAGTCGACGTCATGGATTACATGATTTCAGTCATCTGGATTCCTTACAAGCCAGCATGTCGCGCACAGAAAATATCTACAAGCTAACACATCACTTTGTGATGTGTTGTGATCTTGAAGATCAGCCATTAGTAGTTTTAAGATTAAAGAGTATTTGAAATGGTCAAACTAGCAATAGAATACATGTTTAGAAGCATCGTCAATAAACATGAATGGTCTCAGAAATAACATAAAAGCTAAGCCTCAATCTGTGATTTCTTCAACTGCTTTGCTGTATGGAGAACAGCAGCAACATACTGTAAGTTTAGAATGATATTTTATTTTGCTTTTTTCCAAGTGCAAAATGCCCCAATTGTAAACACTGGGTCATGTCTTCCACATGTTAGGAAGATGCCACTCAGAGCAGTTCCAGTGCATCCACCTCCATGGTGGAGGAAACATCACCCCAGTCGGTCATGAGCAGGAAAGGTAAGAGCCGAACACTACCATGAGGACCAATAAGGGCTATATTGACACTGTACCTCCTCAACCCATCCAGACATAACCTTGACTGACCGATGCCAGATTTGTGGGTCCAATTTTCCTAGTCCTAGACCACTGATAAGTGAAAAATCAATTATAATCAATTTGGAAAAACTTGTATTTGATGAAAGTTTCTGTTTGAGAACATTTCACTTTTAAACAAATTCAAATTTGAAATAAACAAATGAGCATCGTGCCTGTCACAGACATGCACCGAGCAAGTTCATTCAGGAAACCTCAGTGCAGTCGCTGCCGGCCGTTAATTGGGCCACCTCAGCATCACGCTCTCATCCACATGATTCACTCAGCCAATGACACACTCACTCCATCTTCATACCGGCTATTTAAACTGGAAGGTTTGCACTCCTCCTGCTTGCTTGCTGCTGCTGATTCTGCTGCGCTGCTGTATGCAAACTTTGCTGCTCACCCTCCTCCACCCCAGCTACCATCTGTCGTTTTGGATCTACTGTTTAGGTACGGGGGATTCGGAGTCCCTATGGATTGGTGCGCTTGATCTGAGTACCTAAAAAGCAGAGCCAATTAATCGCCAAACCATAATAAACATATTGCTCATTTTATATTCAATAAATATCTATTTCATCCATTCTTGAGTTGTCCTGACTGAACCTTTTTAGTAAATTTGTTTTATATATATGCATGTTTTTCTCACAATAACCAAGTGGAATAGATTTGATGATAAAGCACTGACAGCAGTTATATTGTAAAATCATGGTAAAGTGGGTAGTGGTCTAAACTACGGTAATCCCAATCTCATCCCAAAATGGCTGACACCATTTTTTTTTTTTAAATTAACCACATTATTCAGCATTTTACAAACATTTTACAAGCTGAGACACATCTGGATTAGCTTTTTCTTTTTATCAAAAGGTTAAAGAAAATCTCTTGCATAATTGCCTTTATCTAAGCCAGTGGTTTTCAAACAGTGGTTCTTGAGGGGGTGCCAGGTGGTCCGCAGCTAAATGGAGAGTTGGATGGTAACCAAATGGACCTTTTTATTAGATATTTAACTCTTGAGAGCGTAAAATGAAACCGTAAGGGTCCATTTGGTTTAATTTTACAGTACACCCTCAATAGTTAAATTATTGTTACAAGAAGTCTACACAATTGGAGAATGTAATATAATTGCTATTTTGATCAACGTTTGTCTGTTATCTCTCCTAATGGCACCGACATCAATACAGCATGGAGTTAAAATCTTATCCAACGACCACACAATATTTAGTTTTGGGTCTGAGGCTAAATGTCATCAAATGGTGGTCCGTGGCTCAAATGCAGAATAAATAGTGGACCTTGATATGAAAAGGGTTGAAAACCACTGATCTAAGCCATCAAATGTAGTCTTGATGTAAAACATGAGACCCCTAATCTGCTCATCGTACACTACCTTATTGTCTTCAATGACTGTCTAAAGAGGACGAGACGCGAATATCGTACGGGCGACGCCATGTTGCTCCATGGTGCTCCATGGAAGGAAAGAAACATGCGCAGTTGAGACCAGGAAGTTGTACATGCCCAAATCTGTGCATGTCCAACTTCCTGGTCTCAACTGCACATGTTTCTTTCCTTCCATGGAGCAACATGGCGTCGCCCGTACGGTCTTCGCGTCTCGTCCTCTTTAGACAGTCCTTGATTGTCTTACCACATCTTTCTCATGCTTTGTCCTCGTTTCTCCAGGTCGACCGAACTTCCTGCCCATTTCCTCCACCCCGGAGCCAGTCGAGCGCCATGCCCATCAGAGGAGGCACACCATGGAGAAAGAAAATCCTACCAGTGTGCGTCTCTTTGTGCCTCCTTCCAGACAGAGCTCCAAGTCTTTGGTAAGTCAGCCATAAGCAGTGTAAAATAGGCCACTATTTATAATGTGACCCACTCGGGTCTGTATTTGCAGTCGTGAAATTGCAGGAACTGTAAAAAATATTTCCTAATCTACTGTCAAAGAACAAAGGAGAGCCGAGTGCTTCTTAGAGTTCAATGGGTGAATGTGCTCACCAAGTCAATACAGGATCAAATATGAAGAGAGGTCCCATAAAATGGACAAACTTAAAGCACACACATGTAATTGCCCCAGTCATAAAACTGATTTCTTTTTTTATTGCTGTAAATCTAAAATATTGATTCAGATCATAATTTTACTGCAAAACATTGATATTCTGGGAAAAGATATGAAGATCCAATGGCAAGCAGCCATCTCAGTTGGTCAACTTCTTGAAGTGTACAAGGTACTTTATTTCCTGGTGTTTAACTTGCTTAAGGCAGAACTGGGCAGCAATCATGAAGCACTTGCAGGTTTATAATATGTTGTCTGCCTGCCCTCCAGGCATCACTTCAAGTGTTTGCATTTTCTATTAACTGGTCAACCATTTTTATGAATTGGTTGTAAATGCCTTATCGTTACTAGGTTAAACGGTTAACCATGAACAACCCCTGACCCTATTATACTTAGTTGACTTGGTCCCCTCATTTTTTTCCCTC
The DNA here is from genome assembly GCF_951216825.1 of Electrona antarctica. Classification (NCBI taxonomy): domain Eukaryota; kingdom Metazoa; phylum Chordata; class Actinopteri; order Myctophiformes; family Myctophidae; genus Electrona; species Electrona antarctica. The sequence goes on along the minus strand of NC_136796.1, from coordinate 28,349,008 downwards.
TATACAAATTTGACAAAATAGAAGATCAGATCTACAAGCTCACAATGTGTTGCGTTGTGGAACGGCTATTTTTGCAGAATGTTGTCAAGAATAGGGATGCTACGGCTCATGTAGTTGCAGTAAGTGGGGATTAAGTATGCTTTCTAGCTGTAAAACAGTTTATCATTGAGATGAATTTGAGAACTGACATCATGGTGTACTGTAGACACGCGTATAATGACATGGCCAAATTTGGGCTGTCAGTTTCAAAGTGGTTAATGGGATTTTTACCCATTTCAAATGCATACATGTTTTTTTCCTCATAATGGTAGTTTATCCCCTGGGCATGTGCAGGCAGCAGCGTTAAACAATGAGGCCGTTGTCCCCAAGCCTGTCTCATATTCCCCATTAGAATGTTTTCACTGGCTGGCTATCTGGCTCCTCCAAATACTTAAGTCCAGTTGTTTGTTTTTGTTTTGTTTTTTACACAAAGCTGCAACAGGCGGAACCACCCAACAAGGTAACCTGGCCATGGTGTATCATCTGTTGGTCATCATCATCATCATCATCAGTCGCTCTCATTGTGCAATAGAAAACCCGAAACACACAAATAATTGTCTAGTCAATTTTATTTCAACTACGTTGAAAACCTGATTTTAATTGAAATGCACAAGTCACAAAGTGAAACTTTCTCACCTCAACGTGTCGCCACTGCTATTTTTTATTTTCATTTATGTTAATTTCGCTGACTGGACATTTAACCATCAGAATGTTGCAACAGGAGGTTTTTTTCCCGTTTGACTGTATTGTAATTCTATTGGTCAGGTCGGTGTGGTCAGCAGTGATCAAGGCGGGGTATGTCACTTTGATTATGTCACAAAGTTGCATTTAACGTCTCCGACACCTACCACACCCTCATCCCCATCCTTCACGAAGGCACCTTTGAACTTCTCATACTAATATGGTGCAGGGAACCAGGTTATTTTCTATATCTATGCATTTATTTATTTAAAACCTTGGAAAACACAGCATTGAGGCTTACACTGGTGTGACCTTACATCTATACCAGTTGAAGTAAACTGGCATTTAAATGGTTTTGGTTATTTATTAATTTGTCACTCTGCTTCCACAATCTGTGTTATCAGTCGCAAATGTTCCTCCAAATCAAAGCCACCAGTAAAAAGGTGACCAAGGTAGACATTTCCCCCTGTTACAGTAGCATTCCTCTGCCCTTTTACAAGTGCATATCATAAGTAGTTTTGTTTGTTTGTTGGTTTTATTTTAATTTTAAATGTTCTGTTTACATTATTATTTTCCTTTTTTAGTTTAAGTAAACTATAATAACCCTGGAGCTCTGTGTTTCTAGGCTACATTGAGTTGTCTGGGGGTGTGTGGTGGTATAAGGGCAGTCTCACGTAGCCAGATGGTCAGATCTTTCCCACTCATACATCTGACATTAAATTCAATGTCATTTAGTTGCTAGAACAGCGACAAGAATGACTATTTTGGAAACTAACATGAAGGAACCTGAAGCTGGTATCGTTTACATTTCTGAATTCAGTTTTAGGACATTCACTAAATTTATATGTCAGATGTCACCAAACGTACAGCATCAGTAGGCATAGATCTCTGGCTACAGGAGACTACTTAAATGGTTGCTTTCTCAGCATGATGGTGTCATTTTCATTTTCGCCTTCATTCACATGTTAACTTGTCACCATCTCCAACATGATCACGTCACGCTGTCGCAACACCTTGGGATACGGGGAGCTAGGCATGTCATGATTATTTCATAATCGCCTAATTGCAATTATTTGCGATAATCACACTTATTTTTTCTTTTTCACAAATGTTCATTTATTTTCAAAGGTCAAACATTTTCAAATCTAGTTGAAATAGTAGATCTACAAACCCAAAGCAAAACATCGTGCCACGTTTTGAACTAGTAGATCGGTTATTTCCACTATTCCGCCATTATTTTTTTAGTATAAAGTTATTCAATTAAGTCATTTGTCATATCTTCCCCGTTCACCTATTGTTTCCGAAGACAAACGGAAATGTAATTTTGTTCCAATGTTCAACGACAGAATGGCAATAAAATTCTTAATCGCAATTAATTGAGTGACAATTAATAGTCAAGTAAAGTTTTGAAATGGTGACAGCCCTACGTGGTAGCCATCCCTGGCCATGTAGAAGCAGTGTTGTTGACCTGCCGTGTGTCCCTCCCTCTAGGAGGAATTCTGCTACCCGGTGGAGTGCTTGGCGCTGACGGTGGAGGAGGTCATGCACATCAGGCAGGTGCTGGTCAAAGCAGAGCTGGAGAAGTTCCAGCAGTACAAGGACATCTACACTGCCCTCAAGAAAGGAAAGGTACAGTGTTTTTTTTCCTTTTCTTCCCATCTACAGCAGACCCTTCAGCAGAATGGGTGTTAATCAATCTCTGAAGGTGTCCACCACCAGTGCATTTAGTAGTGTCAGTTTGAGTATAGAGACACACAGGGACTACAAATTCCACGCCCCCAAATGAGACAGCGGCCCCACTTCTGGTCCGTTAGAACGGTGTACTGCAGGCCAGCCCATAGAAGTCCATTGAAATTCCACTGTAGTTAGCCTACTTTTAAAATAATACCAAATGAACTGAAGACTATTTATTTGAATACAAATATGTTTCCAAATGTATGAAGTGTCTTTGTCAACATATATTGTTGTTTTTCTCAATAGAGGATCTATTTCACATTTCATTTACCACTTGAATGAGTTACCCATAATGTTAACGGAACAGAGGGGAGACGGCAGACAGAAAACCTGTCGCTTTTAAGGACGTCACTGCCTTTACGAGGCAACGAGCGCCGACTTTGAAGAGTGGAATTCTCAATAATGCATCCCGACTGACTTTGTTCATTCATGTCTATATTTTGAACATGTCACGGACTTACTAATATGTTCTGCCTACCTCAGAGCTCCGACGGTGTGTTTTACCGTTTGTCAACTTGTTGTATAAAATTAACTAAAATAGCCCAGCTAAATGGACGAGTGACATATCCTGACATTTTCAACTACCTAGTGAATTCCCCAGATGAGTATTAATAATTAGTCTTGCAAGCCTGTTTGGATAACTTTCCACAAATACATAGCATATAAAGCGAAATACAACAAATATATCTGGGTATTGAAAACCTCAAGGGATGCGACCGTGACGTATATACCATGCGACCACTTTGACTTGAGATTTACAATGCTAGCACTTTTCACAAACTGATGGAGTATATTAAAGTACATTGTGAGTTGTATATTGAGATGGCAGGTATGTGACATTGAAAAGGACAAATCAAATATATGGGACACTTTATTGGAACACAAAAACAATCGCTATAGCCTCTGTAATGAACCAGTGAAATTAGGGTATTTTATGATGCCTCTCATAGGGATTGATTGCATTGGCAGCTGCAGTACACCGTTGAAACGGACCAGAAGTGGGGCCGCTGTCTAATTTGGGCGCATGAAATTTGTAGTCACCGTGTGTCTCTATGGGCTATGTCAAGAAAATGTTTTGTGTAATTCATGTTCCATTGTACGCAGGTGTTGCACGCCGAAAATAGCCGATCTACAAGCTCACAAGGCGTCTCAACCGACACGCTGTGAACTTGTAGATAGGCCGTGCGCCACTGTCATATGACAAAGTATAAAATCGTCTTAACATGTCAATGTTTTCCCTTCGTCTCCCCTCTGTAGCTTTGCTTTTCATGCCGGACCAAGAAGTTCTCCTTATTCACCTGGTCCTACATCTGCCAGTTCTGCAAACGGTAAATCATATCGAACTGTTAACATCACTGTTTATGCTGTACTAAAAATCCAACAACGTGATAACAAGCAACCTGCTTTTTGTCTCTTCTCCAGGCCAGTGTGCTCACAGTGCTGTAAAAAGGTATGCAGCCCCAACAAACCCCTCGAACCCCTCAGTGTTGCCAACACTGCTTCTGTTACTGTTTACTGACACTTATAGACACATACTGTACCCCAACCTAAATTAAGCTTTAACAACTTCTACCTCAGATGCGGCTCCCATCAAAGCCCTACTCCAGCTTACCCATCTACTCCCTGGGTCCCAGCGCCATGTCGAAGGAGGAAGATGGCACGTCCTTGGCTAGCGCCCAGGCAGACAAGACGCCCTTTGGGTCCGGACACAACAGACACAGCCTGCGTAGAACTGTGTCCAAGTACGTGCCTGTAGAATGTTTCCTTTTTTCTTTCTGTAACTACACATTTTGCAGATGAGAGCCACAATATTGATGTCTTGATGTTGTCTTTAATGTTTTTTTCCCCTGAAATCCCCCCAGGATGTCGAAGCACAGTGGAGCGACCGAGGGCCTATCGCGGGACGAGCCAGAGCTGCCAAAGGAGCTGACGGAGGACTGGGCCACCATGGACGTGTGCGTGGACTGCAAGAAGTTCATAACCGAGATCATCTCGTCCAGTAGGCGGAGCCTGTCGGTGGCCACCAAGCGCGCACGCCTCAACCGCAAGACGCAGTCCTTCTACTTGGCCTCGTCCTCGTCCTCCAACTCCCTCAACTTCAGGCTGTCAGAGCGCACCATCAACGAGGTGTAGAAAGTACGATTCTCCCATTTCGTCATTTCCCCATGCCGACCTCGTCAAAGGACGAGGAGAGGGGCAGACTCTGAAAGAAACTAAAAAAGCATCTGTTCTTTTTTTTTAGTTTTGTCAACAGGATCACTGCAGTGTCTCGGACTGGTATTTAACAAAAAAAACAAGTCACGCGTGACCATTAACCCAAAGCCCCTTTTACACCAAAGTAGTATTAACTCCTCCCTTCTCAGGAAAAGTAGACCTGCTCTGTTCATAGTGGTCATGAAGACGATCCATGTTTTACGCATCACAAACTCCTCTTGCTGGAAACTCTTTGGCGGCCGATTGACCATTATTTTGCTGGTGGCTGCACAGTATAATGTGTGTAATGACAGTATAAAACGTTTAAACAATTTTATAAAGGCAGGGTTTAAACAATTTTATAAAGGCAGGGTTAAGTGAACATGCAGGATTTTACTATGTAATAATTCCGGGCAATGTTGTTAGTGGGATGATGAATCAAGTATGCAAATGTGTATTTGACTCGTTTTCTTTAGTCAATAATATAGCGCGGCGACAGTCCCAAACCAGATCCCTGTGCCGTAAACACAGTTTTCCCGTTCCTGTTTCCTACTGCTAGCACTCAGGAAGAATGAACCGATTGTCTGTTTGACAGCAATGCACTGTAGATCCACCTAGTCGGGTCTGCTGGGATGGAATCATCTCTGCCTCATATCGATGCCCCTTCTAATTTAACATATTGCCGAAATATCACTCATCTTTTAGATAAGTGACATTTAGAGATGAATGTTGGCGTGAGGAGCTGGGGAACCAGAGTGACATTTAGAGTTGAATGTTGGCGTAGGAGCTGGGGAACCAGAGATGAATGTTGGCGTGAGGAGCTGGGGAACTGAGTGGTGGCTGCGTTCTTGTCGGGTGGGTTTTAGCCACTTTTAATTCTGTGCCTGGTGCCAAAATAGTTCCCTCCTTCCCAAGTCCTGAGTGTTGACACTGAAAGTATAAAGATGTGTAGACAAGGGTCCATTTGTAGACTTTCACAATGAAAGTAACTCTCTGGATCCTGTGCTGTGCCTGTCTAATTATGGATGTATTGTACATTGTAAATAGATTGAGCTGGGACTTTAATGGGGTGGCTCAGTGACTCATCATTTCCCCACAATGCTTTGTTCTAAGAAGCACAGAATTGTGGGGTTTTGAGTGTGTACATGCTGTATATCTAAAATCCTTCCGAATCTAATATTCCAAAACTTCAAGTGACATACAAATAATGAAACGTTACACTTGTAGTATGTGTATATATAATATGTATGCTGTACACATTGGAAGTATAATTTGTCCATGTTTTCTTGCCATAAGTTTAAGCAGTAAGAGTGTCATGTCCTGACTCACTCTCTTCATCTCTTATTAGTATTATATTCTAATTATTATTATTATTATGGTTTATGACTCTAATATAAAAGGTTTTTATTTTACTTTTGTATGTACAATGGTCTTTTGATTCATAGATCTCAAATAGCACTTTTATTGGACCAATGTATTATTTCTGTCTTAATTATTTTTGTCTTTTTAAATGTCTGTCTGTTCACCTTTTGGGTTTCCACAGTGCCATTTCCCAGGGTTCTTTGAGGGTGAACGTATGAGTGAATGACTGAGCGTTTGTTGGTGTCTGGTCAGAGAAAAGTAAAATCCACCCCACTCAACTGAATGTATAATAGGCTATTTAGTTTATTTTTAACTGTTCTGACGTTGGAATGCGTATAGTTTTATATTTGCTTTCAAATGATCTTACATACACATGATCTTTCACACCTGCCTGTACCGTCATATAATTTGTTTTGTGACCTGGTTACCAGCAAGGCAGAAGGACAAATAAGATCGTTAACTTAAAGTGATGTCATGCTACTGTCAAATGTCCTCTGAATACATTTTAAAGCCTCAGTAAGGAATGAATGATGCGCATGCTGTAATGTGATTTCCTTTTTTTAATAAAAGAAATTATAATAAAACATGATAGACTGATATTCGACTCCAGTATCAATTTGCTCTGGTTTTATAGTTTGCACATTCAAGACTACGTTTTTAGATCAAAGATAATCAGCAGACAACTGCCTTCTTCACGGTATAGATACCCTGATGACACGTTTTAGATTATTCTGCCATGGACCGGCATCACTAAGGATTTGGTGTGTTTAACATCCTCTTGATTGAAAAATGTATTAACAGTTTGCAGAATTACAGTACATTTCAAGCACAAACTCAATACAAAGGCTGTTAACTGTGAGTGGACGACCCAATTAAGCATTACACTTGTTTCCAATAGGGTCCACCATGTTCAATTCATCAAAAACATTTAGAGACGTACAAATAGACAAAGGACAACAGGAATTCATCATAAAGGAGGTAAAAAGGGAAAAGAAACATATACAGTGAGGGAAAAAAAGGGGTGGGGGGGATTCACGTTCAGCTCCGTTCATTTGTTTGTTTTCCTTGGAGGAGCTCCGTTGGGTCCCCAAGTCTGCTCCGTGGCCGTACCTTGAGTTGGCTGTGTGGCCGTTACCGTCTCTTGTGTTGTCCTTGTGTTGGGTCCCCAAGTCGGGTCCGTGGCCGTACCTTGAGTTGGCTGTGTGGCCTTGACCGTCTCTTGTGTTGTTCTTGCACAATTTATAGTTTGATCTTACATAATTCTATGTGATTGGAAGAGCAACAGACTTTGGGTGACTTTTGGGGGTTCCAGTTTAACATTGAGTGATATAGGGCCCTCTGGTGATCGGGATGAGGAACTACTTTCTTGTAGCTGGGAACTACTTTATTTGCTGTAGGTCGCATTTACTATGGAAACCTTCATCTCCCGTCCGTTAGTCACCCACGCCATATATGGTCACGCCTTGTGACATCACTCACGTCTCCATATATGGTCAAGCCTTGTGACATCACGCCTCCATATATGGTCACGCCTTGTGACATGCCTCCATAGTCCATATATGGTCACGCCTCCATATACTGTATGGCCATCTCCATATATGAAGATCATGACACTGACCATGTAACCCTGGATAACCATACATGGAGAAGACTGGATCATCCCCTAGATGCATATATGAAGCCGGCCAGCAACTCTACATCTGACCTCAAACCCTTAGATCTCCATATATGGAGCTGACCTGTTCTGACATTCCATGTGTTGATCCACCCCCACTCTTCCTTCCTGTTCTGACATTCCATGTGTTGATCCTTCCCCACCCTTCCTTCCTGTTCTGACTGATGTTAATCTGACCTCATCAAACCCTGTACACTCAAGACACGCTCCATATATAGCCAGTACATAATTCATTCCATATGTTTATCTGACCCCCCATGCCAAATCGCCTGCCGTCACCCAGGCGGATGCGTGCACACAACCTCGCCCTACAGTCCAAAATCCCGCAACTTCCACCCCCACAGTGTAGGTCTTGCCGCCCCGCCCCTTGTGGTGTTCTTGTAGTGAATTATTAGTGTGGCAACACAGTATAGTATTTGGGTGACTTTATTTATTATGCATTTCATAATTTGTATTTATCTCCATAATGTGCATTTAACTCTATTGTACAAAAGGCTCTGAGGTCAGAGTAAAAACGCTGGTGGTCTCCAAGGCTAAGGGGCTACGGTCAGAGTGACCTCCCTGCGAGCCAAGTGTATACTGTAGCTACCAGTTCAGTTTGGTTGAATTATGTTTCACTACAGTTGACCTATGTTACATTATAGATGACCAATGTGTTACTGTTCCAGTGTGATATTGTCACTCGCTACGAGTGACAATATCACAGCGAAGCAGGCTGGAACCCAGGCCTTACAGCGAAGCAGGCTGGAACCCAGGCCTTTCAACCTGAGAGCAGGCTGGAACCCAGGCCTTACAGCGAAGCAGGCTGGAACCCAGGCCTTACAGCGAAGCAGGCTGGAACCCAAGCCTTACAGCGAAGCAGGCTGGAACCCAGGCCTTACAGCGAAGCAGGCTGGAACCCAGGCCTTACAGCGCAGCAGGCTGGAACCCAGGCCTTACAGCGAAGCAGGCTGGAAACCCAGGCCTTACAGCGAAGCAGGCTGGAACCCAGGCCTTTCAACCTGAGAGCAGGCTGGAACCCAGGCCTTACAGCGAAGCAGGCTGGAACCCAGGCCTTTCAACGAAGCAGGCTGGAACCCAGGCCTTTCAACCTGAGAGCAGGCTGGAACCCAGGCCTTACAGCGAAGCAGGCTGGAACCCAGGCCTTACAACGAAGCAGGCTGGAACCCAGGCCTTACAGCGAAGCAGGCTGGAACCCAGGCCTTTCAACCTGAGAGCAGGCTGGAACCTAGGCCTTTCAACCTGAGAGCAGCGATCCAGCAGGCTGGAACCCAGGCCTTTCAACCTGAGAGCAGGCTGGAACCTAGGCCTTTCAACCTGAGAGCAGGCTGGAACCTAGGCCTTTCAACCTGAGAGCAGGCTGGAACCTAGGCCTTTCAACCTGAGAGCAGGCTGGAACCTAGGCCTTTCAACCTGAGAGCAGGCTGGAACCTAGGCCTTTCAACATGAGAGCAGCGATCCAGCAGGCTGGAACCCAGGCCTTTCAACCTGAGAGCAGGCTGGAACCCAGGCCTTTCAACCTGAGAGCAGGCTGGAACCCAGGCCTTTCAACCTGAGAGCAGGCTGGAACCCAGGCCTTTCAACATGAGAGCAGGCTGGAACCTAGGCCTTTCAACATGAGAGCAGGCTGGAACCCAGGCCTTTCAACATGAGAGCAGGCTGGAACCCAGGCCTTTCAACATGAGAGCAGCGATCCCCAGAGACTATGAAGCAGGCTGGAACCCAGGCCTTTCAACCTGAAAGCAGCGATCCCCAGAGACTATGCTGACCTGCTCTTCTCTTGGAGGCACTTGCCGCACTTCCCAAATGTTGTGATATATGACTTTGCCCATGGTTTTGCCACACATGCCAACCAGCAGTTCCCTGCCATTCCAACCGCCATTCCATGATGGAAGATTGGCAGATCCTATAATGGTGACAACCTTGAGGCTGCAAAGCAGAAAAACACCCCGCTCCACCAAGGTCAAATTCAAGTGGTGTGCTAAACCTTTTTAAACCACAAACAAAGCAATGTGTAGCCTAAATTAAGACAATTTAAATGTCAATCCATTCATATTATACAGTATCTGTGTGTCACTTTATATCAGCTCTTGGCCTGGAGAGCTTATAGTCCGAGCTGGCAGTGCAGGACGTCCTGTCCCGCCATATGACTTTTGGACCTTGGGGTTACCTCATCATGAGATGAAATCAACTGAGTAACACATCATTTATTTTAATAGTAGCCTAATGGTTTGCTTTCCTCTTTTTTTCTTTTAAGTTGTATTTATACGCTACTGTGTATTACATTTTCAGGTGGGAAATGTATGCTTTCATCTGATAGTGAAGATTGCAGAATCAAAGGTACAGTGCGCGTGTACTACTGTTCACTTTAATTCAGTTGTTCATTATGCATGTACAGAAAATCACAAGATCTTACACTTCTTACATTACAGATCTGTACACTTCCCCAATGTGGCTCACTGGCAACTGTGACCAAGTGTTTACCTGTAATTACCCATTTACAAAGGTTTTCATATTATGATCTGGACATTTACATTTTGTTTATGTATTTGTTCAAATGAATCTCATTTACATTCAGATAATGACATGTATAATGTAGAGGTATGTCCTGGCCTCAAGTATGGCAAGTTAAACCTCTCAGAGCTTCCGTTGTGAATCTACATGAGGCCTCAAACCCCAGATGGACAGACTTTATTTTTAGTTTGGGGTGTATAACGTAACTTTTCATCAATTTCACCACTTTTGCAGTAAAATATTTTTATACAAGAATCCATTTCATGTATGGGTGGCCTTAGAGATGAGGAAAAACGATGTTGCCGGGAGGGGTATCTCAAAAACTAAAGCATAGTCATAGGACTATCACACAAAACCTGCACCCGGATTTCGCAGGCCAGATGTGTGGTTCCATGAATTCAGGAATGTACAGTAGAGAAAAATAGGGGGGGGGGTTGCAGCTGCCTGTAAGTGCTCTTTGAGTGGTTTTGAAGGAGTCTAGGGATTCACATTTCTTAACGGCTGTTGGTAGGGCATTCCACATTTTAGTGGCAACACCTTGTTTTAGCCGAATTTGGGTTTACATTATTTGTCATGTCTGGCAGACTGTCAACATGACAAACTAATATACAGGTTATAGGAAAAGCAACAGACTGGGTGAAGGGTCTCCTGTTTTAAACGAGGTCACTTCTCAACCAGTGGTTATCGTGACCTCTAGTAGTGAATTTCTAGTTGTCCTGATATAGAATTTATGCTAAAACAATTCAGGAGGGAGACCACTGTACAATCTAAAAGGTGTGTGTGTGTGTGTGTGTGTGTGTGTGTGTGTGTGTGTGTGTGTGTGTGTGTGTGTGTGTGTGTGTGTGTGTGTGTGTGTGTGTGTGTGTGTGTGTGTGTGTGTGTGTGTGTGTGTGTGTGTGTGTGTGTGTGTGTGTGTGTGTGTGTGTGGGCTATAACCAGTGGCTGGCTTGAATTTTCTTAATTGAACTACCTGTATGTGTTTTTGATTTATTTATTTATTAACAGTTTGCAGAATTACAGTACATTTCAAGTACAACTCAATACAAAAACTGTGAGTGGACGACAACATGAAGCATTACACTTGTTTACAATAGAGCCCACCATTTTCAATTAATCAAAACATTTAGAGACGTACGAATATACACTTCTATATAGCAAAAAACAGGAAATCATCATAGAGGAGGTAAAAAGGGGACCAGTTTCGAATTGTAACCGTCCGTAGGTGACTAGGTGCCCTTTGAGAGCAGTTTTGAAGAAGTAAAGGGATTTGCATGTCTAAATGACTGTTGGTAGGGCGTTCCACATTTTGGTTAGGTGGCATAGGAGCGAAATTAATTTAGTCCCTTGTTTGTGCCGAATCTGGGTTGCACATGGTTTGTTGAACTGCCTCTGGTGTTGTGGGTGTGGACTTCGTTGACATTAAGGAAGTATTTAGACAGGTACATGGGTATCTTGGTGGTGTAGCAAATCTTGTGGACCAGACCCATTGCAAGATGCTGTACTCTGTCGTCAACTCTAAGCCATTCCAGCCTGTCAAAGTGGGCAGGGGTGAGGTGGGTTAGGGGAGTGAGGCCACTCAGGCCAAGTAGTAGCCTGACCAGTTTGTTTTGGGAAGTCTGGAGCCTTGTTTTAAGGGCCTTAGAGGGCCTTAGCAATATACCTTCAGAGTTGTTGTGTGGAAATAATAATACAAAAGTCCCCCCTTCTATTTAGCCTAGAACTGGAGGTAGTTTTTGGCTTGCAGAGTTCATCTTCGTCACTGATCACATGACCCCTTCAGTTCTAGGCTACACAGAAGGGGGGGGACTAATTCAGTAGCAGTAACAATAGCGTTTTCTCTCAGTCAGTTGATTCTTCATATCTATATGAGTGAAATGGCCTGGATGACATTTGTATATTATATATATTTGTAACTCAGTTCTTATATGAGGCAATTTAAAATTCCCCTATGGGGATTACAATGCAAATAAAAAGTGCATGAACCTGTGGATTTGCGCCCTCTACCGATATTGACGTCAGACTTTGGTGCTCTATTACTTCCACACAACTCTAAGGTATATTAATGACATAGTTTGATGTTACCTTTACCTTTAATGGTAATAAGCCCTCACGATAATACTGACATATCGACTGTCTTTGCAATGCATAGTAGCAGCAGTAGGTCTAGATAGTATTTTTATGGTACAGCTTAGGCCTACAATAATCATGTTAAATCAAAACACCTTGCATGCATGATTGAATATGTTTCAGTTAGAACTGATTTAAAAAAAAAATGTACATGACACTAATATTGTCAAATGACTCCACGGCACACCTGGACTGGCATCACGGTAGCTAGCGCTGAAAGGCTACCCCCCTCCCTGCATGGGTTAGTAACAAGTACTGGAAATAGCTGACCAGGAAACGGAGTTCTGTGAGCTTGTGGTTCGGCTATTTTCATAGTCCGACGCCGTTGTATAACGGGGTATAAATTAAGCAAGGGTGACCCTCACACACTGGTCTCTATGGTACCTCACACGCAAACACACACCAGTAAACAGGCTGGAATCTGGATAGATATACACTTACATGAATTTAGCAGCAGGTCAATAAAAATGTTTTAATGGTGTGTTCTTGTCAAATTGCTGCACTGGCTAAATGAACAGAACATGAGAGCAGTGTTGAACATTTAGTAAATTACTTTTGGGCCTTAGGGGCCACACACATACACATGCAAACCCACGTGCACGTGCACACACACCAGTGTAACCAGGCTAACAAGGAGGTATTTAAGTCAACGACAGCCTCAGCTTACTAATAGAGAGTGTGGTAAAATCCCCCCGCGGTCACTGCACTTGGCGCAGTTTCAAGGTTCCCCCTCTAATGGGCAGGGATTGGTACATGAAAAGGGACAGCTGATCCCAGGTCTCTACCCCCCCTAGGGTCAGCTTCACCCCGGGGCTGCATACAAATAGGCCAGTGCCACTTTGGTGAGACTGAGCGTCGCATGGGGAATTCAGTAACTGAAGCTGCGTCGTATGCAGGCCTCCCCGTGCTAAACACGCTTCATGGACAGAACGTGCCGGGTTGGTGGTCCACATATGACTCGTCCAGGTGCCCACATGTCCCTAGTGTCCAGTTGTCCAGGCGCCCACATGTCCCTAGTGTCCAGTTGTCCAGGCGCCCACATGTCCCTAGTGTCCAGTTGTCCAGGTGCCCACATGTCCCTAGTGTCCAGTTGTCCAGGCGCCCACATGTCCCTAGTGCCCAGATGGTTTTGGTGCCATGGGTCCATTTCAAAAGCACATGAAGTGGATTCTGCCCATAGCCTTTTTTTCCCCACTCCTTAAGTAAAGCTGCAATTCATAACTTTTATGTCCTACCCAGGATTCAAACCTGTCACTGTCCTGCAGGGCATGAGACCAAATTTCTGCCATTCTTCCAAGAGGAAATCCCTGCTTAACCTGGGGAAATATATGAGCTTCAGGCAGATGTAGTTGTCAACAAGTCGTCAGGCAAGGCAGATGTAGTTGTCAACAAGTCGTCAGGCAAGGCAGATGTAGTTGTCAACAAGTCGTCAGGCAAGGCAGATGTAGTTGTCAACAAGTCGTCAGGTAGTACTACTTGACATTGCTATTGTCCCACCTGAGTGACACCAGGGTCTAAAATGTTTCAATGGAAGAGCCAGGAGCACCGGCTCCAACCATACGCTGCAGATGTGATAAGTGATATTGTATTACTGTAACACACCCTGCCATACAGTTTCAATCCAACAGCAGGTTTTCCATGTGTGTGAAAATGAATATCTAATTTTATAAAATATACAAGTTACATAAATAAGTCATGAAAACCTAACATTTAAGAGTATAGAGAAAATGTGCTTTGCGCTATAGCAACAGAAACACCTACAGTACATTATGCATTACGTGATGGATTAGCAGCATGATTTAAAATACAGTAGACACATTGTAGGGACGCGCTGTGACACGGTCCCTTCCAGTCATGTGATGTGAGGTTGCCATAGTGACTGTTGCCTAGCACAGGGACCTGTCGGACACCACAAGCAGTAGATGCCAGTGCCACAGGGGTCAACAGTGTTATGGTGAGAAGGTAAATGCACAGTAAACTCTTCTGCATTCATTTCACTCTGAGAGTTACTAGTGGATATATTAACTTAAGTGCAGCCTTCAGCATGTGAGAAACAACGCATTATATTTCCATAATGTCTGCAGTAAACGCTATCCAACACCTATATAAGACTCAGTTTAGGGACTTTATTTCGGATACTGAGGGCCTTGTTATGCATTTTGGAACGTGTCAGTCAGTACTTTCAATTGTTTGTGTTTTTCTTGAAGCATTTTCCCAGATGCTGGAGTCAACATAAAACACTGTGAAGTAGCCTATAAGAACAACTGATTGACAAATCATGGACAGTAAATATGAAAGCTGCAGAACTTGCTGACACTGCAGGTTTGTATTATTGCAAACAAGACGGCTATCTGGAGTCAGATACCTAGTAGGTGTCATAGTAGGTGTTTTTGTTATGTTTTGTCTTACTATCATTGCAAACAAAAAAGCACTCAGTAGCGTGTGGACCTAACTGTGCCAGGACCTAAAGCACTTCCCAAGTTGCTCGTGGTGGCACTAGAATAGAGGAAAGTTCAAGGTCTTCGGAGCAACAATGTGCAACAAAGGGAGATACACTCATTTAATTTGACATTTTTAAGTTTAGCCAGATAGTGCTGATATACTCTCACCAAAATTAAGAGATTTCTTCCGCTTTTTAATAAGACAGCACAGCAAATTCCAAGGGAATCCAGCCACCCCCTTTTCATATACGTGTATGCTCATTTTAAATCTTTAAGTTTGAGCTGATGATGGCACTAGAGTTAAGGTCATGGGGTAACCAAAATCTTGTTCTTATCTTCCTCTTGGGAACGTGATTGTACCCAGCAAATGTCATAGCAATCCGGCCATGCTTTTCAAGATATCACCTGGTCACAGACCAAGATGAACAGAGCAGATAATCACCAATTCACCACACCCAAGGTAGAACTCGGCGAAATACATTTCTGTCTACTACACCATTTTGGACCAAACTGTAAACCTTACTTTAGCGTTTGGCAGCTGATGTTGTAAGTCAAACACCACAGAATCTAAAATGGAAAATGCAAACGTTGAATGCACATTATATACATCCTAATGCATGCATGCAAAGCCATTAGTGGTGGTTAAAGCAACTCCCAAGTCATAAATCAAAGCATTTTTCTTAATAGTTTATAATTATGATGTGGTAGCTTTTCACCAGATTGTTTAATTTAAGCAAAATGAGTCTCTCCAACATTTCTGCTTTACCAACCTCTTTGCTAGGTCTGGGCCTTTAGGCTAGGTCTGGGCCTTTAGGCTAGGCAGGAATGTGATGTCTCTTGTGATTGATTTCAAGTGCCATGCAGCAGGCAACATTCCTGAAGATGACAGCTACATTGCGACAAAAGTCAGAGCACAGTTAACTGCCCACAAACTTTCAATATGTACTGTGTTCCGATTTGTATGAGGGAAAATACCTTGTAAGAAATAAATTAACTGTTAGTGGCTATTAATAGTAAGCATAAAGAGACTGCAGACATCAGATTTTCCCTGTGTCTGAACAGCTGCTCGTTGTGTACAGTAAAGTCTGCCTCTCATTACTTCAGGGATCCTCAGTTCAGCTTCCTCTCAAATGCCACAGTTATGACACCTGCTGCTTGCCAGCTGAGGTCTCCTTTGATTTTGAATACCACAGATGCTACTCGGCCTAGCATAGCATACCGCTACATTGTGGGGTCTAGGCCGACCTAGATGGGTGTCCCATCCTTAGCCAGAGACAGGCCAATGATGTCTCGTGGCAAAGGTTATAGCGTGCAGCAAGGCCACTCAAAGTGGGTGGCCGGGCAGTGGTGGTGGGGTCAGGGTGGATTGGGCCTGTTGGAAACACAAACCAGTGGCAGGGAGCCGTGGTCAAATAACTTGTAGGGCAGAGAGCCCTTGGAAGTCCACGTGTCTGTCTTGGGGTCGTAACACTCGAAGCAGTCCGAGTCCTCGATGATGTCCTGTGCGTTGAGGATGCGTCCTCCGGTCACGTAGAGCTTGTTGTTGATCACCGTGGCGCTGTGATGCATCCTGCGCTCTCTCAGGTTCTCACACTTCACAAACTTGTTGGCCTTGGTGTCGTAAGCAATCATTCGCCTTGTGTACCCTGGAGATAAACAAAGATATTTTAACAAACAAACATAATTTGTGGCGAAATGCATAATGACTTTTCATACATGAATGAGCAGACTGTACACAGGTGCCTGCACTCACCTCCCACGATGTAGATCTTGTCTTCGATGACAGCAGCTGGAGCACAGACATTCTTCACCGTCCGGGTCTCCAGTCTGGACCACATGTTGCGAGAGATGTGATACACCTGGTTGCACAGCACACATTATTATGGTCATACTCCATGCACTTTAACCTTTCCTTTTCTACCACAGATTCGAACCTGCTTTCCTGCGCAAATGCTGAAATGTTTACCATTGACTAATAGCAGATCCTGTGTCTAGGTGAGAGAAGTGACCTTTGACACAATCTAAATGTCTCAATAGAAGAGCAGGGAGACTAAATAATGCAACCACCCTAATTATAGAATATTGTACAAATATTTCATGTTTGCTTTAAAAGAATATACGGTATATTAAGGATTTGCACAAATGTTCACGATTTCTCAAAAAGAGCACATCTACAAGCTTGTAGCACGTCACGAAGTGACATGCTATGGGCTTTATGTCTGCTAATTTTTAATAGCGAAAGTATAAAATAATGCGTTTTTATCTAAAATTACACATTGCTTTCTCGATTTTAATGGTAAGTGTCTTGCTCAAGGAGGAGGCAATATTCTGATTGCCAGATGGCCACACTACACTACCTCCTAAGCCAGTGCCACTCCACTGCTATGATTGGTCTGTCTTGGACAGATGTGGTTAGTTTGCCCATAACTCCGACATCCCATTACTCTGACTACGTGGCTTCGCGTGCGGTTAGGGACCGAAAAAAGCTAGTTCTAAATTCCATTATAATGTCTTCTCTACCTGAATCAGCCTCACAGGATTCTGCATGGCGTCCTCTCCACCAAAAACATAGATCTTCTGATCACTGGCTGCGACCGCCGGATGCAGCACTGGTGTGGGCAAGGGCGCCATGGCCTCCCAATTATTGAACATGCTGTTATACCTCTCCACCGAGCTGGAGATCTGCTTGTCCACTCCAATGCCTCCCAGGACAAAAATAAAATGCTGGTAGGACACACTCTGGTGGGCATACCGTGGATCCAACATCGGCTCGGCTGTTCGCCACTGGTTGGTCTTAAGGGAAAGTGTGTAAACTGTAGCGCTCACAGAGCTGTCGCCTGATACCATACAGAGACGCAGCCCACCCACCACATAGAGGATGCTATGAATGCACACATACGCAGCTTTGTAGAGGCGCAGCGGTAGCTTGGCCAACCACTCCCAGCGATGGGTCCTCTCGTCGTAGAGCAAGGCCTCCCGTGAAGTCTGCTCGTTGTTCTTGCGCCCTCCGACTACCACCAGTGTTTCTCTGCAGGTGTAGCGGCGCGGCGTGGTCCAAAGTGGCTTGAGCTCACGGCTGCATTTGGTGCTTACAGAGAGCATGAGGCGGCGCACTGACTCGATAATTTCGGTACAAAGAGTGGAAGACTGCACAAGCGGGTCGTTGGCAATGAATTGGAATAGGTACGTTGGGTGGATGTAACGAAGGCGGACTTTCTTGAAGAGGTCGTGTATTGCGCCGCGTCGCGAAAAAGGGTCGTGGTGGATCCACGCTAATAGGGTCTCAAACACCTGCTCTTCCTCAGCACAAAGTCGGTCATCCTCCAAGTAACACATGAGCTCAGGGAGGGACAGCTCACAGAAGTCCTCTGTGGCGGCCACGTCAGAGAAACACCTCACTGCCATCTCTTTGGCCCTCTCCCTCAAACTCTCACAGTGGAGGATCTCCGAAAGTCTTATCATGCTCAGACAGTTATCTGGATTGAGCTGCTCCTGGAGAAATGCTGAGCACGCCTCAAAGAGACGCCCGTAGTGGAGCATGGACGCCGCCTGCATGAGTGGAAGCACAATGTCCATGGAGATGTTGATGGCCCCGGTGTAGATGTAGTCCACGATGCCGCTGAGGACATCGGGCGCGATGCCCTTCAGGTCCACGCGTGCCTGGCTGCTTTCCAGGAAGTTGCTACAGAACATTGCACGGAAGTAAGGGCTGCTGGCCACCAGGACGTTTCGGTGGCAGGGTATCTCCCGCTGCTCGGTGCAGAGCAGCACGTCTGTCATTATGCCCTCCTGGCGGAGGATGTTGAGCTGGGCGAGCAGGTGGGAGGGAAGCTCCAGGTCTTTGAATGGAAACACTTCATGAAGTCTCCAGGCCATTCTGGAGGAGGGACAGAGAGACAGATTCACTAAGGAGGCCGCTTGGACTGCAGATGTGACCTACAGTATATGGCCGTAATGACAATGTTACACTGGGTTCACAATAATGAACTCTATTAAGCCATGACATCTTTGAGAGGCTCCTGTAATACCATGCTACTATATTACGTACCACAGACCACTGAAATGAATTGAATCCAAAATATTCCTTGGAAATCAACAAGTATAACTGTTATAATATATGCCTTCAAAAATGGTCAGCAGCAATGTTACGTATGTATAAGTCATAGTCAATGGGCTACACATGCCAGACCACTATTTTTAATGTCTAATAACCTCTGATGAACAAGGCCACCTAGGCCACTTAGCACCCTCTGGTGCATTGGCTGACAGCGTAACATACTGCACTTATGCATACACAGTCTCACTTTTACAGTTGTTTTGTGTCACTTCATGGCTCTGTTATGACCTGGTCATCTCAGCTGGAAGAGCCATGATGTTCTGCGGAGGATGAGTCAGACTTTTCCCATTGCTTTAAGAATGCCGATCCTTCCTGACAGTATGGATGATACCAGAGTAAACCTTTTATCCGCTCTCTTTAACTCTGACACATCCTGCAGGACAGCTGCCATTGATGTTATGATCACCCACTGCCAGCTGTTCTATTTTTAACCCCTTTCCCTAAATTATCTCCATGCATCCACTTCTCTCTGATCTGCCGCTTCCTCGGTTATATCACAAGACGTTTCTTAAGAATCAATCTGTATCTCTCCCCATCTCTTTCTAGCCCCCCCTCTCTTTTATTGTGACTCTCTCTTCCCTTCCCTTCCCACCCACGCTCTCTCATTATATTTTTCTTTCTCTTTCCCTCGTCTCATTTACTCTCCCCCTCTCTCCCCCAAAAGAAGGTTGTCCTGGCGTTTAGTACTGTAGAGGGGTAATTTCCAGGGGCTATTATCAACACTAAGTCTTCTAATCACCACTGAGACAGCTACTGATTTGCCCACTCTGCCTGGTATATATTTGGATGGATAATCATTTTGTGATGCCTTGGGTGTGAGTGAGTGACACATACAGCTGACAGTATTCCCCCTCACCGTTTAATAACTGGGGCTGAAATAGACTCGGCATTATTGAGGGGCACTAGCCCCTCCTATATACAGGTTTAATTTTTGTTTTTTCTTAGACAAACATAAACAACGCCATTGACAATGGACAGAGTTTAATGTTTGTTTTGTCACTAACACAAACATTAAATGCCATTAACAATGAATGAATGAACAGAGTTTAATGTTTGTTTTGTCTGTGTTTGTTTCGTCCTCGATTTTGTAAGATGATGAGAGCGCCCCTCACTTCACACGGGTGTGATTTTATTGATCACAGGGGCCAAACACGGCCACTTCAGTTACCAGGGAGAAGGCGGAATGTAGAGCGCTGGTTCTCAACCTGGCTGTGAGAATATTACAAGTGGGGCCCCGAATGATTGACAAAACACTATGAAGTCTATGATTTTAATAAAATATAACATAGTGATATCGATACGCCTAATAATAGATCACTGGAGGACTCCGGTCAATTTAACTAGGGTGCTTAAGTGATTAATTAATATGACATCAAATATCACCAGTAGGAAACAGGATAATACTTATGTTTTTATTTTATTTATGTTTCGGTTTATTATTGTAATATATTGTGTCTTTCTTAACCATATGAACCCTAGCATCCTTATTCTGGGGGCAAGATATCTGGTGTATAGTGGGGGAAAGGAGCGGACCTAGTATAGAGCCCTGCGGGTAACTAAACTTTAAGCCTATACAGTTGGGTGCCACTGATATTGTCCCTTTTCATTTGACCCATTTAGGCCTGACCTCAAAATTTAAAAAAATGCTTCTAAATCCTCCAGTTTTCTGAAATAAATATTTTCACGATTTTTCAAAAATAGCAGACCTACAAGCTCGTAGCGCGCCACTCGGTGGCGCGCTATGAGCTTGTAGATCTGCTATTTTTCAATAGCTAAATTATAACATAATGTTTAAAACACCAAAAGGGGTTCCCGCCCAAAATGGGTTAACTGTCCTTTTGCGCAGATCACGCAAACCTCAGCAAAAAGAAAAGCACAATATCGATGGCCTCCAACTGTACCTGTCACTGACCAGTGACCTGTGTTTAAATCAAGGCTCATATACACTGACATGTTTGATATCTAAGTGATGTCTCACCTGCAGAATAACCACGCACCATTAGACATTGCTCATATTATCATTAGAATATTTGACATAGGCCTATCTAACTTGTTTTCGTTGTTTCTCTCATTCTCTATTCTTCATCCCTTTCTTGAAACTGCAAACCCACTCTTTTACACCTTTAAACCTGTGATGTGAATCTGAAGGCTTCCAACATACAGCTCTAACGTGTGCTCCTAAGACTAAGTAGGCCTATACCTGACCCTGGCTGTGACAAACCGTTGTTGTAGGGTTATAGCACTCTCTGGGTTATGAGTTGTAGCCTAACATAAATTTGTGTTTTAAGGAGTATTCTGCGCCTCGATAAATCAAAAGAACAATCCTGACACACCATCTAGATTACAAACATCTGGTAGTGGAGTTCGTTCACCAAAGTATTTAAAAAATCCTTACCTCCTGTACTATGTAAATCAATACGTGATACGTCTTGAGTCTGGGCAGGAAAAGTCAGCCACAATAGAGAAAAGAACCCCCCAAAAATGTTCCAGAGTAAATATGATGTGGTAAAGTAGGCTAGCAGTGTGTGGGTCACACAGTGAGAAACAGAGGAGGACTCTCCTGCTAGGAGCTGTGGGAGTTTGCCATGAGGGCCACTGTGTACATTCCTGCCGCTAATAGTAGCCTATCGCAGGCCACCGTGTCTCCGGCCAGGCGCTCTCATGTGACACAGCAGGGCCGCTTGGTACCATGCCACCGGCTTTAGTGGCTCATCAGCCCCGGTTCACTGGAGACTATACCGTGCGTGTGTTTACAATAGCCTGGGGCAGGTCACAGTCATCATGGGGGTCCCACTGCTGGTGCCCCCCACACGGAGAACGGTGTTTAATGAAAAGTACCCCCTTCCTTATCCCTCCATGCAAATACCCGGCCTCTACCATTGCTTCCATCATTATCCTTCTCCTCTCTCTTCGTCTGTGTCTGCGCTCTTAAAATAGCGGATCCACAAGTTCACAGCGCATCACTTTGTGACATGCAGTGAGCTTGTTATAGATTAGATTATGAACTGACTACCCAGGACCTGAATGGAAACAAGACCGCAAGGACTTTTTTCGGTGATCCCATTGGACGTGTGTTTGGCAGTACCCTGTACTATTTATGACAATAAAGTATTCAATCAATCAATCAATTGTAGATCGGCTATTTCTGGTGCGCGACAACGTATAAATCAGGTGTAAGCAAGGAAGCAGGTAAATATAGTGCGGTGCTGATGGGTGAACCTGAGCAAGTGCAACAGCTGTGGACACGGACGGTTTGTCTCGAGGTGGTGTGTGTGTGTGTGTGTGTGTGTGTGTGTGTGTGTGCGTGCGTGCGTGCGTGCGTGCGTGCGTGCGTGCGTGCGTGCGTGCGTGCGTGCGTGCGTGCGTGCGTGCCGTGCGTGCATGTGTGTCTGTGTGTGTGTGTGTGTGCTGTGAGGTGTCATTTGTCCATGCCAAGGTGCATGGCTTTGTTGTTGTTGTTTGACTTGTCTGACCTCTGTCATGCTTAACCACTTTCAACCTGGTGTCCCTATTTTTGGCATGTCATTGTAGCTGAAGAAAAATGTAATTTGAATTCCAAAAACAAATTTAAAATGTATAAAAATGTCTTGTCTCAGTCTCACGCCACCACGGCACATTGTGTTTGGGAACCAAAGATCTGTATCTTTATTGAAAGATATCAAGAGTTAGGACAGGAGCTGTACCATGATCTGAAGTTGGGGAAGGCAACGATAAGAATGAAATGACTTAGTCGACTCGTACAACAGAAAATAGCTGAACTACAAAAGGCACGATGATGTCTTTATCTTCTGACTGTAAAAGGGCCTTATCTCCACGCAGCAAGCCTCTGTGCAGCTCCAGGCGCAATGAGATGAGTTATTGTCATGTTTGTTTAGGGGCATATGGCGAGGAATCTGAGACACGTCGTGGACAGATTGAATAACACACAGCTACATGGGAGTGAGCTGTCTGTCACTAAGCGTTGGTGGTGGTGCACTCTGACACACTGAAATCCTACACTTTTTACCGGTTACCAAGTGACAGCTAAATGCATGTTGTTGCTGGTGTGTGTAACTGGGCGTGAGGAGGGACGTCGTCGCAGAGGAGGGTGAATATTTTCGAAGTCCCTAATTCCAGCTCAAAGGTCGTCTAACCATACCACACACAAAAATAAAAAATACCTGAACATACCTGTTTTTGGACTTTTTTCTCAGCCTTGAAGGGGCCTCTTATAGACACCCTGCTGAGTGCATACTCAGCAGGTATGTCCGAGGTATAAGATACCTCGGACAAGAGAGATTTATTATTATTCATAATGTTCACATAATAAGTAGCCTACAGTAATCTAGTCATCAAAACAAATATAGCCTACGAAGAGCAACTTAACACGTTTGTAGGCTCTTAAAAGGCAACATTAATGTTTATGAGCAGCAGGTCTGATAAATAAAATAATGTATGTTTCTTGATATATAATTTAACTTTTAATCTTGTATATAAGATTTTCCCTCATGATTTTTTTTTTTTAATTTAATTTAATTTAATCCATTCACAGCCATTAATACAATAACAATACATAAATAAAAATTAAACCTGCTAAAATAATAGTCTACCGTAATAGTGCTTGTGGTTCTCAAAGTGGGGTCCTTGAGGGGGTTCCAGGCGGTCCACAGATAAATTAGTTAATTAGAATGAGTGAAATCAACCACTTAAGTCCTATGCCGTATGCCCGTATCTCAAAAATAGCCGATACGAGCCCTCAATGTGTCACACTGCAACCTATTGTTGGCTTGTAGATCTGCTAATTTCATTTACCCCCCCCCCCCCACCAATAATACCATAGATTTATTTTCAATACAAATACAGCAATGCATTGATAAAGAGCAGAGTGCTGTGTCTGAGTACTTACATGACTATGTACTGTACTGCGTCCACCACTGTCTGCAGTAATAAGCAAGTAATAGAAAGATGAATACAGTAAACACTCCATTCATTCATATCCATAGTGTCACGCCTGGCCCGGACGTGACGTCAGCGGCCAAAAGCGTGACGAACGGCTCGCTCGAAAATACAACAAGGAAGTGGTAACGTTTTTTTTATTGGAAAGCAGAATAACCTTTAGCGGCACATATCCGATCATTCGATCATTGATCGGTGTGTGTGTGCGCGCGCGAGTGTGTGTGTGTGTGTATGTGTGTGTGCGCGCGCGTGGTCGGGGCTGGGGGGTGCAGACATAGTGTTTAAGCCGTCGTGTACTATATCTGCACTGCAATATGAACACGGACGTAGAATTTCACATCAGACAGAATTATCCGTGGAACAAACTACCAGCTAATGTCAAACAGGTAATGTGTCATTGATGTCATTATTATATTCATTATTATATCATGCATACTGTAAATGTATCGATCTGTCCCCCAAGGGGGGGTGCGTGCATGTGTCATTGACACTAATCGGTCGGTCACACACATGATCTGTAGCGGAGCCATGATAACCATCATCGCTGTATATTATCGTCACAGAATTACATCTCAGACTCAATCACGTGACTGATCGATTTGACAGGAAACGTCATCAGGCCAGGAGAGGACAGACACAAGTTATGATTCATAATATTTATGACAGTACGGCGACAGATGTGAAGTCCCCTCCATGATGACGCTTTGATTATGGCTCCATAAATCCAACCTACCAGTACTAGCAAACCACTGAGCTGTTATGTCATGATTCTCATGAATGACCTCTCTCTCTCTCTCTCTGAGCTCTCTCTCTGAGCTCTCTCTCTCAAGTGTCAAGTAAAAACAATAAAAAAAACCAAGAAATTATACAGTACACAAATGAAAGTGAATACTCATAAATGTATAAACAGAGCTAATATGTCTCAGTCTGTTTCTCTCTGTCTCTCTTTCAGCTTAGAATGTGTTCACGTTTCCTTATTAAAAATAATATTAAATAAATCTTTTCTTTTTTTTCAGGGCCTGGGAAACTCTCAGAGGGAGTATGAGAAACATGTGCTGCTCTACAGTATCCGCAACCAGCTGCGTTTCCGCAATAACTTAGGTGAGCAGTGTGCATGTGTACAGTTGGGTGCCACCGATATTGTCCCTTATCATTTGACCCATTTAGTCCTGACCTCAAAATTTTAAAAAAAATCCTTCTAAATCCTCCAGTTTTCTGAAATAAATATTTTCACGATTTTTCAAAAATAGCAGACCTACAAGCTCGTAGCGCGCCAGCGCTATGAGCTTGTAGATCTGCTATTTTTCAATAGCTAAATTATAACAATGTTTAAAACACCAAAAGGGGTTCCCGCCCAAAATGGGTTAACTGTCCTTTTGCACAGATCACGCAAACCTCAGCAAAAAGAAAAGGACAATATCGATGGCCTCCAACTGTAGAAACAATAATACACCATTGAAGGTCAACAATTACCCCCTCGGGCCAGAATAGAGAAAAATGCAGAATTTGCCAAAGGGGCAAGTTGGGCAACACATTCTGGTGGTATTGCTGTAGTTTGTACTGTAAACCAAGGGCTCCTAAACTTTTCAGGCCGCGACCCCCCAAAATAATGATATTTGAATTGGGGACCCCCGACCTTGAGAAAGCAATTTGAATGATAGGCATTATACATTTACTCGGTTTCACAGATAAATATAGTGAAAATGGCCAAACTACAAGCTCAGAACGCCTCGCTGTGCGAGACTTAAAAAGGTCTTAAAATTCATTAAATTGTAACTTTTTTATACTGTAAGTTGGTTTGTTTACTGTTGAGTGAGAAATCAATGTTGGACATTAAGCTAATCATCTCCAAAATAATGTAGGGACCCCCCTGGGCGTCCCGACCCCCAGTTTGGAAACCACTGCAATGAATGAAGGGGGGGACTCCCATCAATACAAAAAAAAAACCATTAATTTCTTAATGAATTTCAGTCATGGAACCATAAAGCTGCAATGTGGAACTTCATTTAATGAATAACATGACATGAATGTTAATATACTGTAACTACCGGTAGTAGATCTGCAGCGGTTGGAGGTGGTCTCCTGGCTTATACTGTACCATTGAGACATTTAGACCCTGGAAACCTTCTGTGCCACTGACGCCCCCTCGCGTGGGAGACGGGTGCAGGCCTGTGTTCCGACATACCAAGCGTCCAGGGTATAAATACATTTTTAAAGAAAACATGTTTAACTCAACTCTTTGCTTCTGGGGGTCTCTGGAACAAAAACAATTCAGATGGGGGTTCAAGGCCAAATGTATATTAATTTGGGGGTCCTTGACATGAAAAGGTTTGAGAACCATTTACAGTAGGCCTACATAGAAACATAATTGTTTTCAGAAAACTGTTTTAGAAGATATTCTTTTGAATCAGCCTCAGGTCTTAATGGTTTAACCCATTCAGGCCTGACGTCGAAATTTAAAAAAATATATTTTCTAAATCATGACAATTTTCAAAAGATTTGAGGCACATTTTAACGTTTTTTCAAAAATAGCAGACCTACAAGTTCATAGCGCGCCACTCGGTGGCGCGCTATGAGCTTGTAGATCTGCTATTTTTCAATAGCTAAATTATAACATAATGTTTAAAACACCAAAATGGGTTAATGGTGTGAAGTCAACACTAATTTTAACTTGATCTTGACTTTGTAACTATTTTGTAACTAGTTCGTTTTTAACCAAATCAACTATTTAAGTTGGTTGCACCATACTTACAGTAGGCCACTGGTACTCAAACATTTTCATGTCAAACTCTAGAAACACCCCTACATTGATATGTATTTGCCCATGGACCCCAATCTGAAATGATTTTCATAAGAGAATATTTGCAGCAGAAAATGGAATAAAATGTTCCCTGGACCCCACTTTGAGAGCCACTGACATACATAACCTTACAAGTTTAGATGTAGTCATTATAAGGAGTGCATGGCCTCAGTGATTGAAGATAGCTTTCCATTGCCATGGTTACTGTACGCATTTAGCTTCTTGGCTGGCATGAGCCTCTTGGCATTGTAGCACGTCGTTGTAAACTAGATCGATATTGAACCATTATATACCCTCAGGCATGTATAACTAGGCTAGTTCTTGCTTAGAATGACATTGTAAACTAGAAGAAGTGCCCCTCAGGGTACAGGTCTCCACCAGGATTGATATTTGGATAAAATCTGAAGGACTAATATAAAGAGTGTTGCACATAAATGGGCCGACTGGTGGCGTTCGAAAAGGCAGAATAGAAAAATGCAGGCCAGATGTTTTTCCTTGGGCTGTAGGGCAGTTGTGCACACACCGTTTTATGCAGATCGGTGCATGTAAAGACGTGACTTTGCCTGTTATAGCGCCACCATGAGGCTGATTTGAAAAGTGGCATTGCTTCCTCAGCCTAGTGTAGTGGGAATATGCGTGCACAGTTGCACTGCACTTGGGCCCTGCGTTCATGATTTGCAGCATTTTGTCTTGATCACATGACTAATGAGATCATGTGTACCGATTTGTGTGAGATTTGGATGAAATCAAATGTGTTTTGCAGAAATTGGCCGCATGCTGGCGCTTTAACTGGGAGATGTGGAAAATGCAGGGAAAATGTTTTGCCATGGCCTCTAGGGAGTGCGCATACAAAGTTGTACACAGATCGATACAGTTATAGGTAAAAGCAGGAATTGGCCTGTTATTGCGCCACCATGAGGCTGATTTGGAAATAATTAAGTGGCATGTCGTCCTCGGCCTAGTGGAAATGTGGGTGTATAATTTCACAGAAATTGCACACTGTGTTTGTGATTTGTGGCATTTTGTTGGAAACGGACATGCGAGTTTTGGAAGCCAATCTTAGCCAATCAGGATGGAATATGGGAAATGGTGCAGATCCCTGTTGATCACATGACCGATTTGCGTGATGTATGGATAAAATGTGTACGAGCAATGTTGTGTATAGAAATGTGTTTTGCCAAAATTGGCCTCATAGTGACGCTATAACAGGCCGTTGTGGAATATTTGGGGCAGAGGTTCGTCGTTGGCAACCAGGGAGTGTGTGTGCACAGTTTGGCATGGATGGGGCCAACGGTGCTGGAGATTAGCTGGTAACGGACGGACACACACACACACACACACACACACACACACACACACACACACACACACACACACACACACACACACACACACACACACACACACACACACACACGGAGGACGGACTCTCTCCCCATGCTTTCGGCCTGGTGGAGACAATAACAACTGAAATCACATCTTAGTAGTAAGAATTGAAATCGATTAGTTCTAACTAGGGATGTAATCTGAAGACTCACCTCTTCAGACTCCAGTTTAGCCCATAGCACTTGCCCTAGCCTTGACGACCTTGCAGGCTTATGCAAAGGCTAAAATGTAATTTAGATGGCATGTTTTGTGGACAGATGGCAGGTAATTTGTAGACATGTAGACCTGGCATTCTGTATAGTTTCAATGTACAGATTCGTTTTTTTAAAGATTTGTTTTGGGGCTTTTTATGCCTTTATTGATAGGGAACAGCAGTCAGACAGGAAAGGGGAGAGAGAGGCCTGGGCCATGGCTCAATGGTCCAGGCACCTTGGCTGGTAATCCAGTCTGGCAGACACCTTGGCTGGTAATCCAGTCTGGCAGTGTGCCGCGGGTTCGACTCCCGATCCCGACGGCCTTTACTGCATGTCTTCCCCCATCTCTCTCCCCATTTCCTGTCAGCCTACTGTCTGTCCCTCCATACAAAATATAAAATAAAGGCGAAAGCCACAAAAAAACATTTAAAAAAAAGGAAAGGGGGAGAGAGATGGGCAGTGACACGCGGTAAAAGCCGTCGAGCTCGGGAGTCGAACCCGCGGCACGCCGTCTGGCTGGCTTGGCAGCCTAGGTGCCCAGACGGTTCAGTTAAGCGTCCGGGCCAATTTTGACAAGTTTTTGACATTTTCTGGGTACAGACGACCTTTCTTAAATGGTAACCCGTGCGTGCGTGCGTGCGTGCGCGACTGTGCTTTACTTTTACATGAGTGTAAACTACTATAATAAGTATATGGTGGTGTGCATGAGTGCACGGCACTAGGCTGGCCCACATTCTAATTTGTGTGTGTGTCTGCAGTGCGCCACGTGAGGAAGGACGAGCGCAAGTACTACGAGGAGCTGCTGAAGTACAGCCGTGAGCATCTGATGCTGTACCCGTACCACCTGTCTGACATCATGGTCAAGGGACTGCGCATCACGCCCTTCTCCTATTACATAGGAATCATGGAGGTAAGCACTCAGCAATGTCATTCGTGTTCGTTTAACTCTGAGAGTGTACAATTGCACTGAAGTTACAGGTCCATTTGGTTCCTGTAACTATCGTAGGAATCATGGAGGTAAGCAGGGTACTCCTCCAGCCTCCTGCATAGGGGATTTTGTCACAACCAAGACTAAATGTCAGAAATACGTGCCACAATAGTATAATGTAGTTGTGTTTTCCATTATGTATGACATCAACGAACCCCTCGCATGCCCTATGCTTTCAAAGGAAAGCGTGCACTAGCGTTTAACGATCATTATCATATTGTTTTCTAGATATGAACATGCAAGATATTAACATTTCAAAAGGGAATGCTGTATATACAGCATTCATATCATTGCCATGCCCTGTATACATTGCCATGCCCTGTATGCATTGGCATGCCCTGTATATAACAAATAGCCCTTCACACTCGTTTTATAGCTTATTTCAATCGATGAAAACAAATCGAAGAAAACAAATCAAAGAAAATCAATGAAAAAAAATTAATGAAAACAGTCAATCAAAAAATCAATCAAAAAACAATCAATGAAAACATTTTATGAAAAAAATCAATGAAAATCAATGAAAAAATCAATGAAAATCAATGAAAATCAATAAATGAAAACAATCAAAAAATCAACGAAAGAAATCGAAGAAAATCAATGGAAACAATCAAAAAAATCAATGAAAAAAATATACCGGGTAGTCGTGGCAACACAGAAATATGTGAGGAGGATCAATTCTCATAACGACGAAAAAATATCTTGACTATAATTGTTTAGATATCGATACTGCATACCGGTGTGGGATACTGCTTAAAATGGATTGGGAATGGGTGATTATGTGAGTCTATGCGTAATGATCTGATTATCAGGTGAATTAGAGTTTAAATCAAACTACAAATAATTTGACTGGGGGTCCCCCCTGAACCACCTCACTACAGAGCTTCATATTTTGTTGAGCAAATATACAGGATCACTGTTGGATGAAATTGGAGCCATGACCTATGTTTTGGCATCAGACCATTAGAGTGATGGCAGTTCAAGGCTGAAAGAGGGAGATGAATGCTAATTAGTGTAGTTTCAGTTTCAGGCCAAAACTAAAGGCCATCCCATAATATATGCAGTAGAATGTAGATGCATATTATCTGTCTCATGCCAGTTCAGCCTAAAGGTGGAAGGGTCTCTATGCAAAGGTTATATTAACATTAACAATTTAGATAGCATGTTATGTTATTAGGCAGATGGGTTAATTGTTTACCTGGTATCCTATGGTTTCAATGTACATGTGATCCTTGTTCGCTGAAGCACTACACTATCGCTGCATTTGATGTATGCATTTACAGTACCTTGCTTATTGTAAGTCGCTCTGGATGAGAGCTTCTGCTAAATGCCTAAATTCTAATTGCCTCTCTCGGCTTAGTGAAATTAATTCAGAATATTGAATTTCGTAACATTGTATTATGATGGAAAGGCATGTAGAGAGACCTGCATATTATTCAGAATTATTTATTGTTTTACTATATGCTCCTGGGTAGCTTAAAGCGGCACTATGCACCTTTTGTTTTTATGGAAAAATGAAATGTTTTCCAATCTGTATGGTAGGTAGAGTATGTCAATATCTATTATACATTTGAGAAGGTGTCCCCAAAGCCCGAACCACGAAAAGAAAGTCACCAGCTACTACGTCACTGACACGCTGCAACACGCTGCAACACACACTGCAACAACACACTAACACGTCACACACTTACCCTCCGCGTCGTTCGTTCCCTATCTCCTAATGTCGCGCCGCTCGGCCACACTCCACACCACCCGTGTAAAAATTGTCATCGCACTGCCACTAAAGCCGGCTCCCGTCCACACTCGCAAACAATATCAATATAAATAATAAACACAAACACGCCACAAGCACCGACACCCCCGCCTAATTTGTTGCCACGTCTATGAAAACAAGCCCAGAACAAATGCCATTCAACACGCTACTTACAACTCGCTTACAATTCGCAGACCTGGCAACACTGCATCCCGTGATTCCACTCTTTTCATTGGCTGCGCCGCCAACATTGTCAAACATTGTTGCCACGTCTATGTAAACAAGGCCGCAAACCCTGACTTCCTACAGCCTACAGCCTATACTTTCACACACTACCACTCGCTTACAATACGTGGACCTGGCAACACTACATCACCCCTTCCCAATGGCTCAAAACCCCACCACGTGACCCACGTGTGTTTCGTGTTACCTTTCACACTTCCGGAAACACTACCGGAAGTTACACGGCACACACACACACACACACACACACACACACACACACGTGTGTGTGTGTGCACGCACGTGTGCGCGCGCACACACACACACACACACACACAGTGTACAGCCTGCCGGAAACCAAAAGCAGAAGAAGACGAAGAACAACAACACAGGTTCTACACTGATTCTAACTTGGATGGAGAGCGCCGCGATTACATACACAGTTACAATCATGCAAACACGACCGCGTCGACACCTGGCGTGGTACAATCGGGACGAACCGAGGCGCATATATGGATAACAACAACAACACTACACGCACACGCTGCAACAACGCGCTGCAACACAAAACGTAAGTCACGTATGTAACTATGGTTCTATGAATCCTGGATGACTGCTTAACACTGGATGATTGGCGTCCAGTGTTAAGCACTGCCTCTGGCAGTCAGTAAGGATGAAATAGAACAGCTGTGTACAACGCAGTGTCACTGCAGACACGTGTGTGTGTGTGTGGTGTGTGCGTGCGTGCGTGCGCGGGGGGGGGGGATTTTGGATCGCCTCGCGATGCAGCTGAAATGGCACACACACACACACACACACGCCACAAAACGCTAATAATAATAATAATAATACACAATTAGAACACTACACTAATCATAACAACAGTACAGAACAGTACAGTACACATGAGTACAGTACAGAAAGAAAGCTCACATCAGAATATTAATCCATGTAATAATAATAATAATAATCAAACATAATAACACAACACTAATAACTATAATATCAACAGTACAGAGAACAGTACAGTACATCAGAATATTAATCCATGTAATAATAATAATAACAATAAATAAGCACACAACACTAATAACAGTACAGAGAACAGTACAGTACACATGAGTACAGTAAAGTACAGTATACTGTTCCTGCGCCTTGCCATGCTCTCTTTCAATCATAATAATAATAATAAATAACAACACTACACTAATAACAACAATAATATCAACAATACAGCGAACACTACAGTACACATGAGTACAGTACAGTACAGAAAGAAAGCTCACATCAGAATATTAATCCATGTAATAATAATAATAATAATAAATAATAACACAACACTACTAACTATAATATCAACAGCACAGAGAACAGTACAGTACAGTACATCAGAATATTAATCCATGTAATAATAATAATAATAATAAAAAAACACTAATACAACAGTACAGAGAACAGTACAGTACAGTACACATGACTACAGTACAGTACAAAGACTTACAGTACAGTACAGTACAGTATACTGTTCCTGCGCCTTGCCATGCTCGCTTTCATACGCACATACACAAAACCAAACAGGGCCACTCAGCCAGCTTGGCAACTTTGCGCTTTCCAAGCAAATGCATAAATGAAAACATCATGGGTTGCCATTGCCTTCTTCCCATTTGCGACGCATCGCGTTAGGATGAGCGGGCCGAAGGCCCGCGAAATTCTAGTACAATACAATACAATACAATACAATACAATACAATACGATTTATACAATTGGGGTGATTGTATTTGGTCTCCTCGTTCTTCTATTGAGACATTTAGATTAGAGTAAACAGGAAAGTTAAATAGTGCAGCTTTAACTTACAATAATACAAAATAATGTATCAGTTTAGGTTTTGTATTGGTAATTTAAATCGACAAAGTAACTAAAGCTTTCAAATATTAGTTGTGGAGTTCAATATTTGAGTAAATGTACATAGTTACTTTCCACCACTGCATTTGGGCAAAATGTAATCTGTAAAGTGTATCTGAAAAACAAAATACAACCAAATACACTGTCAAGTATGAAAAACAAAAGCATGCCACTGTGTTGTGGCTGTATTGTCTCTCCAGGGCGTTCCTCCATTCTTCTTAGGCTGGATAGAATCCATACTCTGTCAGAAATGGAGCATTCAGGTGAAATAAAAGGCCTGGATGATATGCAACACTGTAACAACAGCATCAACAGAACCTCACCCTACAGGACATGGTGACCAGTCTGGTTTCGTTTGGCCACTAGGTGTCACCGAATGCTCACTGAACCCTCATAATTTTGGGGCTGTGGCTCAGGAGGTAGAGCAGGTCGTCCAATGATCCGTGGGTCAGCAGGTCGAAGTGTCCTTGGGCAAGACACTGAACCCTACATTGCCTCCAATGAGTTGGTCGGTGTGAGCTTGCCACCATTGGTTGGTGAATGTGGCAAGTGAGGACGCTGGCGTTGACTGTTAACCGCTTCACCTCCTAATGTATGAATGAATGAACCATTGTAAAGCGCTTTGAGAAAGCGCTATAAGAATGCCATTGCCATGGCATTCATTCATTATAATGTATTGACTCAGGCTGGAGTCTGTGGGTCAGGACAGGACCCACAGACAGGTTGGTTGAATTAGGATTTGACTGTAAAATACAAGGTTTGATGGTACCATTTTTCATAGAGTAGCCACATTCGAATTAATTGCATTGCGTGCGTGCGGCTGCGGCTGCGTGCGTGCGCGGCTGCGTGCATGCGTGCATTCTCCCAAATTGGTATTGCATGTCGAGGGGCGTCAATAGAGCACACCTCCAAAAGCACCTTCTTCTGCCCATAGGATGTGCCACAAATGCAAAGATTTGAACCATACATTGTAGAAACGGTATTTCCCCCTACAGCTTCCTGTCCTGCAATTTTGTTTTGACCTTTGACCCTATACTCAAAATGTGGAAATAGCTAATCTACAAGCTCTACTGCGACCATTGTGAGCTTGGAGATATTTTGAAAGTATACAATTATTAAATTATAACATTTTTACTCCAATGTTCATCGTCAAAACAAAACAATTATCATTAATCGCAATTATTTGTATGACAATTTATCATCAAGTGAAATTTCCTGATTGTGATAGCCCTACTGGGTAGGCCACCCAGCCTGGCGAAGACCTGCGCACCTTTCTGGTTAATTTATAGTTCTCATTCTTGGTGTGGACGGCCCTTTGAATGTGGTTATTCAAAGGCAGGGAATGTACCGTAGCACCGACAGCGCCCCAGAGAAGAAATTGTTTTCATTCTCTCTCTCTCTCTCTCTCTCTCCTCCTGCAGGACATTATGAACAGTGAGAAGAGTTATGACTCCCTGCCCAACTTCACCGCTGCTGATTGTGAGTTCCCTCGCCGTTCCCTGCCTTTTCCACAGTCATTATTTTGTAAAGGCCTGTCAGAATGCAAATACGACGGAGCAATCACTGTGAAGTGCTGCAGAGCTGTAACTCCCCCCGCAGGACGCTTTGACCTTAGCACACTTTCATCTACAAGCTTAAAGCAATCTTTGGCTTTTTGCAGAACCTTTGCAAAGTCTGGCATGCATTATCCCCGTACGCATTCCGGACACGCACGGCCCAGCATTGGCCTTCCAATAATGTAATGACTGATTTAGCAGTTATTTAGCGGTTTCTAGTCTGTGATTGGCCTACCCCCCACATAGGTAGACCAATCACAGCTCATGATCCTAGGTGCAGAAACATTTTTAATAGTGTCCGCCCGGTATACCTCACTGCGGCAGAGAACAGACATTCCACGAAACCGCACAGAATTTAAAGACTTGTTCATGAAGTGTTCACCTAGCAATGTGATTAGATTAGCTAGAGGTTGGACAGGGTAGCCAAGCCTTTAGAAGACTCTTTGTCTTGTTTAAACAGGGTGTACTGTACTGTAAGTGATATGTTTTGGTAAAAAGAAAATATTAAAAAGTTAAAGCTCTATATTGCGATCATTTCATTTCTATGGAATGTTTGTTCACTTTCAGTGGTCTGGTCTCCCCATCTGTCAGGTTGGGATATACCAATGTTATCGAATCAGGCTAGAGAGCCCCCCAAAGATCA
This sequence comes from Electrona antarctica, assembly GCF_951216825.1. Taxonomy (NCBI): domain Eukaryota; kingdom Metazoa; phylum Chordata; class Actinopteri; order Myctophiformes; family Myctophidae; genus Electrona; species Electrona antarctica. The sequence goes on along the minus strand of NC_136796.1, from coordinate 28,313,748 downwards.
TTTACCATTTACCATTCACTTGTTTATCCTGTACCCTGGATGAACTATCTCTCCTCCTGAATAGATACAACTGGGATTCCGACCTGAAAACGTGTTTTCTCATTACTAACATGCTGGAGAGATGGGGGGATACCCCTGTTACTGAACGAACACCATAGCATTGATCAGAGTTATAGCAATGATTGCTATTAGAGATAGAGATATCTAACAATTATTTATTAACAAAAACAAAAAATATGACTTTGCACCTCTTTAATGAAAACTGTATTTTAAACGTGTAGCTTCTGCAAGCCAAGTTCTGTGATTAATATATAATAATATATGTTTCCTTTGTCACTTTTGTTCAGGATACTTCATTGCCAGTTGGTACAATAGTTTTAGATAAAAAGCCAGAATTATACCGTTGAACACTCATCCCAGAGTCAGCTCATGTCAAAGTGAGCGTGCTGCAAATATAAAATGTGTCGCCGTTGGTATAATGTCTAGCATATGGCTTTGTGATTTAATAGTCTTTGTACTTCAGCCAAAATGCCCCAGCACATTGGATTTAGAGATATTGCATACAGATATCTTCTAGTGTTTATTGGCAATATTGGCGCAAGGCACTGAGCCTAAAAACATTTCTCTTGCAAATTAAAAATAGCGTCTCCAAAACAATTTCCCAAGATGTTTTTACAATGAAGTTTACCACACAGGAGGACAGTAATCTGTCACCAAAATGGTTTTCAGCCCCAGTGGCTTACGCGAGCAGTGCTAATATTTCCTGCTTATCTCACTAGCCAAAACGGTTGCCAGGGCTCCAACTATCAATGCGGCGTAAAATAAATAAAATAAAGGTTAGGCTACTTCTTTAAGGTAAGTAGCTGCCTAGCTGGTGTGCTCACATAAACTTTAAAAAGCGATTTTTCCTCTTAATGTCCTCTTAAATCTTAATGTTTAGTGGTGAAATGGGTGAGCTGTTTGCATTTTCAGAGCATGTTTATTTGAATCGATTGTGTTCCGACTTGGATCAATGACACCAACAGAGTATACTTTAAGTTATTTTTCATCTGGCGCCTGAATTTCCCTCATCTATCTATCTATCTATCTATCTATCTATCTATCTATCTATCTATCTATCTATCTATCTATCTATCTATCTATCTATCTATCTATCTATCTATCTATCTATCTATCTATCTATCTATCTATCTATCTATCTGTATCACAATGAAAACAACATTTTTAAAGGTTTTAAAGACAATACTAATACCTAAATATTTCCTTTACATAGTCCAATTTTCTATATTCTTTTGATATAGTCCAAATTCCAAAGCGTCCGGTTGCAGCCATTTTTGAAGCTGACGGGTCACCTTGGAAAGATTCTGCGTGGCCCGAGGTTGGTTGTCGATTGGGGCCATGTGGGGTTCATCTGTGCCGAGTTTCATGCTTTTGTCACCAACTGAACTATCATGTATTGAAAACAGCAATTTCCCGCTTAGCTATACAGTAGCTTCTTACTATTGTCTACCTAATTTTTTTGGTTTGCTTGTATTTGAATTATTATTTTTTTGCATTGTTTTTAAATTTCCTATTTTGTGTGATGTTTCACTATTATTGTTTCTTTTGTAAAGCACTTTGTAACGCTGTTTTGAAAGGTGCTATATAAATAAAGCTTTATTATTATTATTATTACATGATTTAAAAAAATCACACCTGTGTGAAGTGAGGGGCGCTCTTATCATCATACATCATCATGAATCATCTCATTCTGGCCAATCACAATTTGCGTCCTCACTTTTCCGTCTTCAATTTTGTCTTCAATGTTTGTATACACAAACCCGGAGAGCTGGGCATAGAAGGGGCTAGTGCCCCTCAAAAATATATCAATGTTCATACTACTCAATAATATCTTGCAATGGGGCCCACTTGCAATATATCCTCTACCGAAACCTGTGGGTCTGTGCCCACAGGTTGGGAACGGCTGCTCTAGAGACTGTTGCAGTAGTATTGCGTCAGAGCTGAAAGTCAGGCCCCGCCGCAGGGTTCCAAGACTTTTATGCTTGTCAGGTGAGACGGGCCTTGGCAGGAGCTGGGGACGGAGTGAGGCCTGGCACATTAAAGCTGCCAGCGAGCTGTCACTGCCTGTCCTGCAGGGAGCGCTGTCTCCTCTAATCCGCCTGGAGGGCATGGAAGTTTGTCACAGAGAGAGAGAGAGAGCGAGAGAGAGACTTTACTGTGTGCTTATGTATATAATACGTACAACTCTATCTGCCTGTAAAAGCTGATAGTCTGCTCCCCAACCCATTTCTGCCACTACTCAACTGTCTCACAGATATTAAAAGTTGGATGGACAACAACTTCCTCACTTTAAATGAAAATAAGACTGAGGTAATCATTTTTGGCCTACAATCAACACCTTCCATCTCCACCTTGGGCCCCCTCAGCACCAATATTCACTCCTCAGTCAAGAACCTGGGCATAACTTTTGACAATAATTTTAAATTTTAAAAGCAGATTAGCTTGGTGGTCAAGACTAGTTTTTTCCAATTTAGGCTGCTGGCCAGGATTAAGGGTTATCTCTCCCAACCCGATTTTGAGAGGGTAATTCATGCCTTTATTTCATCGAGGCTTGATTACTGCAATTCATTGTACAATACATATAGGCATTGACCTCAGACGCCTCCAGCTTGTTCAGAACGCTGCCGCCCGCCTCCTCACCACCACGAGGAGGCGTGAACATAATGTATTACCCCGGTCCTCGCCACACTCCACTCTAACAATCTAACAGGTTAACTGTTAGATTTAGAATAGATTTCAAGATTTGTTTTTAAAGCCCTAAACGGGCTCGCTCCCCAGTATCTATCACTCCTTCTAAATCCTTACACCCCAGCCAGGTCCTTGAGGTCAGCTGACCAACTGCTTCTGACTATGCCCTCAACAAAGTAAGTACAGGTCTAGAGGTGACCAAGCTTTCTCAGTGGCCGGCCCCAAACTCTGGAACAGTCTGCCCCTACGGATTAGGTCCGCTCGCTCCCTAGGAGCTTTCAAGTCCTCTGTTAAAACTCATTTTTTCTCCATGGCTTTTATCTCTTTTGTTTATGTTGTTATACCATGCTATTTTTGTCTTATTTTTCTTTTACCTGATCCTGTACAGCACTTTGGTTGACCCTTGGTCTTTGTAAATGTGCTTTATAAATAAAGTTTGATTTGATTTGATTTGATCTGTGATCTTTGATCTTTTTTTGAGTGGTGCAAACCACTCCAACAACTGGCTTTGTACCCGTGTACACGTGTTCGTACCAAAAGAATGAGCATGGTTACTATGGTCACTGACATTACGTCAGACCACAGCTGATCAGGCTATATAAGACCTTGCACCACTCAGTTCACACGGGTGTGATTTGTTTTTAATACATACAGGATCTCATTGGTCCCAGAGAGACACCAAATTTAGTTTGAGCTGAAAAGATTGATTAATGTGCTGTTAGATGGACGGTGTTTGTTTGTCTTGGCAGAGTGCCCATCTCCCCTGTGCTGTGTCCCCTCTGCTGTGTCCCCTCTGCTGTGTCCCCTCTCTGTCCCTGACCCCAGAGAGCCTCTAGTGAACCTCCTCCAGTCCACAGCACTGTGACACTATTTTGTGTGTAGACATTTTGTCATGCGAAGCTTAACTCGAATGGAGAGAACTTTAATGGAGAGAGCATGTTTGTATGCGTCTGCACGCACGCACGCACGCACACACACACACGCACGCACACACAAATAAACGTGTGTGTGTGTGTGTGTGTGTGTGTGTGTGTGTGTGTGTGTGTGTGTGTGTGTGTGTGTGTGTGTGTGTGTGTGTGTGTGTGTGTGTGTGTGTGTGTGTGTGTGTGTGTGTGTGTGTGTGTGTGTGTGTGTGTGTGTGTGTGTGTGTGTGTGTGTGCGCGTGCGCAGTATTACAAACATACTCTCTCCATTTAAGTGCGTGCGTGCATGTGCGTAAGTACTGCCACTGCAGAGTGGCAATGAGTCACTCACAGCGCTCAAAAGGCTCCTTCCTGGGTGGAAATAGCTCCAGTACGAGTCTGGAAATATTCTGGGAACCAATTTGCACAACTTCTCCCCTCACTCCGACTCTCTCTCCCAATTTCTTGAGCTCCTCAGACCAGTAATTGAAAAAAAAGAAAGAAAAAACATTTGCTTGAGTCATTTCTCTCCCATCATCTCTTAGGTCTGAGGCTGCTGGGTATCGGGAGGAACCAGTACATCGACCTGATGAACCAGTGCAGGTCCTCCAAAGTGAGACATCTTCTTTTCTTCTTAACACTTTCCCTCCCATTCACGAGTAAATTGATTGTAGAACAGCTTCCCTCCCAATAACGAGTTACATGAGTTACGTTTTCATTGTTTAATTCGCGTTTTGAATACGTTTTAAGACTTACAGGGTTTCCATCGGACAGAGTGGGATAGGTGACGCGTTCGGATGACGTCACAGCAAAAAATTCAGTCGCACTGGCATGCAAGGGGTTCTGGAAAATTGAGGCCCAATGCATTCCAATGGCGGCGGTGGCGTGCAGCGGCCGCGTTCCTCCTCCGCTCTGTTGTTGTGATCGCCACTTTGGATTATTTTTCTACACTACAACAAAGTATCACACCATTTTATAGCGGATTTTCATGAAAAGGAACGATGATGTCGGCTCGGTGGTTCGTGAAATCTAGGCAGTCAACGGGGCATTGTGATTAATTAATTAATGCATGAACAGTAGGAGCAGAAAATAAAGTGAATGCTGCAAAAACACCCCAAACAAAAGAGAGATTGAGAAACAATTTTTCATATTGTATGCAACAGAAATTATTCATATCTGTATTACTCCTGTATCAAATATCCATAGCTTAATGTGTTTTTATGTGCCCGCCTGCCCGGCTCTTTCTTGGGGTCATTTCTCTCTCTCTCTCTGCTGGTAGAACAGATCTACAAGATCTAACGTGTTGCCAGGTGATGCGTTGTTGGCTTGTAGATCTGTTCTTTTTGCACGCACACAAATGGGAGATACCAAGTTGAGTCACCATACAGGGTGAACTTGACATAGATAGGGTAGTAAAATACGTATTTGATACCCCCCCAACCATACCAACCTCTGACAAATAATGATCTAAGCTCTCCATGATAAAACTTTTAACATTGTGTTACCTTTTCTTCTGACTCATACTTTGTTGTATGATTGTGGCACATACTACAAATAACAGATCTACAAGCTCACAACGTAGAATTAATTAATAATAACATGGGGGTTCTAATGTCCGTTTGTGTCCCCCACCCTTCCTCCTGACAGAAATTCTTCCGCAAGAAATCGGCGCGGGACCTTCTGCCTGCCAAGCCGGTGGAGATCTCGGTAGAGCCCTGGTGGGTCGCTCAAACAGGCTACATCACAGAGGATGACATTAGGGTGAGAAACCGCCATCGTTTTCTAAGACAAAATCTGCAGGATATTGAGAAAAGGTGCCATGATGTTTATCTGGGTTTGATTTGTACAAAACAAATCGACTTCACCCATATTCAACCTATCCTCACTAATACTCATTATTAGATGGTACCATTTTTGTCTACCCTGTCTGTGTCTCAGAGTAGGGCTGTGAACAGTTCAGAAACCCACCTATCAGTAAAATGTTGCCAGCCCAAATGTTACAAACAAAATGATTAGTGCCTATGATATTGGGACAAATAAATGTTTCATTGCACTTTTTAGCATCTCTTCATGCTTACCATCACATTTTCAATTATGATCGGATCATAATATTTTATTGTGGAAACTAATGTTGCAATATATGATAACAAACGCATTGCTTACAAAAGCAGCACAAAGGAGAGGCTAGAGAAAGCTTACAGCACATGACTCATGACTCATGAGTCATATGCCGGATTTCAACTCTGGGCATTGCAGTTATGTGATAGAGATCTATAATTTCTCATTTATTTTTAGCCTTTTTCACCGTTGTTCCGTAACTGACTTTGACTGCCACGCCAAATGAGTTGAGTACCAGTTTACATTAGAGGTCGTCTTTATTTAACCACTTAAAACACCAGCATCCATTTTCAGCTAAAGCTTTCCCCACTATAACAGATAAACGGAAATAGTGTAGAGCCCTGAGGGACCATAGGGTTTAAGTGGTTGAACTTCTGTTCAGAAATATCATATACAGTACAGCAATCTTCACATCTCAGTGTCACAAGAATAACATGGTTTTTAACACAACATGGTGTTTAACACATCTGATTGGATCTGAGACATTACAGAACCGACCCGCACATTTCAACCGACTCAAACTATTCCTTTATTTTTGTCTGGCAAGGAAGTCTGCTTATGATTCTCCGCCAGTAATATCTTTGTGCAGCGAACGCTGCATACAGAGGACGAGACGGAAAGAGAGTGAAAGTCATTGACGGATGACACACTTCAAAGGTCACATGAATATGTGTATGTTTGTCATTTTGTAGTTCGGAGGAGTTCTGAACGAAGTGTCATAGAAATTGCGAAGGACTGACATGCAGCAATACAGCAGTTTAATTAGTTCTGCCACGGTTGAATACATATGGCGGAGACGCCTTAAGGCTGTGAATAGTTTAACAGCATGCATATTACCGCGAAGTTCGTATCGCCTTTTACACGAGAACATGAATAAATCTCGCCGCCTCTCCTTACTTTTGTGCATTACTGATGTACAAATCAAAGTACAAATAAAACGACTGAAGGGCATATAGGCTGGCAAGATTTCGAATGTTTTTTTTTTCTTCTAATGTGTTTTGGCTTCACTAGATGGAGAGGAAAAGGGCATGGGGGTGGGGTGATGTGCGATATGAATTTGAGACAAATTCTCCCCCGGTGCATTGGGTCTGCGTGGCACTCTGCAGTTAATGATGATGATGCTTTTCGACCTACAGAATCTACCCAATGCATTTTTCTCTAGTAGTACATGCCCCTGCCTGTCCTCCTCTGTTCAAGGTGCTTGATATACAAAGTAAACATAGATGTGCACGCACGCACGCACGCACGCACGCACGCACGCACGCACACACACACTTTTGGATTATACTTGTGAGAAGAACATTTTACGACAGCATTGAAAACAGCCGGAAAATTGGAGATCACAATGCGGTGTCGCACTAACCATAACCCAAAGTATAAAATGGGGAAAACTCTAACCCCAACCCCTAAACCTAACCTCTACTGTATATGATTGCAGATCTGTTCCCCGTCAGAAAAGAAGACCATTGATAAGATGATAGATTCGGGTCCCCAGCTGGCTGGTTCAATGGAGTACAACGTAGTTCTCAGTGAGTGTTCCTCTTTCCTGTTTGTAACGAAAAACGTGTAGGGTTCAGTCTGTGCGTTGACACTGGTGCCTTTAACCCAAGTGCTTTAACAAAACACTCCTTCAAAGAACCAAGAAGTAAACCGACAGAAAAGGGTCTGTTTCCTTTTAGGGTTCACAATGTTGTGATGGGATTATTAATACTCATAAACAGAGACTTTAAGAAATAATCGAGGTAGAGAGTGGACTGAAACAATGTACACGTTTATTGCAAGGAGTGGTCTGTACCAGCCCAGGGAGGTGCACGGATGCAAGCCTCCAGAACTGTTCAAATGAGTCTCTCTTATACAAAATGAAGAAGCACAAATACATTGGAGGTGTGGTCAGTGGACAAGACTAAACATGGGTCTTGGGTAAGAATAGGTCATAGTGACAGACAATCAACAGGTGGAAGCCTTGCTCCAGGCAGTGTAGTATTTTCTGCCACTACATTCCACCATTTCAAATATGTAAATTAAATGTCTCATATTAATTTATACCAAGGAACATGAGATACTATACTGTCTGCAAATTTACTACAAAAAGATGACTTATATATGGACTATCTCCTAGAGTATGAAAGGTTTACATTTAAGTGTATTCAATGTCCACCCACATGATAATTTTCTTTTTATTACACACAACTTCTGATGGCTGGTAGGGGCGAAAACCCTTTTCCTTCTTATTGGGAAATTCCAACCTACGACCCTCGATTTGTCTTGAGCGATCACTCATAAGCCAGCATCAGGTGTAGTCTTTTTTCGTGGTTTTCTCCTCCACGCAAATGTTCTCCTCTCCTTATGTTTCTGTCACAAGTTGTGGCATGGCATTTTAGTCTTTTTTTTTTTTTTTTTCCCATGGTGGGCCCAGTATTTCGTCTTTATCCGGCTCCCATCGCTGTCACTGGGGGGTGACTGCGGGGATGGAATGCGTGTGGGCCTTGTAGGGACGTCTGGAGTCTCTGGACGGACATGATGATGTGGCTTGGCTCTCATTGGTGTCACTGGCCCATGTGACATATTTATATGTCTGTCAGGTTTTCTTAGAGGGAGAACAACTTGCAGGTAATTTTGTTCACTTGAATTATTTCCACCGTGGTTAAAAAGGTGGTTATACAAAATTCATTTCAATATTATTATTATTATTATTATTATTTTACATTAATTGTCTTCAGCTTCAGCTTGTTATGTAGACAGCTCTAGAATTGCACTTTATGTAGTCATAGCACTTTATAGTACACATGTATAATATATTATATAGTATAGTATGTATAGTTTACATAGATACTCCAATGTTACGTTCTTAGTTTACACATGATTCATGATAACTACTTTTTATACATGTGATGTATGCCATGCTTTTTGTTATTGCTTAATGTAAGTCGCTCTGGATTAAGAGCGTCTGCTAAATGCCTAAATTGTAATTCATATAACACTAGACTGACGTCACTGTATGTGTGTATATTTACCCATTCATACAAACCCAAATCCTTTCAGTGCTTTCTCTGGTTGTCTTCATTTGTTTGTTTGTTTTTTCCTTGTTTAAACACATCTCCTGATATGTTTCTCTTAATTTATTGGATTTCAGAGCTGGAAAAAAACAAAACAACACACTACCCCTATTCTAAAACATTTGTTCTATACTTTTCCCCCGATGATAATACATAATTAGGAATTTATTAAGATCTATCTTGATCACAGTTGATCACAATCTTTCACAGTCTGATTTATGGTTAACTCCCTCTCTTATGGTTATTAGCTACATTGACAGGTTACACATTATTGCATCTTGACACTGTATTTCATCAAACTAGTGCACTATCCTCCTTTCAATACAAATATTTCAATAATGTATGAGATCGTGTGGGAGTGAGTAGATTCTTACCTTGTCGGTGTAATGTCTATAGATACTCATTTTTCCCTTTGTCCTTCCTCCTGTAATTGCATTGTATCACAACACTCTTCCTAGACGAGTTATTCTAAGTTTTTAGTGAGTTAGTCAATATCGCCATATTAACCATGCCATGCACACTGGGAAAGGAAGATATTCATTAAATTGTCAACACATTTAGACCATCTCATTGATTCACCATCCAGTCCTGGAAAGTAGGAAAGAACAATTTTCATTAGAATGACTTCACCTAAAATATAGGCCTACTCGATAAACATCACATTCCACACATACCCGGGCCATTCATTCTCCACACTTGCCACTGCGTAGGTCTTCATTCTACTTCGCTCCATATCACACCAAATCTGTGTAGTGGCCTAACCCATAGGTCGCCACTTGACCCCCGGCTGGGCCCCACCTGTCTGCGCTTTTAACAAGTCATTGAAAGCGGGGTTGTCTAGTGGCACACCACAGTGCTTCTGAAAGCAGTTCTCCAGTCTATTTCTGTAGGTGTCACAGGTTTCATCAGGCCATTGCTTAGTGCTGTGAATTTTTTGCCAATCAGTGGGTACTGGAAATGCTGCTTTGATGCTGTCAAAAAGACCACCGTGATTCAGCAGCTGTCCAGTGACAATGTGATTTTGTGCTCCATTCACATCAAAATGTTCCCTGAGATGTAGCCATTTTAATCCAAAGACTTTGCGAAATACAGATTCGAGCATTCTTGCCGATGGCTCATACATCTCAATCAAGTCTAACACAGCTGCACACCAGCGCTCCATGTTGACTTTGTGGTCTGGAAGGTCCTTCATGATGTCTTTCAGTTCATCAGGTGTCCAGCGTCGCTGCACATGTACTGTTGAAGAATATGTGTCTATTTCTGAGTGCTGTGCCCATGGAAATAGCTTCCTTGGACAAAGTCTTTGTGACAACTGCTCCCCCCTGTCCTTGATTGTTTTTGAGGGGTTCAGGTTGTTCATGGTTGTTGCTGTTGTCTGCGGGCTGTTCCTTGGGTATATTTACAGAGCAAAGGTTGACGATGAGGTTAACGGTTCCATTCGGAACGTGTATGACGAGTACAATGGCGCCAACAGTGATGCCCCGAGCCGTGCCATCGACTATGTGCAGAGACAGCTTCAGTGCTACGGAATCCACAATTACTCGGATTGGATGAACACTCGCTGGTTTAATGAAACTAAAAACAACAGCGTCCCCATTAGCTGCTGCAAAAGTAATACAGAAGCCTGCACTGGATCTCTTGCTCATACTGAAGACCTCTACCCGGAGGGATGTGAAGTTCTAGTTGTGAAGAAACTAAAAGAGATCATGATGTATGTCATCTGGGCTGCACTAACATTTGCTGCAATTCAGATGCTGGGGATGCTGTGTGCATGTGTGGTACTCTGCAGGTAGAGCCGAGACCCCGCCTACGAACTACTCATCACTAGGGGAACCTACGCATAAAGTTTCCTTCTAACAATAATACGTTCACAGATGTGCACTTAAGAGTGACTTAAACCGGTTTTGACCGAGAACATGAAAACAAACTATTTTACATACACTAACATCTTACCTTTTTTTTTTTTTTCTTTTACCTTTTGTTTTTCAAAAAGCTATTGGCCAAATTATTTGAATGGTCAATGGGGAATGAGATTTTACATGTAATCTGCTGCTGTGACTACCTACGTTTTACCCTTTGTTTGAGGTAAGTTAGAATGTGGTCGCTGGACCTTATACTGTATAGAATATGTGGACTGGGTACTTTCCTCATATGTCAGTTTGCACTATGTGTGTGTGTATGGTTTTGCAGTATTTTATAAATATTTAAATATAGTGTAGTACTTGAGTGAAAAAACTTCCCCATGTGTAGTCTAGTCTCCCCTGTACCTGTATCTGAATTACTGCTATTACTACTGGTTTGAGTGGAACCAACTCTTCACAAGCATTAATTTACCCATCAGATCTTTCAGACAAATGTGGGCCCGCAATTCTACTCGGTACATCTACAATTTGTCATGCAATCTAAAATGCCGTAGAGGTTTTGTTTGTTTATTGTTTCAGCAGTTTATTGTTTCAGCAGCCTACTGAATGTAGTTTTAGAGGTTTGACAATATGTCGCCATAGACTCAAGAATAAATTATGTTCAACTTAAACTATACTTCATAAACTATACACTTCTTAAACTATACATGTCCCCCCTCTGAGCACTTCTGTCGGATATAGATAGAATTTATCCATAGAATTGCTCATAATTGCTAGAACCATCGCTTTACTTTAAATATTTTTAATATTACCTAAGCTATTTAACAGCATCAACATCCTATTAACACTAAGCTATTTTACCCTATTCGTCACTTCCTCCTGCCAGTCTATCTATAATTGAAACAACGTGCTAGGTATGTTTTGTGCACGCAGATCTGCTATTTTTAAAAATCCTTTTCTATCTTTCGGTACATTTTTTTTTTCTAACTTCAAATAAAATGATCTCACATCTATAAAGAAATAAACTAAGGATAAACACATCTAGGAATACATTTTGAAAAACACGCACTAACAATAAACTTTCTCCGGTAAGTAGGAAAGCCGACTTGGTTAAATGGTTTTTAACTGTTAAATCTTGTTCATTGAAAATAGCTGATCCACGGGTTCACTCAACTGATTTCTTAAAATAAAATGCTAGTATTTACATGACTCGTAACTTAAAATAGTATGTACATAATGTTCTCTTATTTAAAATAGTATTTACATGACTCTGCTGTATATGGTTTACACTATTTATTGATATATTTATTGATATATAAATAAACACCATGATCAACTAGACATTCAAATTGAACCTCATAGCTTATCATACAAATGTGTATGCGTCTTAATTAATTGACCAGTATGCTTGCTGCTTGATTGTTTGATGGAAAGTCCAGATAATAAAAATCCTTCCTTCTAAAGTCCTCCTCCGTCACATTATTGCATGGACAAGTCCCTGTCTGAAACAAGGATGCCGGCTGGAAGCGACAACTGTTTACTGAACTGTGGAGTATGCTGCACTTTGTAAAAATGGCAAAATATAACTCCTAACGTTGTTGAAGTGGGACACATATATCCCCCTGACTTATTTACAAAATCATTCCTGCATCCCAGGACTCATTTACTTTTAAAAATTACTCTTCTAAGAAATTAAAAAATGACTGGACATATCTAGAATCAATTAAACACATCTATAGTTAAATTAGAAGATAGTAAACACATCTAGTTAAATTCAGGAATAAATTTTAGGAAGATAGTAGAGCATTGAGAATCTATTTACATCACTGCTTGGAATCAAAAAGTGAAATGCCTGACCCCGTTCTCTAGCTGATTAAAGCAGATAGGAGTACAGGCCTATTAGTTAAATGTTGACAACAAAAATGAGTCAACAGGGCATTTGCCATGAGTGTGAATTATCCAACTATTAGGGGACCTTCTCTTGCCCCCCCCCCCCAAACACTGATGCCTGTCAATCACACTGCTACTCTGAAGTGAGGGGTGCAAATGGACACCTGGTTGGCGTAAGTGACATGTCATGCTGTGAAACTCTCCTTAAATTAGAAAAACTAAACTGAACGGAAACTGAACAATATGAGCCCCCACTGTTATTTTAACAGCTGTGATCGGGCTATTTCTGCGGACAAGTTTACATTTTGCGTGTCCCACACATTACTTATGTCACTGAAAATATCTTGCCTTAGGCGTTGGGGGGGCTGGTGAACTAGTCAAGCCCAATGATTTAGGTACCCCTTGATATGTGAGTCTTACTTACAATATGAGATACTCCGTAGTATACGGTATCTATCTGCCTGTGTTATATATATTTTTCAGTGCTCCTGGGCACGCATGGGAGGGAGACATGACGTCATGCCCTCCACCGTTGGTGACAACAACTTATTTCTTACTTTACTTGTTCATTAATATTACGTTTGAATCAAGACCAATTTACTACAAGATTTGTGAGTCCTAAAACTCCCTTAATTCAGTTGTCTGATAGACTATTGACTATAGGAAAGTTGTATGATCATATTGACAAGCCAAAAGAGTCTCTCATCAAGCTTGACGATTCCCCCCGCTTAAAGGACAGTGTCTTGTTACCCCCATCGTAAAACTGCTTAATTTAGGCATGTAGCAGGGGTCGCTGCTCTACACGTAAAATGTCTTGAGACACTGTAGCAAAGTTGAATCAGATTGACCCCAAAAAGCAGTACTCTCTACTCACCCACTCACTATGACATCACCAATGGCCCACCATCGCAATCGCACGTACCTCGCCACAGAGTGGACGTACAGTGTTCCATCACATGAAAGGAAAAAGACAGTCATTAGTTCATCCCTGGAATGTTCCCCTTCCTCACATATAGTCCTCCATTGTTCATGCCTCTGTCCAAGTGCCTGCATGTCCATGTTCCCAAAATGTAATTCGGGAAATAGTCAATTCCCGCCTGTGTTGGGCCCCAAACCAACACACGCATACTGTTCAGACATCGAAGTGCGGAAACAGTCTGACTGTACATGTGACTTGCCGTGCGATGCGATAGGCGATCCATCTGATGGTCCCATAGTAATCAGGTTCCGTAAAACACAGCACTACTGATTTCTATGTCTGGTGAATCAACTTTACCAATAATACCCTTTACATATCTAATTGCACGTCACTCACACTAACGTATGAGTTCTGTGTCTCACTTTTTAGGTTCACACAATACTATTACTCAAATGCTCCTACGCGGTAATGCAAGTTCTCTCATGAGGGAATTGCGCTTGTCCATATGATCAACTCAACACAACTCCAAACCATGTCTTCCCTAATGGATGACCTGTCCGTATATACGCATGTAGTTGAATACTGTAATTACTGGTCACTGTGTAGATTATGGTTATTACAAATCATACATTAACCACTCCAGCCCTATATACATTTTTTCCATGTTGCAAATAACTAATGTACAAGAACAACACATTGTGAGCTCGTAGATCTGCTTATTTTACAGTTATTTTATAATTAAAAATGAGACATTCTGCTAAATTGTTTTAGTTTCTTAAATACAGCCACAGCTAACACTAATTTACTATTAAGCCTACATTTGAATTCTGGACATTTACTTGCTACAGAGTATTCCTATATCGTGTATGTATAAGTAACATTACACTCACCAGACTTCCCAGCTCGACCCGTCCCAAGTGTGTCCACTCAGAGCAGCTGCTGTCAATGGTAGGGGAGAAGGGGCTACTTTCTGAACTGCCTGTCCTGGAAAATGTCCCTTACTTGAATCTGATCTTAAGTTCCCTGAGGACCTCTCTAATCTTTCCACAAAAAATACCATACCGATATATTCTGTATAGCGACAAAAACGAAAGGTTCCTAGGAAAAACAAAAACAGGGGTTCCTGTCTTGACTGGGAAAAAAAATGTGATGACAGTTACAAATATTGCCTATTGTAAGGAGTTACTTACTACCTATACATTTCATGCTTTGAGTATAATTTTGCCTATCTATTTAGTCCAAATATAGAGAGTGACAAAGCCCAATTACACTCAACTTGCCGTGACTCTGGGAAATTGTTATATTGTGCCAACAAGACAGCACTTACTGGGTAGACCTGCTATTTTGAGTCTGCCGCTGACAACTGCTAACTGCTGTCCTACTAACCATGGGTGGTGACACTTAACTAAAATACCAGGACTACATTCTTCATACTTACTTGTTCACAACGCCACATTTATACTAGGAAATCACCATTTGACTTTTTACAAAAATAGTATTTTCCGTTCATCCACACGTACGACACACTTCCATTCCATACTCAACATTCCACATTCCACATTCCACATTCATACCTGCTGCTCGAGTCTTACGCGTTATACAAGTTGCTGTTTCACCATTCTCTTTTAATCTTCCCTGTGGGCTGTTTGGTCCCAACAGGAGAGAAAAGAAAGAAAATAACGGTGGACGCTGTCTGTATGATTTCCTATGCTATTCCCTATCCTACTGATATAGGCTATAGTTTCTCTATATAAATGTCTATGAAAGACTGTTACCACTCGGCAACGATGAAATACGATGAGGAGGGACTGTCACCAGCTCCTTTAAATACTATATAAATGTCTATGAAAGACTGTTACCACTCGGCAACGATGAAATACGATGAGGAGGGACTGTCACCAGCTCCTTTTAAATACGATGAATACGATGAGGAGGGACTTTAACCAGCTCCTTTTAAATACGATGAACACGATGAGGAGGGACTTTAACCAGCTCCTTTTAAATACGATGAACACGATGAGGAGGGACTTTAACCAGCTCCTTTTAAATACGATGAACTAGTACTTTGTACGGCTGCATCTCTAACAACACAGCCTCAAAATACAAAATGTTGTACATTGAGTCAAAACACTCTTACCCCAAAGTTCGTTTAGGTGTTGTCCCTGTCGGACCAGCATCTCAGATCCATATGCACAGCGCTATCATCTGAAAAAGAGAATGCTGACGGACAGTAGAAACACGCTGCTCACTGCGCCATAATTGTGATGGGATTATTAATACTCATAAACAGAGACTTTAAGAAATAATCGAGGTAGAGAGTGGACTGAAACAATGTACACGTTTATTGCAAGGAGTGGTCTGTACCAGCCCAGGGAGGTGCACGGATGCAAGCCTCCAGAACTGTTCAAATGAGTCTCTCTTATACAAAATGAAGAAGCACAAATACATTGGAGGTGTGGTCAGTGGACAAGACTAAACATGGGTCTTGGGTAAGAATAGGTCATAGTGACAGACAATCAACAGGTGGAAGCCTTGCTCCAGGCAGTGTAGTATTTTCTGCCACTACAATGTCAGTTTATTTGAAAGAGGACCCTGCTCTTTCTGGTCAACGTCCTCTTTCTGTTCACAGTTCACACTATAGTTATTTTTTGGGGTTGGCACAGCAGGTGATCTATGTGTACACCAAACCTAGACATTGTGAACCTGGAGTGAACCTGGAGTGTTCACAATGAACAGGTTAAAGGGACACTTCACCCTTTTTGCAAAACAAATATGTTAATGATGTTTAGAACACTTTCCTGGGGGTCTTTATGTGTGTAATATGTGGTTTTAGATATTTTAGATTTTAGCAGTGAGCCCAGTGTCTCTGATGTCATGGACACTGGGCTCACTTACTTCCTGGACTACAATTCCCATAATGCTTTGGTGCACTGCTCCTCATTGTGGATAGGGGAGACAACATGTAGTCCAGGAAAGTAAATGAGCCCAGTGTCCATGACATCAGAGACACTGGGCTCACTGCTAAAATCTAAAATATCTAAAACCACATATTACACAGCCACACATACAAAACCCCAGGAAAGTGTTCTAAATCTTCTAAACGTCATTAACATATATTTTTTTGCAAAAAGGGTGAAGTGTCCCTTTAAGCTAGTCACAACACAGACTAGAAGCACTCCCTGAAGTGGTCTGAGGCTGAGCACAGTTCGCTTCAGAGAGGTTGGATGTTTTCATTATAACTAAGCAAAAAATAGCGGAGTCATGGTCTGTGTTAGCCCTGAAACATGACTGCCATGATAATCATCATGACAGTCATGACGCAACTTCAGCCTGTTTTACGCGATCGCTACATTTACAGTCCAAACGTGTATATAAATATTCCGTTTTCAAATATAATGTACTCACAATTTGTCCCACGGGTGTTACACATTTGCTGGTACAGCGATTAGCATTGCTGCATCCCGCGTTGTTTAATAAAAAGCATTTTTATCCGAGCTGTTTTTTTGCCATTGGCTTTCATGTTTATATACACGTTTGGACTGTAAATGTAGCGATCACGTAAAACAGGCTGCAGTTGCGTCATGACTGTCATGATGATTATCATGGAAGTCATGTTTCAGGGCTAGGTCTGTGTCCACTTCAGAGGCTGAAAGGGTACACATATGAAAAATAAAGGCAATGCTGGCCAACAGGGACATAGAGCATTGATTGTAGTGATATGAGATCTTTTCATTTGCTGTGTAAATATCTGGACCCTCAAAATGAATCGTCAAACAGACCAGACTCTGCCTTATTCAGTCAGTGAGGTTGATTGTACTTTTTCTCTGATCTTATCAGTTTGCTCAGTGCATTATGGCATTCTGTAGCAATAATATTAACACACATTTTCAGTCTAGTGGGACTGTAGTTCAAGTCAAGTACTGTTGTTCAAGTCAAGCCCATGATGGTTTGCAAATCAGTCGTCTTAAGCAGTTTTTTTGGTTTATCATGGTCCTTTCATCTTCCAGGCTTATACAACCGTGGATACATCTACTTAGATGTGCCCATATCTGATGACAGCTGCATCTCAGGTGAGAGTGCTTGTGTACACACACATTTTTGTGCATAAGATTAAGTGTGAGCTTGTACTGTACATTGGCCTTTTTGTTGAATAGCTGTAGTATAACAAAGGCCTTAAGTGTATTATTTCATCATCCACCCACAGTGCCCCCACTGGAGGGATTCGTTATGAACCGGGTGCAGGGGGATTATTTCGAAACGCTCCTCTACAAGATCTTTGTGTCCATCGATGAGCAGACCAACGTATCGGAGGTATGCTTCAGAAACGTTCATGTCAACAACATGGTGTGACTGTGACTGAACGTCACCGTTTACTTGTGTCTGACTGCGTGTCTTCATAGAACATTTTTGCAGCTGTTGACCATCTCTCCTCTTTCTGTCTCTCAGCTGGCCAACGTCCTGGAGATTGACTTGGGTTTGGTGAAGGTGTGTGTCCACCCAGAACATTAATGTACTGTATGCGTGGCCCAATAACCTCCAGCTCCAGTACATACTAGCATCATGCGGGAGTGTACTCGTACATCATTCGAACTGTTTCACGCTACAGAATCAGGAGACGGGCCCATTGGCCGACATGGCTCGGGAGCCGTTGCTTACCAAGACTACACGGGCGAATGGGCGGCTGTGGCTCAGGAGGTAGAGAAGGTCGTCCAATGATCCATGGGTCGGCGGTTCGAATCCCGGCTCCTCCTGTCCACATGTCGAAGTGTCCTTGGGCACTGAACCCTACATTGCCTCCAATGAGTCGGTCGGTGTGAGCTTGCCACCATTGGTGTGTGAATGTGGGAAGTGAGGACGCTGGCGTCGACTGTTCGCCGCTTCACCTCCCAATGTATGAATGAATGAACCATTGTAAGTGCTTTGAGTAGGCACGTAGTGCATAGAAAAGCGCCATAAAAATGCAATTCATTATTATTATTATTACACGGAACGATACACTTTAGAGGGGAATTTTGCCTTTAAGTCCGACCTAGTTTGATCCCCAGCTCCTATTTAGACACATAGCCAGGCTTGGCCTTCGTCTGTGAAAATTCGTTTGAATTCCCTCATCCGCTGTTGAAAGCCAGCACTGTGCGCTGACTCATGGAGAGAGAGAGAGAACACCCAGACCACTCGAGACTGATTGAGATGTCTGAGAATCTCTTCTCTGTGCAGAACTTTCCCTCGCAGCTGTGAACCGAATCAAACTTTCTCGATTATAGTGGGCTGACCTTGGTTGGGTTCCACCTCGTCGCTTTTTCGAAACTTTCTTTTTTTTTTACACAGAAGAGGCTGTTTTAAGCATCGAACTTGAGCCTGCGTTTACAAGAGTACCAAAGGGCAGAAAGCAATCAGGTCCGCTACGCTTCTTCAGACCACCCCCTCCCCCCCTTCCCCAACAAAGATTGGATGAAAGGGGCAAGTTAATGCATGAATAAATTAGCCAAACGAAAAGATTAATGACAAAGTAGCCGGTCAGACAAAAAAAATATCTGTTATCAATCATGTTCTCTATAGCTGCTGTGGCACTTTCAAGAAAGTATTAGTCTTATTTATCTGCTTCATTAATCCTGTTCTGTGGAACCACTCAAGTACATACTTATCACATTGCTTGCTTCTCATCAAGGAGCCCCAAATTGAAATTTTTAATTTAGCTGTTTGTAACTCAGAGAGTGACAGAGTGTGCACATGGATCATGTGTTTCCATGTGCACAGTCTTTGAGTTAAATCAACACTGAGCATTTTACTGTGCAGGGGCAAAAGCCAAAGTGGATGTGGATGACTGTGTTTCCCTGCTCTGTCCAATCAGAATGCAGTGTCTATGTACTGTCGTCTGGGCTTTGCCGTGAAGAAGGGCCAGGTGTTTAGCTCTGACCAGCTCCATCCCACCTGGAAGAGCGCCCCCTCTCTCAACAAACTCAGGTACGTGAACCTTCTAGCCATACTCTAAAATCATTGTGTCCATATCAGTCCACCCATCCATCCATCCATCCACCCATCCATCCATCCATCCATCCATCCATCCATCCATCCATCCATCCCCAGACTGCAGTGTTGACTCTCACCATTCTTTTTTTATAATGTTTTTGAAAAGTCAGATCACCAATGCACATAAGAAGCCATATACAGGCACAACTAGGACAGAAGAAAGAAAGAGAAGGGAAGAAAAAAAAACTCACACCGTTAATTTTGTTCAAATGCTTCCGTCATACAGTTTATGCAACGGAAGCACTGAAAATGATCCGGGACTAAGGCGGATGCTCTTATATTGGATTAACAGACCGTACTCTATAAAGATGTACTGGTTATATTGTATTAACATACTACCATGATGACTCAAATGACTCTTTACTGCTGGTCTCAGACAGGAACAAACTGCAGGTTGAAAATGCCCTCAGCTCTGAACTCGGTAGAATCCGCCAGGGAAAAATCCATTCTCTTTGGATCAAATAGTAATATCAACAAGGCCGACAGCTTCTCAGTTAAAGTGGGTGACAGTATTATCACAAGAAAATATTAAATTACCTACCTAGTACTGTAGGTTCCATCCTGGAGGCAAATCTTTCCTGTGATAAAATGGCCACCAATGTAATCAAAAAAAGTCAACCAAAGAACAATATTCCTGTACATGATCTCCTCACTGGTCAACAAAAACACCTTGAAAACCCTAACAGGAGCCCTAATACAAGGTTTCTTCATGCACCTCATGGTACCACAGCACCTCAAAGGCCCTTAAAACAAGGCTCCAGACATCCCAAAACAAACTGGTCAGGCTACTACTTGGCCTTACTCCTAGAACCCACCTCACCCCTGCCCATTTTGATAGGCTGGAATGGCTTAGGGTTGACGACAGAGTACAGCATCTTGCAAGGGGTCTGGTCCACAAGATTCGCTACAACACTAAGACCCATGTACCTGTCAAAATACTTCCTTAATGTCAACGATGTCCACACTCTCACAACACCAAAGAGTTCAACAAACCACATACAACCCAGATTCTGCTAAAACAAGGTTAAATTAATTTAGCTCTAGCCTATGCCACTAAAATGTAGATCGGCCTACCAACAGCCATTAAGAAATATGAGTCCCTAGACTTCAAAAACACTCTTAAAGAACACTTACGGGTGGCTGCAATTCGAAACTGTCCCCTTTTCTTTTACTTTGTATAAGTGTATATTTCTACGTTTTTAAATGTTCTGATGATTTGAAAATGGAGGACCCTGAAGTCTTAGTGCTTTTTCTGTTATTTTCCTCGTAGCAGTTGAACTGTACCCATTTCACACATTTTCAATCAATCAATCAAACCATACAAATTGGTTAAAATAACATTTTATTTGTTAAGTTTTGGATTGCAGCTTTAAATGTTAAATTGTCAAATGCAATGTGGCCCAAACTGGATGAAGCCAGTGCATACCTACTACTGCACATACACAAACAAACACAACCTCCCGACCTCGCCTGGCCATTGCTCAAGCATAAAACATGAGATAACATTTTCTTTCATTGAACTCGAGGGGGGGAAGTCAAGTCATTACAGGAGCCAAGTAACAAGAATAAAGATAAGATACAAGTCTGGGAGCAGCGTCAGCACGAGTTTAACAAACAGGAAAAAAAAGTCTTGTACTAACCTTGTGGAATTAATATATTCCATGTATATACATACACAATCATCCTGAGATGATTCTGAGAGATGAACAGCACTTTACACACATGCACTTTGAGTGCATCAGCACTTTCTCCTGCCAATGTTGTCTGCTCCTTTTACCTTTTTAATGTTTTTTAAAAGGCTTTGCCTCTTTTTAATGTGTCTATTGTTTTTAAATGTGAAGCATCATGAGTCGTGGAGAACGGTATTTTGCTCCCCTGTATTTTATTATGCACGTTGTGAGCTTGCAGAGCTTGCTACGTTGTGAGCTTGTAGATCTGCTATTTTCAATACTTTTGTGCGACACAACGAGGAAAATGAGAGAGAGAAATGAGAGAGAGAGTAGAAGAGGTACAATTTAGGCATTTAGCAGACGCTCTTAATCCAGAGCGATTTACATTAAGCAAGAACAAAAGCATACAGTAGCAATACTTTTTTTTCTTTTTTTTCATGATTTTGCAACCTAGTTTTTTCAATCTAATGTAATCCTGGGCGCTACACTTCCTCTGCCAATCTGAGGGGGCAGCGGACTGACCTCATGCCTCCTTCTATGCATGAGGAGTCCAAGCTGCTTCTTTTCACCTGACAGGGGGGAATTTCCCTGGCCGGACGTAGCGTGTGGAAGGAACACGTTATTCAGACCAGTTCCTTTCCCCTCCATCAGGGGCGCCTGATGTGGTGGGGGCACTGTGTATGCAAATGATTACACCCTCATCCCAGCTACTCCCCTCCTACATATTTGACTCATTATAATATGGCCCTCCCTCCTCCCCTCTCCAAAAACGAAATGCAAATTTGTAACTGAAGATGGGGAGGGATTATACAAAGTAGGAAGATACAGATGACATCAAAATCAGTTGGCCTGTTCTGAGACCAATGTACATCCTAAATATGATGAGAATGCCTGATTGTTCAAAATTGGGTATTTGTGGGGATAGAAGACACGTAGGGGAGCCCCAAAAACACAAAGCAATGGGAAAAGTTTAATTTCATGTTGTTGGACCTTTAATTCATTTTAAAGTGGGTTTGCTAGTTTAGTTTTTATTTTGTGAAAAGGCTTAGTTTTAGTTTAGTTTGTTGTTTGTATTTGCTTCAGTGTTAGTTTTTGTTTTTTATTGTAATATGGGGTAGTCAGGAGAAAGCTCAAATGTTTATTTTTTTTAATGTAATTAAAATGTTGTCGTTTTTTGTAATAACCCTGGTTGTTCCTGGTTGTAACGGCTCCTAACTGGTTCTAGGAGCACCGTGGACCCTCAGAAGATGCTGCTTTCATGGGAGCAGAGCAGTCCCGTCATGGAGGGAGGCTCCTCTGCCACGGACACTGACACTGCAAGCCTGGAGGACCAAGGTCTCTCTCTCTCACTCACTCACTCACTCACTCACTCACTCACACTCTCTCTCTCTCTCTCTCTCACACACACACACACACACACACACACACACACACACACACACACACACACACACACACACACACACACACACAATCAATTGTATCGCTCCATTTTTAAGACGACACAACAGTCCTAATGAATCCCAGAGAAAGTTCACTTCCCTGTATGAGAGCTGTTATCGATTTGAACACAATTTAAACAAGCTTGATTCCCTATAAATCTATCATCTCTAGCTAATTAGATTATTTTTAATTAATTTAGTCTGATTTATCTGTTACATCTGTTAGCACACCACTCAGCCATAGTAGCTGTGTACCTTGCAGCTGAGCTGCTGCACAGTCAACACACTACCTCTTCTCACTATAGTCGAGGGGCCACAGGCCCAAAAGCTCAAGGAATAGAGTTTAACCTGTGATGTCATGCCGTACTTTTTATTTGTGTTTTTTCTATTAATTTGGTCATTAAGGTCCACAGAATGAGAGGTCTGCTCTGCCGGAAACATTGCGAAAAATAGTTATGGCCATTTTTGTATACCACAGACAACAACTCCTGGAGGGGGCGTCAACATATGTGTCACGTGGTAGCGGCCGCCATACTTGCTGGCTTGTCTGGTTTGTTTACATTGAGCGACTATCCGTGTGCTTGTATACGTTCTTTTTTTAAACTGACCTCACAATGGTGCAGACTTGCTCAGTAAATAAGTGCCACAGCAGGTCGCGTCGAGGAAATGAGCCAGAAAACGGAATTAGATGTTCAGCTTTCCAGCATGGAGACAGCATCAAGGAACCCAGATTGACGAGTTTACAAAAATACGTAGAATGGCTTGGATCTCGGCTGTACGGCGCACGGGCGCAGAGACATAACGTTCAACAAAGTATCTAAGCACAGCCGTGTTTGTTCACAACATTTTCCTTGTCCTTGTAATGTATTTGGGCCCGACGTTCTTTCTATCCATCCTGGTGTTGGTTCACTATGTTGTCGCCAAGAACGAGCTCAATATTTACAAAAACATTCTGAGTGATGCGGGCTAGAATTGAATGCCCACGAGAGGGCCGTCCCTAGCTTTTCAGGCGCCTGTTTTTTGTGCAAAACTAATGCTTGGAATGGATTCAGAATCATGAAAACCCCCTAGTTTGACATGTAGAGCCCTGGGCACACTGTAGTGTACTCTGTGCCACTTTACTCTGTGCTGTACTCTACTGGCCACTTTAGGTGTTGCAGCGGTCCGTGCTTGGACAGACAGACACGTACACATAGGGACACGTGTAGGGACACACATAGCTGCGTAATGGAGCGGAGGCACCGCTCAAAAATCGAATACTCAAGTTAAGTACAAATCCTCAGAATCTGTACTTAAGTACAGTACTTAAGTACATTCACTCAGTTACTGTCCACCTCTGGTTTTATTTTACATGTACATTTATTTTACAAACGAGGGCCCAAATACACAATACTACAAATGCTAATAGCTGCAAACCTTAAGTGTTTTTCCACTCATTTTGGGCCAAAACAACAACTTGAAGGATTTTTTTTGGTCTGATAATGATGTACCATGCATTTTAACATCATAGATATTTTACATTATTTCCCATCATTTTCCTTATTATACTATATTTTGGGGAAAAACTGCCCCTTTCACGTTGAGCTGCCCACTATGTTCAGCTGCCCACTGGACCTGTATCTGTCTGGAGGTACAGGGACCTTTCACATACAGTAGGAAGGGGCCAAACTCCCGAAGGAGGCTTTTTTAGTTATTGTAGATCAGAGGTTAGGGCTGGGCAATCAACCGGAAATAAAATATCAAAACCGATATTTAGAACGAATAACTGACCTATAACCGAATAACCGAGAAGCTAGATTTTTTTCTTTTCTTCAAAAAATAAAGAATCATGAATGATACTGATTTGAAGTTATATCTGTCTGCTGCGAATGTTGATATCTCAAAGCACCATTTTACTGTTTATTGTTTACTTTTAACGGCTCATGTTCTTTAGGCTGTTGGAATACACATGACTGTCTACCATGTAGGCTAACGTAAAGCGCGGGGAGCATTAATGCACACTACAAGAGGAGGCCTGAGGGTTCGCCCCAGGGCATGTTGGGGGTTCATTAAAATGCTAGGCACGTACACACGCTGCCACAGATTTCACCCCAAAAAAACTAGAACAGGAGGTGAGAGGCTATTGTTAATACAGGAAGTAGAGCAACTAACACTATGCCAGGGTTAAGACCTTCATCGCCGGTGTGCGTGTTCACCCCAGGAGCACTGTTGGCAAAATAATGTAATGGAAGGATAGTCATGTTGTGCTTATTGTGTTGTCGTTTTTGTCGTATTTATTCAAAATCAGTCACGTCACAGTTTACATGTGTAAAGCAGTGAATGCACGGTCCATTGTTTTCTAGTATTCTTTGAGAAGAGAGAGTACAGAGTTAGAGCAGAGGGAAATAAATAGAAAGCAAGTTAAATAGAACATATACAGATACATGCTGTCGGGCAGAAACCTCTTCTTATCTCCATATTTTGTTTTTGGTGTGCACTGCATTTGTTCTTATATTTTTTTGTAAAGCACTTTGTAACCTCGTTTTGATAGGTGCTATATAAATAAAGGTTTATTATTATTATTATTATTATTATTATTATATTCTAACTTTTTGTGTTTTTTGGTAAATGAACACCCTACTTGATGATACTACAGTGTCTCACAAAAGCATCACAAGTAGCAGATCCGCAAGCTTGAAACGCGACGTGAAGCAACCCGTTTTCAGCTTGTCGATCTGCTGCTTTTGCAATTTCTTTATTTGAATCCTGAAAAGTAACACGTCGGGTCTCACTACACCTCTCAGCCATTATAAAATACCCGGTAACCTGAGACCTCTTGTTGTGGCTTATTGCTTTATTTTTTGGGTTGTTGTGCTCAGCAGACACAGCCAGCATGAGCAGCTTCAGCATCCCATCTGCACCCACCAAACGGATCGCCTTCCTCTTCGACTCCACCCTCACTGCCTTCCTCATGATGGGAAACCTCTCTCCGGTGAGTGACCCAACACCCTCACTGACTTCCTCATGATAGGAAACCTCTCTCCGGTGAGTGACCCAACATGGACACATGCAGGCACACATACACGCTCACATATAATGGGCATATCGGTCCAATCGTTTGTTCTGGACAACCAGATGCCTATATTAGATCGACCAATGCCGGGCAGGCAGTCGCCTTGTTTGAAGTCGTCAGTTGGATGGTTCTCGCAATACTGTGATAACTGCTGACTCACGCACAGACAGAGATTTTGTACATTTATAGTAGGATATTGTGGGGAACATCTGATTTGTATAAGTACATTTGTAGTAAGACATGAACATCTGTCATAGTTTGTACGAATTTAAACTGCAGAATAAAATGAGATGAGATGAGATAGATGAGATATTCTTTATTAATCCCTGAAAGGAAATTGAGGTGTTTCAGCATCATAATGTGACAAGATAAATAAATAAAAAACACATCAGACACAGATAAACATAATAATAATAATTATAATAATAACTAGAAAAAGTGCCCTTCCGGGCACAGGTCTCCACCAGGAGGATAGGAGTGTGTGTGATGTTTGGCAAAATGTTTAGGAGGATGTTTTTTTTTATTTGTTTTTGCAACAATTTTCTTCATTTTGTTGAGGAAATGCAGAGCCAGATCACTCATAGCATCTCTAAGGATAGAATTCTGGATGAGCAGGACATGTGCAGCATTTTGTACAAAACGGGCCACTCCTGAAAACTTTGGAAGGCAATCTTAGCCAATCAGTGTACAATCTGAGAAATCCAACAGACTCGTCTTGATCACATGACTACAGAGATCATGTGTACCGTTTGCCATTTCTTCATACGCCTTTGATGGCAATTGGATGATTTGAGGCATTTTGTTCCAAAAATGTGTTTTGCAAAAATCAACCTGTTGGTGGCGCTATAACAGGCCAATGTGAAAAGGGTGGGATATATTCCTCAGCCTAGTAAGAAAATGTGTGAAAGATTTCACGTAAATTGCATGCTGCGTTCATGATTTGAGGCTTTTGTTCAAAACGGGGCAATCTTGCAAACTGTGAAAGCCAATTATAACCAATTAGGATGGAATATGAAATATGGGACAGATCCAACTTGAGCACATGACCATAGAGATACTGTGTAACGATTTGTGAGATCTTTGAACAGAATCTGGAGGAGTAATATCAAAAAATGTGTTTTACAAAAGTCGGCCTCCTGGTGGCGCTATAAAAGGCAGATGCGGAAAATGCAGGTCAAAGGTTTGTCCTCGGCCTCTGGGGAGTGTGCATGCAACGTTTCACGCAGATCGGTGCAGTTTTAGGTAACAAATGTGAAAAGCTGCCTCATGGTGGCGCTATAACAGGCCGTTCTGGAAAATGTGGGGCAGAGGTTCATCGTTGGCATCCAGGGAGTGTGTGTGCAAAGTTTGGCATCGACCGGGTTAACGGTGCCGGAGATTAGCTGTTCACAGACGGACGGAAGGACGGAAGGAAGGACGGACACACGGACGGAGTGCAAAACATACTCTCTCCCCATGCCTTCGGCCTGGTGGAGACAATAATGCATTATACAGTCTGAGCACCTATCCTGCAGCTTGCCACGTATGGTGGATGGGAGGAGTTTACCAAGATTGAGATAAATTTGTCTCTAATCCTCCTCTCTGTGACTGACTGCATTCAGAGGCCAACAATGGAGCTGGCCTTCTTCATGATTTAATTGAGCTTGTTCAGCTCCCAGCCCTTGATGCTACCTCCCCAGCATATGAATGAGTTAAATTTTTAATAAATGAACAAACGGTTTTTCAGAGATGTATAGCACGTTTTAGTAACTCTCTACCAGATGGCTGGAGGCAGGAAAAAAATCTGTATTTGGCTATATAATTGTGCGTGTGTGCATGCGTGTATGTCGGTCATGAGACATGACACGTTATCCGAATCATTCAGTCGCCAAATATCATTCAGTTGCCAAGTTCAATTTACAATTTAGGCATTTAGCAGATGCTCTTAATCCAGAGTGATTTACAGTAAGCAAAAACAACACATAATCTATTCTAAATTTAAGAAAAGCTGTCGGGGGGGGGGGGGGGGGGGGGAGTGTCTGTCAGAAAAAAGTGTCTGAGGCCTCATACACACGTATCAAACGAATGTTCTATGCTCTGTCTGTGATTAATGGCTGCCACAATGCAATTCCAATAGGAGTCACATGGTTTGACCAAACATCAGAACATACGTGTGTATGAGGCCTAACACCTTCCTTAGCACAGAGCAAGACTGCTGCTCGCTGTGCAGCAGAGCCACACAACAACATGGTCGCCAACCACTTCTCTCCTGCTTCTTTCTACCACCACCGTAATCGACAAAGCCATGCCACAGTTATTTGCAACGTTTAAACTGCTAGAACGTTACTCGACATAACTACACATAACTACACACGGAATGAGCGGGTTCAACCCAACTTCCCAAAATCATCCGTTAACAATTCCCTCCCAATCAATGTGATCTATTATATCGCATTACCCACACTGTACCTCATTTCCAGTTTATATATTAGAAAAGGTAAGGCCTTAGTATATCAAATACATACAAATAGTCATCAAGAATCATATGATATGAATCATAACATCCGTCTAATAGTAGAATATCTGTACAATGAAACTATAAGTATACACTATAGAGTACTACAGTATATCTGCATAAAATGCTATCTAAATTACATACATTGAGCCTTTTCATATGCCTGTATTGAGGCCTGGGGCAAGTGCCTCTTCAGGTACAATAACAAAATGGCCAGGCAGTGTCGTTTGGAGTTACTGACTTTGTTGCGTGCGTCTCTTTGCCTTTCAGAACCTGAAGAGCCACGCAGTCACCATGTTTGAGGTGGGCAAGCTGTCAGACGAGACGCTGGACAGCTTCCTGGCCGAGCTGGAAAAGGTGAGACCCTGAGCAGCAAACCCCACATTAATCTAATCCTGGCTCCCTTTTTAATGGCAATGTCTGTCTGGCAGCGGGCTGGACAATGTCATAGCATAGATACTGTTTGAATGACAATATCATCGCTGTCGGTGGAAACCTTGTATGTCCAAACCCTTTACTTTTCAGAAAAGGGACAAAAGAAGAAGAATATGTATTCCAGTGGATCCAATGATGTTATTATTTAGTCAGTAGTTATTGCGACTGTAGGTTGCAGATTACTATGAAAACCTGCAAAACCCGTCCGTCAGTCAGGTCACACCTCCTCGTGACATCACGCCTCGAGACACGCCTCGTGAAATCACAAGCTCCTGTATATACTGATCAATATTAAGCCCATATATGGGAATATCATATATGGCCATATTGTGACAGTCTCATGATAACCAGTGTGGTTGCCACGACGCGAGTCACACTTGCAAATGAACCAATGAACCATATGTAGAGCTGACTATCATCACCTGGATCTCCATATATGAAGATCACGACACTGACCATCAAACCCTGGATAGCCATACATGGTTTGATATACTAGATCTGCATATAAGTATGGAGCCGGCCAGCAACTCTACATCTGACCTCACTGACACCAGATTAATAGTTTAACTCCTGCTTCTCAACTGTGCAATATTAAGGAGCTCTGTTGTTTCAGCACGACCTCGTTTTACTGGTTGTTAATACTTTTCATTGACACAGTTGTCTTTAAGGATATGCGAATATGCGTCCATCGACATCGTCCGGAGAAAATGTGACAATAGGGTAGACACATTTTAATAATTGATGTCTGGTCTATTAATATTGTCATTATCACTTCACTGCAGACTAATGCTTGCAGGCATTATGAAATATCATGCCATGCCAGCTAAAGGTGGCAAAGCAATGTGTTTTATTAGGATTATCTCCGTGCCAGAAGAAATGATGTGGCCATGCATGATAAATACTTACACAGGCACCTGGGTATGTTTACACAGCAGTTTTAATGTTAAATGTGATTTGAAAATGTTGAATAAGAAATTGAATATTGCAACCTTGTTTTATGGCCATTGCAGTGGAAAGCAGTCTTCATCAATTAAACAATTTTCAACCTGGCATGACTATTGTGGGCAATGGGCATGTCATAGGCGAAGAACTGTCTGAAATGCCAAAAGTAGTCATTTTTCTAGTAGTTTTTAGTCTTCCCTTCTTTCCCAAAACATCAGTGGTACTATTACATATGACAAACACTGTGTGTGTGTGTGTGTGTGTGTGTGTGTGTGTGTGTGTGTGTGTGTGTGTGTGTGTGTGTGTGTGTGTGTGTGTGTGTGTGTGTGTGTGTGTGTGTGTGTGTGTGTGTGTGTGTGTGTGTGTGTGTGTGTGTGTGTGTGTGTGTGTGTGTGTGTGTGTGGCAGTGTATTGGACGGTCAAACTGGTGACCTTCTGATTCCCATTAGCAGTTAATAATGATGAAAACACATTAACTGCAAGTTAACAATTCGTCTTTTTTTCACACACCGGTGACGGTGTGATGCAAAATATTGAAAATAGAAAATATACAAGCTCACAGCGCTTAAAGTGTATTTAAGGTGAGTGATCGATGGATTTGATGCCAATGTGCAAGTCTCGTCTTCTTTTGCTGCAGCAAAATACAAGTAATTTATGATTTGACATCCGATGTTGTGTCTATTGATTGAGATCCATCTCAGAAGAGCACAAGGCATTTTAAGAATTCTGTTTCAAGTCAACTCAAGAGTTGACTTGAAAATCCCCTTCAGCCAAACTCCAACCTCCCCCCTCTCTGGTTCTCACCCTCTCTCCTGGTTCTCTGCGGTTCTCAGGTGGAGAGCACGGCAGAGGGCGAGGCACAGCGGTACTTTGACCACGCGCTGACCCTGAAAAACACCATCCTCTTCCTGCGCTACAACAAGGAGCTCACCCAGGACCAAGGACCAGACATCCCCAACATAGGTACGTCTCCATGCAACATGTGGGGTAGAGGAGTGTGCTTGTTACCGGAAGGCTCCGGGTTTGACAGGCAGGAAAAATCTGGGTGGGAAAGTGAATGGCCAACATTCAAGTTAGGACGGTGATTTGTTTCATGGGGGAGCCTAGAATTATTACCGTTAGCCATGGCTAGCCAGTTAACATTTTGTGGCCCTCGATCAAATCATTTTCTAATAGTTGATGGATTGTGCAGTCACCTGACGAGTCACGACAGAAACAAAGATAATTTGTCAGTGACACCACCTGTACCCCGTTATACACTGTATACTGTAGAAACACTAAATAAGTGATCACACACCGAACGGGAGGTGACAGGCAGTTGGCTTGTTAAGGATGGCAAAAGAAAATCAACACCATACTATATCAATTCACACATGTTTTTGACACATGCTATAGGGTCCTGCTCTACTATACGTACACTGTACCTGTCTAGTGTCTAGCCAATTTAGACTTGGTAAGCCTGTACGTTGCTAATAATTTATTATTATACCTTTCAATCCCGGAAAGCATCTGTGTCTTTAGATGTTTTTGAGGGAACGTAGGTCAGGATTTAGAAGGTGTTTTTGAAATCAGCCTCCGGTTTAAATGGGCTAGTTGGCTTCAGCCTCCACTCTCTCACTCTGTCCACTCTCTCAACCCTGCCACAAGACCTAGCTGCAGCTTTTCATGTGTTCTCTCATTCCTTTTGTAAATACATATATTCTTTTCATCTGACCCACCTTATCATTATTTTGCCTCTTTTGAGCCAGTCATAACAGGGAATAAGGGAACTGTGTGCAGGCTTGTGTATAGACCCAGCTCACGTCAGCTTCACAGATGGCCTCGATGAGTCATCAATGGATGATGTAGAACGCTCATAAAAAGACAGACAGACAGACAGACAGACAGACAGACAGACGGGCACTAAATGGAATCAAGACCGCAAGGACTTTTTTTTGGTGCTATAAATGGTAAATGGTAAATGGTGCATTTATATAGCGCCTTTATCCAAGGCGCTTTACATAGATTGTGCATTACATTCACCCATTCACACACACATTCATACACCGATTGCGGCGGAAGCCATGCAAGGTACCAACCAGCACACCGGGAGCAATTTGGGGTTCAGTGTCTGGTACAAGGACACTTCAACATGTAGACAGGAGGAGCCGGGATTCGAACCGCCGACCCATGGATCATCGGACGACCTGCTCTACCTCTTGAGCCACAGTCGCCCTGTGTCGCCCAGTCGCCGGTGCTATCCCTTTTGGCCTGAGTTTGACTGTACTCTGTTGCTGTTTATAATATACATAATTCAACAACTGTTTCAGGATACAGATCACAGGTACAGGAAGCATCGCCTCATCCATATATGGCGACTGCCAATTGTCGCAGACCCTGAACAGAATTTTGCCAATGCCTTAGCTCTTGGCTTGGGCATTCCTGCAATCTGCAGGACTCTCACAACTGATTTATGGATATTACCAAGGCTTCCAAATATGAACACAATCAGTTTACATTTGTAACCAAGCTGTATAATAGCATCCTTGGTAAGGAATGCCTCTTCCAGACTGTGCCACTTCAAAAATTGTCACTTCTCTATTGTCCTCATCAACAACAACAACAACAACATTTGGTGTATTAGCTGTGACATCTGAAAAGGCATAATTGTCATTATTGCGCATGAACATGGCAGTTGAAACACATGAGTGTTACTGTTTATGCACTTTGGCAGATGATGAAACACATGAACGTATGTCCTTAGCTAATAGGTCAACAATTCTGTTGTACCTAGCAATGTACATTCCCTTATATACATAGCAGCCATTAAGAATATGTGACAGAGTTTTGGTAACTGGGTTGTGGTCATGGTGCAGACAATGAGGAGGAAACGTGTTAGGATACCACAGAGAGAGATTGATCAGTCTGGTTGGAAGGACCTGTAATCTGGCCTTAAAGGACCACTTCACCACTTTTCAACTTCTCTAACTATAATTGGTCCTAACTAATGTTCATGATAAAATACCACCATTTTTTGGTGGCAGTTCAGAAACCCGTCCACCAGTGACATCATCGATGGTGAATCCAAGCTAATAGAAACAGCAGGCTTTCTTTTCCTGAAAAGTTGCAATGCAAAAGTTGAAGCCATCGTTCTCACGATAATACAAATCTAATTATATTTTAAAAAAAATCTGCCTAATGATGATGTCACTGGTGGACGGGTGTCCGAACTGCCCAAAGCCCTCCTATGAGACACAGACTGAGTAGGAAAAAATGGTGGTGTTTTATCATGAACATTAGTGAGGACCAATTATATGAAGAGATGTTGAAAAGTGGTGAAGTGGTCCTTTAACTGTAAAGGTGACTATATCCTCATCAACTGCATAATTTTTGCAAATTGTATGAGATACGGTATGTTCTGCATCGGGAAGGCAAGCTAGCTTTCCTTTCCTTTCCTAGCTTTCCGTAACATTTGTAACATTACAAGGTACCGCCGTGCATTGACTCACACACACACGCGCATGCATGTGCACACAAAACGGTAACTAGAAGCGTAATGACATGAAACAACTTGTGCACGTGACAGAGTGATTGGTTGAAAATGTTCAGCCACAACATTGTGACACTCGTTTTTGTGATGATTCTTACATTGATGGGTCCAATATCCATTGATTACTACTAGAAGCTCACTCATAATTGAGTATTCAGAAAAGCTTTTAGAAAAAACGAGTTTCCGTTGCTAGAACTTTTCAAGTGGAAACTGAAGAACCAGTGCTAGGAGAAGCATATAGCTCTTAGTCTCACAAGGGTTTGTCACTAAAAACTACTTTATGAGCCTAGACAGACTCATCAGCAAGCACAGCGTCACCCTCCAGTCTCTCAATTCCTGAACACCTCCAGCCCAAAGTGCATTTTGGGCTCAACTTTTAGAGATGTGCACCACCTTAAACAGGATTTCTTTCTCTGGGATTCATTCCACAAAATGTCTGCTCCTCACATTTCCAGCAACCACTGTAAGACAACACTTTCTCACTCCCATGTCCTGTGATGGGCAAAATACCCATCACAGTATGTTTGAAGCGACAGGCTCTACTGTCGTATCACTTTTCAATGTTCCCCTGGTTGTCCCGGCCGCCTCGCATGAATGACATGAAAACTTGGAACTTGAAACAACTCGTCAGCGTTCGAGTTGCATACCGATAATCTATAGTCAGCATGCCACGTGTCAGGAAAGCCTGTCAAACGTCTGACTCTTGGCCAGGCTGTGAGAATACATAGTCTATTATGGATGCCTCCAGGACCAGCTCATAGGCACTCAAGACCTTTAACAACCCAATAGTCAGAGCTGACTTGACAGAGCAGAATTGACATCCTGAGCTTTATCAGTAAACTCTGCAACAATAATTCTGAAGGGGGCCTGGGCCGGCTGAGTGGTCCAGGCATCCAGGCTGGTAATCCAGCCTGAAAGCGTGTCGAGGGTTCGAGTCCCGATCCCGACGACCTTTGCTGCGTGTCTTCCCCCCCATCTCTCTCCCTCTTTCCTGTCAAACTAGCAAAAGAAAGCAAAAAAGAATATCTTAAAAAATATATATAATAATAATAATAATTCTGACGGGATGGCTACATGCTACACAACATGGAAATAGTATTTCATTAAACCACTTTCAAACTGGACATCCCTATTTTGGGCATATATTTTGGACATAGACTTTGATGATGTTTGAACATTTCTGAAAATATCTGCATACACTAT
Source organism: Electrona antarctica (assembly GCF_951216825.1). Taxonomy (NCBI): domain Eukaryota; kingdom Metazoa; phylum Chordata; class Actinopteri; order Myctophiformes; family Myctophidae; genus Electrona; species Electrona antarctica. Next base: position 28,279,459 of record NC_136796.1, on the reverse strand, counting down.
GGGCCCTATTAAGCAAGTGGAATCTAATTACATATAATTTTACAGTTTTTAAGACGTGGGGGCGGGTGCAATGTCATATTACAATTATGGGCCAGGTAAGAAGCGCTTTCGACACCCCGTGGTGTGAGCAAAACGGCCTTGAATTAGTCATGGGAGTGTTTAAGGGAGTTTTGAGGCTTACCCAATGAACATGTCCGTACTATTCTCTTTACGACACCAGCTGATGATGCGCCCTTTTCGGCAAGTGGTATTACATTTCTGCAGACTGGCACCATAGACATGACATGACTTTGTCACATTTGGGTTAATTATCCATATTGCACTGCATGCTGTCACCTTTATGCCTCAAAAGAACAGATCCACAAGCTGTCACAGCCATGATGTGCATAGCTTGTAGGCCTATGTCTCTATTTTGTTAAGTAACTTGCAGTGTTCATTGGAAAGTCATTACAGCGGCGCAGCCATATGCTAAGGGAGGGAGATATACGCACATCATCACTTCATTTGTTTCTGTTCTAAGCATGAAAAACAGCTGTAAAAATCTTTATTCTAGTTCATTTGATTCATAAATGAATAACTAAGCCTTTGAAATGGCACCTACCTATACCTTTCAGATCGGAATGGAACTGCGAGTAGATACGCAGCATTGGCTGGCAAATTGGCAATCCATGCGTAATGTTCCCAGAATCGTCTAACCCCCGAACATACAAGTTCGTTTGATATTGTTTAATTCGATAAAAATAGAACCATATACCATACAGCGAATGAAAGCAAGATTCCTAAGGAATGTGGGGATTTTTACATTTTAAAAAACGGCTGAGAAATGAGAGAACCATGAGTGTTTATAATATCAAATATTATAAGAATAATATGAAAGACAAACGGGCTGTGAAGAGCTCAGCTCACCATCCCGACAAGGAGGAAATATAGCCTATAGTGCATGCACGTATATGCACTGACTGTTGCACACACGCTCTTTATTTGTTTCTATTGAAAAACACCAGTAAAATAACGTTTATTTTATTTTATTTCATTCGAGTCACGACGAAGAAATGAGTTGAAATGCCATACGTGCGCCATGCGTATTGCTGCGGCCCCAATGTTATGGTCTTCGCTCGTAGCATTTTATTGAAGAAGAATTGAGTCGGGTGTGATACAGCGTATGAAAGCAAACTTCCCAGTGATTATGGAGATGTTTTAATTTTAAAAAAAGGTTTAGAAATGAGCGATATATGACCCTTTATAATCTCAACGAGAAAGCCAGACAGCTCGCTGTTGCCATGTCTCATAGAAACAAGTAAATAGGTCTATAAACATACTCCCAAAAGAATCGCATATAACAGGGGTCTACAACCTATTTTAAATGAAGTGCCATGTTTTTATTTTCTAGATAGTGAGTCTGCCATATCAAGATTCCTTTTAATGACACCACATTAAAATTTCCTGCATATTTTGATTGTCCACAAATATAAAGTTCTTCCTTCTTTTTACATATTTTCTTGCACATTGTTATAATGATCATTATAAATATATATCCCCCTGCAGTCAGAGTTCATTGTTTTAATGAATGAATGTGATGCATTGTGAGCTGGTAGATCTGCTATTTTCAAAAGTAATCTTTGAAAAAAGTGACAATAAGAATATTTTTGAAAAATGTTATTGAAACATTTAAAAACACAAATCTGTCATGGGGGTCACTGGCTTAGTTGGGCAAATGCATTCATCTGGGGGTCCTTGACATGGGAATGTCGCTGTGTGAGGATCACTGGTTTAAACAACATTAGGAGAAAAGCCCAAATAAGCACTTTAGAAACAAGAAAAGCAACCACAACTACCAATATTTACAAGCAACTTTGCAGAAAAAGAAGCCGCTTATAATAAACAGACATGGCAACACTCCAGCAGCACTCCAGAGCCGCTCAAGTGTAAAATCAAACAGTGCTTTTTGCTTTTAAGACGTGGTCAGACCCAGGCGGAATCGGTATGCGCTGAGTGTTTTTAGGTCAAGGGGCTTAATAGCAAAATAGCGCAAAGCGAAAATAATTAACATATGGACACTCCCCCAATGCTAAATTATGCAGGAACGTGGTATTCCATATGAGTGAGCGCTCACCACGGCTTCCATAATACGAAAAGGCGCAGAGCGAGGGCGAAATCTGTATTACCGCATGGGTTTTTCGTCTTGCTTAATAGGGCCCCTATGTCTCCTGTTTCCATGGTGTATGGCAGCTTGGTGTAGAACTAAACCCCCTGGACACGATGCTAGTCTCTCACATACTGTAATGTACAAGTGCACACCCCTGGATATGACGCTAGTTTGTCACATATTGTACCAGTACACCCCCTGGATGTCACATGATTTACAACCACTGGACGTGGAATGTCTCAGGGTCAGAGACTTAGCCCCACTCCAACACTTGATGCTGAGTGCCAAGCAGGGAGGCATTGGTCCCATTTTCTTTGGTCTTTGGTATTTCTTGGGAATTGAATGATGGACCTCCCAATCTCAGGGTGAATACAAAAATAGCAGATCTACAAGCAGTCGCAACGCATTGTAAGCTTGTAGATCTGCTATCTACGAATATAATCGTACCCCCTAGGCTAGCGTACGGCATCAGCCATCTACGAACATGTTCGTACCCCCCCCGTATATAATCCATATATGAAAGCGGTGACCGTCAATTTACCTTTTAGCATTGCTCCGGTAGCTATGGAGCGCCTCCGTCCCCACCAGCTATGGGATTTTTTACATCCAGGCTCCATTAAATCCATTAAACGCAAGATTTTCAAAGCCCTGTATCTCTAAAGCTTAGAGCGCTGTCCATGGTCAGCATCCTGATGAATCTGATCGTAAATCATTTGTGACTTTGTCTCGCATCGCTCCGGACATGTAACAGTTTCTGACAAGAGCTAAGGGGTATGTGCTAGCCTAATGGTGCTGATCACTGCTCATAACAAAAGCCCCCACCTCACTGATAACCCGGAAATGAAACGGCGGGTCGTTACAATCATAGATATATATAGAAAGCTAGATGGCTCACCCGCGCTGCTGGCCAATGAGAGCGACGTTGCTACGTGGCGGCCATCTTACCGAGGGGCAGCATAACATTGTGTCTATGGGCATATACTTTTAATAACTTGCTTAATTTTCAACCGATTTTCAAACGGTTTGGTTTGATATAAACGTCAGACATGCGCATACTTATATGCTTTTATATGACATTTTTATTAAAAAAATTAAATTAAGCAGATGTGTCCTGAATCATAGCCACGTTGATACCGTTTGTATTAAACCAACCCGTTTGTAAGTCCGTCAAGATTTGAGCGAGTTATGACTATAACTCCCAACTTAATTTAATTCATAAAGTTACATAATACTTCATACTTGAGCTCTAATTTGGAGTCAATTTTAACTTTTAATTGCATTCCAGCAATACTTACATGGTCCTTAATCGGTGTGAAACTGTAAGACATGAACAGCTGGTCTGCCTTCTGTTTTACAGTAGGAATAGTAATGAAATGTAACAAAAATGTGTTTTGTTCTCACTAATGTCTCACCAGCCGCCTGGCCCAGAATGCATTGCATTTTAATACCTGGAGCACAAGGTGAGAAGAGGCAGGCTGAGCAAAGTGAGCATGTTCCATGTGTACACTCTGTACCCATGGGGGTCCCTGGAACCCCTTTGAGAAAATGGCAGAAACTCAACTCCATTTGAATTTCTCCCAACAGAAGTCAGCCATGTCCATGTGTTTATAATGAAGAAAAATGATGCACATTTGTTTCACCCAAACATGTCAGTCGTGGTGTTCTGGTGTCTGGAGAAGTGGGTACACTTTTGACAGGCACTGTGTAAAATAATTCTCAGAAACAATAATCATACTGACAAGCCAACTAAAAGGGAAACTTAAATAAATAAATAATAATAAATAAATGTATTACCAGTAAGACAGGTATCAGTCAAAAGGGAGACATCGAACAGGCAGGATGGGTGGGGAGGATCAACATATGGAATGTCAGAACAGGTAAGCTCCATATATGGAGATCTAAGGGTTTGAGGTTTGAGGTCAGATGTAGAGTTGCTGGCTGGCTCCATATATGCAGATCTAGGTGATGATCCAGTCTTCTCCATGTATCCATCCAGGGTTTGATGAGGTCAGTGTTGTGATCTTCATATATGGAGACGGCCATATATGAAGATCATCATATATGTGGCGTGACCGAGTCACTGACAGGTTTTCATAGTAATCTGCGACCTACCGTAAGCACTGCATGTGATTAATGATTGCTTCATAAATCCCACAAGGTCAAAAGTCTTGTAGTGTGTGCATATTTAAGACTATAGAGGAGATAATCTTACAAGACAATTCTGTACTGTGTGATGCAACCACATGTCCAAATCATTGTAATGTAGTATTTAGTCTTATTTTCCTTTTCACAGAGCTGCTAACAGCGAGATTTACGGACCTTGTGAGTCATGGGTGCTGCGAATAGTTTTCCAGCCTGAAAGTAATCTATATTACATGAGTTTTGTTTGTATTTTTGTTTTGTTTTGTACATATGCCAATTAATATCCTCCCCTGAATGTGCTGTCCACACGATGACCCAAATGGTTACGGGCAAGTCGGCGTTCTTGGCCCTCGACAGACATGTGAGAAAGAAGGCATGACTGTATCCTTTGTGTTGGGAGGTAGATTGGGCCAGTCTGCCACATCATGCCCCTCTCTACCAACTGTTAACCCCTTCACTCAACCCTGAGAACGTTAGAGAATCATTGGTGGACAGTAACGTAGTACATTTACTTTAGTACTGTAATTAATAGAGGTGTAACAATAGTAACTATCGAAATATTTGACTTTGTATCGTATCGTTTCGAAATGGAAATAATCGGTATCGAATCGTTTTCAATGGAAATAATACATTTGATCAATACTAAGTATTTGTGCATTGTATTTAGCAAATTTAAGAAGGAAAAAAGAAAAAGATGGGTTTAATTACTTTTCCATTCCATACGTAGCTACACTTGGTCTATCGACATATGTGTGTATTCGCTGTGTTACTGTCAAGGTGTGGGTTTGTCCATATGTGTTCGAATACAATGTCCATCTATTTGCCAGAGAATCACTGTGTTTACTTATTTATATCCATAATAATACATCTTTCCCTTAAAAAACCTGCACTATCCACAAATTTCACACATATTTTATGTATTTCAGGGCTTGACACTAACGGTTGCCCGGGGCAAGTCAAAAAAATGTTCGGGCAGGTGAAGGTTGCTACCGTCTTACCGGTAGTTCGCTATAAACACAACACGAGATATATCTGTCTTGAACGTGGTCATTGTGCTCCGCCGCTGCATCTTCCCCTGCTTTCTATCTCTCTCCCTGCCTCTCGGCCCGAGCAACACTATGCGGCGATGCTGTGTCATACGGCGAATGTGGCATGATTCACAACGCTTGGGATGCGATGCGCTGTGAGCTTGTGGATCGTTTGTTTTCGCAACACGGTGCCGTTGTACCACAAAGTAAATCTCGCAGAACGAGCACACAACACATCAATATACATTGCCTGCCTGCCAAGTGTCAACAATACCATCACTGGTTGGTTGGCTTATTAATTATTGTGTTTTCAGAACGTCGTTGTTGTTTAATGTTTGTCAGTCATTCAACACTCATCTCATGCCGATAGTAAGCCCATGGGCTGTGTGAAAGTGGCACATACAGTAATGAGGGGTGTCCTCCGAATGGAAGAACAACTATGAAGAGAGCTACCTCTAATGTTCTTATTGTTAAATAAAATGCCAGTATTTACATAACTTGATTGTTTACTGTAGCCGATTTCTGTGACTTAAACAAAAACATAGTTTTCAACTGGGAAAGGAAACATTTCAAGCATGCAAGTAGAAAGTAAAAAAGAAGTTAAAATGAACAGTAATGCAAAATGTACGATATATTTTGGGGGCAAGTGGCCTGAGACCTTAGTGTCAAGTTGTCAACCCATGTATTTGCTAAATAGTTACTGTATCGATTTCAAATCATTGAATCGTATTGTATCGCCATAATGAACCAATATCCATGTATATGGATATATCAATATCATATACTGTATATGGATATCAATATATATATGGATATCAATATCCATGTCCATGTATCGTATCATTAACCATGTATCGTGATACGTATCGTAGTTACAATGTATCGTTACACCCCTAGTAATTAACTACTCCCCCCAAAACACACAAAATACAGTACTGAAGAATAATTGAAACAATGATTGAGCGGCAAAGCTCAAGTGTTAAGCAAGTTCTTTCACTAAGGCAAATTACGGACCAGACAAGCACTACATCAAAATAGAATCCAAAGGAAAAGGACAGAAAATAATTAAGACAATTATTGCGGTATCAATAAGGTAAAGATGGCTGCCTCCGAGGAAGAGAGTGACTTTGTAGATGGAATTACCCCCAAACAATGTAAATACAAAGCTGATGAAGGCTTGTAGCTGAAACGCATACGTTGTGCTGTCTGCTCTGCAGCGTGCAATGGCAATTTATGTATTTAAATAATGCATGCCTCAAGGGACAGTTCCGTGAGTGCTCTCTTTTAGAGATTATTGTAATGCCCCAAACAATGCAATCATCACATTAGGCTCAATCAACAGTGATTCGAAGATTTCCACCAAATAAGAGACTTAACAGAGACCAGAACTTGTGCATATGGCTCTCTGTTGCTTGGTGAAAAGTACATATTTTGAGTATCTGTACTTTACATTATTTGTTCTTTTAGTTCTTCCTAGTTCTTTCTAGGAAGTGACCGTCGCAGCCCAAACTTATGAATATAATACATTATGAATTGGCCACTCAAGCCCAATTTCAAATAGTGAAAATAGCTTATCTACAAGCTCACAACAATACATCACTGTATTGGTCAATTCCAATACAGAAATATATTGATTAAAAAAAAAAGAAATGTACCTGTCGTTTGTAATTTTAATACTTCAGTATATTTCAGTATTTTTAAAAGCAAGTGCAAGTGTCTTTGTCCACTGCTGAGAACACTCCAGAATTCTGGAGAGTTGCCGCTTGCATTCTCATGTATGGTGGTTATTCGTTTGGCTGACAGATACCTTTCTCACCCAGTTATCACTCCTGCTCTTCAATCTTTGACACTTTTGAATGAGACATTCTGTCGCTAGACAGGGGTGTGTGTTCCACACAAAAGGGTGTTAGTTTTTTTCTTTTTGGTGTGGGCAGTTGAGAAGAACGCCTCCCCAAAGCGGCCCACGACAAAAGCAAATCCTCTTCATTATCCGGCCACTAGCGTCATAGCGCCAGATGCTGTTTGTTTTGTGAGACTTGGCTGCGTGCCTCAGCTCTTGATAGACTGTCTCTCAGTTCATAATCATCTGCTCACCGAGGCCCCACTTGGACAAACTGTGTTAGCCCGTCAGCCAAATGCGCAACACCAACCACTGCAGGATGTGTGGATGATTATTTTGTCAGGTACACAGGGAAACTGTGTCTCGCCTTGGTAGAGAAGCTTAATTAAAAATACATTTTGGTTTATCGTTAACTGTCTGGCCACACCTACTGTACTGCTGTCAGGTGGCGTGAGCACTGTGACCCTACTTAAATTCTAATTAAACTTGAATTACTTTAACAACTTCTTAGGCTGTCTTTGGCTCTCAGTTAGAATTAGAATCAGTTATTGAGTACCTACACTACAGCCCTATATACTTGTTGTACCACAAATGAAATGGCAAAGAAAACTGATCCACAAGCATCACATTGCGATGCATTTAGCTATTTTTGAAAATGTCTATGACATCATGCCCAAAATAGAAATGTCAGTTTTAAAGTAGTTAATCAAATTGGTAAACTTGCCTGAAAATGCTTTTTCTGTTAACTAAAGACTTCTGTTACTGTTATCAGAATATAGAGCTAATTAACTGTATTTTAACAGGAAAAACCACTTACTGCATAATAAATTATGCCATACTGTACTGTATATTATCCGCTGAATTCTGAAATCATTTTCAGAATTGTATAGAGAAGACAAGTGATGAACACAAGTCTGTTTGTTTACGTACCTTGCTCAAATTCATAAATATGTATTCACCTGGAGAAGCCTTGCGTGTTTTCTTTCCTTGGTCATCTGCAACGTCAGGGGACTGTAGATCAAGCAAGACTTGGACAATGGACAGTGTTTTATAATGTATGTCTATTATAGTGTATATCTATCTACTGTACCTGTTCTGTTAAAGAGCATCTTTCGTGTGAACCATTAGAACTATGCAGCGCTCCCTTCTTCTTGCAAGGAGATTCCCTTATCCAGAGAGACGTACAAGTGCATAATCAGTGTAAATCTCATGCTTCCTAGTCCGCAAACAGCAAGTTAAATAGTCACATGAATGGAATACGAAGAGAATAATGTACTGTAGTGCTTCCAAGAAACTTGGATGCCAAATAACTATACAACCTAGCATCTGTCTAGACAGATCTACTGTAAATACTATTCCAGACAAACAATCACACATACACTCACACATACTATGCATTTTGTTATTTCTTATTCACTTAAACCCTATATATTTAGACGTATGATGAAACGATCTATAAGCTCAAAGTGGACCGTTTTCTCTCTCTCTGTCTCTCTCTCTCTCTCTCTCTCTCTCTCTCTCTCTCTCTGTGTCTCTCTCTCTCTGTGTGTCTCTCTGCAGGCTTCCCGTTGGACATGCTGCGTTGTGAGAGCCTTCTGGGTTTGGATCCCGCCACGTGCAGCCGTGTCCTCAACAAGAACTACAAGCTGTTGGTCTCCATGGCGCCCCTCAGCAACGAGATCCGACCCATCAGCAGCTGCACGCCGCAGGTAGCGAGGCCCGGAGGGAACCGGTGCACCATGGGTAGGGAGGGGGGAGGGGGGGAGGGAACAGAGCAGAGAAACACTTTGCGGCACGCCGGGGACTTGGATGGAGTGGCGTGTTGTGCACAAAGGGAGCGTGTGTGTGTTTCATTAGGCTTGTTTCATTCGGGTGTGTGTGTGCATGTGCGTGCGTGCGTGCGTGCGTGCGTGCGTGCGTGCGTGCGTGCGTGCGTGCGTGCGTGCGTGCGTGCGTGCCGCAAGTGAGTGCTCTTTTTGTGATTGTCTCCAACAACAACATGCGAGAGAGATCTCCAAAGCAATCCCACTACTTGGCCAATGGCCATGCACCAGCATGCGAGAGAGAGAGAGAAAGAGAGGGGAGGGGGGGAGAGAGACAGTCTACTGTTGTTGTTCTTACATCGTCCCAATGCGTGTCCGTATTTACCCTCTCTGAGTTGACTCTGTCACACCGCCATACGATGAAGTATAAATCAGTGGTTAAATGGACAATGATGATTTTTTTCCGTACAGAGACGAGAGATTGTTCTGTTTTTCCAAGGTGCAACTGTGCATAAATATGTGTGCAAGGTGGTACGTGGGTGTCTTTGAGAGTCAGAAAACGAGAGGAAAAAGTGTCTGCATGCAAGTGTTTTCACATGCATTATTTATGCCTGTATGTTTCTGTATCTGCAACTCGTATATCAGAAGGTGTGTGTGTGTGTGTGTGTGTGTGTGTGTGTGTGTGTGTGTGTGTGTGTGTGTGTGTGTGTGTGTGTGTGTGTGTGTGTGTGTGTGTGTGTGTGTGTGTGTGTGTGTGTGTGTGTGTGTGTGTGTGTGTGTGTGTGTGTGTGTGTGTGTGTGTGTGTGTGTGTGTGTGTGTGTGTGTGTGTGATTGCATTGCAGCACATTGGACCGGCTATCCCTGAGGTGAGCTCCATCTGGTTCAAGCTGTACCTGTACCATGTGACCGGCCAAGGTCCCCCCTCTCTGCTTCTGTCCAAGGGCTCTAGACTCCGCAAACTACCAGACATATTCCAGGTTAGTCTATAAACTACCAGACATATTCCAGGTTAGTCTATAAACTACCAGACTTCCAGGTTAGATTAAGAAACTCCTAAAAAGCAGATCACTTTTCTTTTTTTTTGTAAGTTCCTAGAACTCAGGCTTAGTACCACATTCTGAACAGCGCCCAAATTCGGTTATCAGAAATTGAGCTAGCATATGGAAACAAATCTGGAACCTGTGAAAGAACGGCACAGTTTGCTTATGTCTCATACATACATACAGTACAGTACAGCATGTTTGGAATATAGTTGAGCAAAGCTATGTTCAGTTTGTTTACACAGCCTCAAACATCTTGTGTGGGCTAAAGCCTATGTGCAAGGTCAGATAAGAAAAGCCACATGTTTATTGTTTAGCTAGTACGTTGGTGGTGAAGGCCAAATACTTGAAATACAATTTTGCCAGTATTGAAATTACAAATGTGTAGTTTGTTTGTTGTTTTTGACCCATTCAATCCAGATTTTTGCATTGGCCATTCAAAAAGAGCAGATATACAGTACAAACTGCTATTTTTGGACATTAAAAAAAAAATCTTGATAATGTGTGACAACTACTGATTTAAAATGCATTTTGTAGAATCAGGTCTTAATGGGACAGGGGTCAAAACACCAGTGGCAAAGACTGCTTAGTGAGTTATTTCATGGCCCCGCTAGAATGAAAACTAGGTACTGTACTATGATACTGTGCCTGTGGTCATGCTTGGGGCATCAAAGAGTTGTATTGCGTGTGTCTGTGTAGAATACAAACACATTGACTCTGATTATATCTGGCAGAAAGCCTACAAAAACAAACAGTCCACATGGTGAGATCAATGCAAAAATGTGTCAAACAATGCTCAAGTGCAAAAAATAATAAGCAAATGTACGTACCGTAGCGTAGCAGAGTACTAAATTCACTTATTTTTGTGCACTTGTGCATTGTCTGACACCGATGTCTGAAAAAGATTTTTGCATCAGTCTCAGCAGGTGGTTGTGTTATGTTTAAGCTTTCTAGCACAGGGATATTAGTATGCAGGTACCGTATCTTTGTTTACCAACTTGCTAGAATAAAGATACTTTCTGTTCCTGCATGCATGTCTCGTTTGTGTGATATTTTCATATCAAGGACTCCCACATTAACATGTATTTGGCCTTGGACACCAATCTGAAAATATTTTGCAACAGGGACCCCCATACAAGATAAATGTTTCAAAAGTATTCCACATTTTTCACATTTTATCAAGAGTTTCTTTGAAATAGCTGATGTTAAAGTGGTTAAACAGTTTTTAACGCTCTAGTAACTCATTTTGATGGGGACCCCGTGGAACCCCTTGAGAGACCCCTGGGGGTCCTTGGACCGCACTTTGAGACCCCCTGCTGTACTGCCTACGTCAGACAGCTGTTGGTTGTGGGGATGACTCGTTAACATGACAATACAATGTTTCAGACTTACGACAGGTTGCTCATCACTTCCTGGGGTCATGACCCCGGCGTGGTCCCCACGTCCAACGTGCTGACCATGCTCAATGACGCTCTCACACACTCCGCTGTACTGATCCAGGTGAACCACACACACACACGCACACACACACACAGAGCTCAAAAAATAATACTCATGTTCTTACTTATGTCATCTGTGTGTGTAATACTCCAGCTCTTACTTACTTATTGTTTATTTATTGCTTACTTAGTGTGTGTGTGTGTGTGTCCTTCAGGGTCATGGTATGCACGGTCATGGAGAAACGGTTCACATTCCATTCCCGTTTGACAGGGAGGAGCTAAAAGGGGGTGAGTGAAACTTTGTGAATACGACGATCATTATTTAAAGGTTTCATGACATTCATTTTCATTTATTTTTGGTTTTTCTTTTAGGTTAATTACATTAACATTCAGTGGATAGTCTGTGGTTTGGAGTTTTCTCTGGGGTTTGGAAGCCTTTTGAGCTGCAATGAAAACAGGCAAAACAGTGAAAACAGTGACATCTGCTGGCAAATCCCATTGACATATATGGGATTTGCAGGCTGTGACATCACAAACAGCAGGAAAATCAGAGCACTTGTTTGAGCCAGAAAACCCCAGACCACAAAAAATCTACTGAATGTTAAAAGTTCTGTTTTTTTTGCGTGCAATTAAGCCCAGAAAGCCTACAAAAATTAAGAGAAATTACAAAAACTTTGTTTTTATGTCACAATCCTTTTTTTTTTTTTTTTACACGTTATTACATCTGACTATGTTATACTAGCATATGCAGGGGTTTTCAACCAGTGGTCCGGGGACCACCAGTTGTCCCCAGCTAAATGATGGAGAGTTGGTAACTAAATGGACCCTTATAGAGAGTGTAAAATTAAACCAAATGGACCCGTACTGGTCCATTTGGTTTCATTTTACGCTCTCAAGAGTTAAATTATTGTTAAACACATGCATTAGGCTATACTTACAAGAAGTCTACACAAAAACAATTGTTATTTGGATCGTTTCCCTGTTATATCTCCTATGGTTTACCACATCAATACAGCATGGAATTGTGGACAATCTTATCCAACTACAACAAAAAAATAGTTTTGGTCTCTGCGAGTAAAAATCTCATCTAATGGTGGTCCGTGGCTTAAATGCTGAATAAATAATGGACCTTGATATGAAAAAGGTTGAAAACCACTGATCTGCAGTATAAGGCTGTGTGTTCATAGAAGGTGTTTTTGAAGGTGCTTTCTTTAAAATGTTGTTGTGTTTTGCCAATTATTTGGGGATATCCTTGCAATATCCACATGGCCTACCAGCGGGACCCGGTCCAACAGGTTGGGAATTTTCTGGTCTATAATTATGTTTGCTTTTGCCTTTGGATGTCTTGTGATGTGAACAAGGTTAACACCACCTCAAATCCAGCAAGCTTCTGGTTTGTTTTTCTTGTGACTCAAATATTGACAATTTTCGATGGGAGGGACAGGGGGCGGAGGTTGGGGGGTGGGGGCTTGGGTCTTTGCCTCAGCACTTCAAAGAATCTTTGATGGACTTTGAGCCGAAATCCTTTTTTCTTTATTTAGAGCCTTTCATTGCGAGTTTAGCAAACCAGTCACAGTTCACTCAAGACTCATCCTTTTGAGGGATATGAAAGCTTGCGAGGAGGAAAAACGTTCCACATATTAAACAGATTTTTCACCCCAAAAAACAAACATGGGTCATATTTTGGTCAAATTGTAATATTAACTAACGTTCATCAGTATGAGGGCTTTTTTACTTTCTTTTTTTTCCAGACCTCTTCCTCACAACCCTTTTTTTTGATAGCCGATGTTATATGATACCGTCGTTGTCGGGTGGAAACCTTGTATTTTCAAAACTGTTACTTTTCAGGAAATGGGTGAAAGATAACCTGTATTCCAATGGAGCCAATGTAGTTATTATTTAGTCACAAGCGCTCTTTTTAATACTTTTCATTGGTGCAATATTAACCCACCGACGGACTTTCACTTTGGAGTCCCCATTTTGGGCATGTCATTATAGGTGAAAATGTTCAACCTTTCTTCAAAAATTGCGGAAAGAGCCCTGAAGGAAGGAAGTGAAAGGCTTGTTGTTTACGTCACGGTGCATTTGGTGTGCATTATTATTATTCTCTGTGGATTACCCAAATTCTGCTGGATCACACGTATGCATATTTCATAGGATATGGAATAATAAATGAAGGCAAAGATAGAGCAAAGAAAAGGGTACTGGAAAGTGGAAAGCACCTTTACTGGAGAAAAGAGCAGGGTTTATTTTGAGAACACATTTTGTTTTAATAGTCTTTTGAATAGAATTCCATTTAGTGCTAGTCATATTTTAGTAATCTGAAATGTCTTAGTTTTAGTTTTTTGTCTAAAATGCAGTTTTATGTATTGTTAAGTATACTCTCAAACATACATTCTTCTTTTTAGTGCATATTTGTTTCAATTTGACGACTTACACAAGCATTCAGCACCCTTATGGGTCCATTTGAAACCAAATTGACCCTTAAATGTCTGTAAAGAAAAATGTCTGTAACTCCCAAAGTGTTAATGCACAAATGGAACCAAATTGGACCCTTAAGGGGATCCGTGGCCTAATACATACCATACTGGGGGTTCTTGAAATTAAAAGGGTTTTAGAACCAGTGATTTAAGTGTGTTAACACTCTGTGGTGTCTATTCTATTGTTGTATGTCAGGGACTGTGGATGAAAATTGGCATTCTTGCTAACTCCTTGTATGTTTACACTGCTTCTTAATTGCACTGAATTGTGCTGTCCTTTCAGAATGGATTGTTAATTGTCTCCGCCAAGCCGAAGGCATGGCGGAGACAATTAACAATCCATTCGCTCGATCAACAACCTGATCACTGAGAAACTATGCACACACACTCCCTGGACGGACAGGCAGAACCTCTCCCCCGAATATTTCAGTTCAGCCTGTTATAGAATCACCATGAGGCCGATTTTTGCAAAACAGTACTGTCATACACAGTATTTCTATAGTCATGTGATCAAGAGTAAGACGGATCTGTCAGATTTTTCATATTCCATCCTAATTGGTTAACATTGGCATCCAAAGTTTGCAGGATTGGTCCATTTTAAACAAAATTCTTCAAATCATGCAGCGTGCGATTTCCGGGAAACTTTGCACGCACATTCCCACTAGGCCGAGGAAGAAATGACACCCTTTTCACATTGGCCTGTTATAACACCACCAGCAGGTTGATTTCTGCAAAACACATTTTTGGAACAAAATGCCTCAAATAATGAACGATTGCCATGAAACGCATAAGAAGAAATGGCACCCTTTTCACTTTGGTGCCACCAGGAGGCCACAATAACCTACCTGACCCGAAGAACACTTTTTGTAGTGGATATTTGTAGTGGATATATATATATATATATATATATATATACATATATATATATATATATATATATGAGACTAAAAAGGACTGCTGCACATCCAACAAGACCCGTGGGAGGTGCAAGTCTAGTTAGCAGGCATAGACATCAAAAAGGGAAAAACCTTCCAAGGAAGGGACTGCACACTCCAGGGAACAAAGACGGACAACTTACTGCATCAACTTATTTATTAGCACGACGCGTTTCGCCGTGAGCTTCGTCAGGTGCTATATATATATATATATATATATATATATATATATATATATATATATATACACACACACACACACACACACACACACACACACATACAGTATAATATATATTGTCCCTCTTAAATAAACAAATGAAGTCCCCTGTGTGTATGTCTCCTGTCCCCCATATAGATTTCTCCTACTCCAACATGTGTGTCCACAAAGCGCTGAAGACGCTGAAGCAACAGGTGGACCTGGAGAACCAGTGTGGATACATCACCATGCTCAACCCCAACACCAGGCACCGCCGCAGGGCCAGTGACTGCACCGACTACAGGGGTGGGTGGGAATGCACACAAAACAACACAACATACAACATTTAGACATGCACATATACAACACATGAACACATGCACCCAGGTAGACAGCACTCGCACATAAAGTGTGTGTGTGTGTGTGTGTGTGTGGGTGTGTGTGTGTGTGAGAGAGAGGCGTATCTACAATAAGGCGAGGGCAGGCGTCCGCCTGTCCAAATCCATTTCTGGCCTGGCCAAAATCCATACAATGAGAAAAAAAGAGGACAAAAACAAGACCTGAGAACTATTAAAATGGACAGCTGATTGGCCGTTGCGGTAGAGCGCGACCCTCAATCACCCATTGGAATGTAAATGCAAGCCTTTCAGCCTTTGTATACTACTCGTCTGGCAGGTATATCTCTTTGAAAACCTTTAGTGCTACGATTGTGCGCTGGGAGACGACAATTAACATATCTTGCCTGGCCAAAACATCATTCCTGGATACGCCACTTGGTGTGTGTGTGTGTGTGTGTGTGTGTGTGTGTGTGTGTGTGTGTGTGTGTGTGTGTGTGTGTGTGTGTGTGTGTGTGTGTGTGTGTGTGTGTGTGTGTGTGTGTGTGTGTGTGTGTGTGTGTGTGTGTGTGTGTGTGTGTGTGTGTGTGTGTGTGTGTGTGTGTGTGTGTGTGTGTGTGTGTGTGTGTGTGTGTGTGTGTGTGACCAACAGTCAGTGAGAATGTCCTTGCCAAAGCAGTTGACCCTGAAGGTGCAAATTTGATAAGGATTGCCACTAGTGCAGTTTAATTACGGCATTTGTCTGGCTAATTATGTGATTATTTGCGATAGCCTTTTGCTAATGGACGCCAATCGAATCTTCTTAGCCTTTACCTTCACATTCCCTCATTCAATTTAGCTTCATCCCATTGGTCACAAGTTTCATTTTAGGGGTGCAACAGTTAATTGCACCAATTGAGTTCATAGATTATAAAAACATATTTAAAATGTATTCTTTAATGAAATAGTCGATTAATAATCGGTCCCTTTTTCGGGCTTGGCATAATAGCTGAAAGCTTTCAAAAAATGTAATACGAAATTCTAAAATAGTGAACATAATCTACACACTCACAACAGCCTGCCAACCCGGGTATAAATTCACATTGGGGATGGATAGAATGTTAATCTGATTGCTTAAACCACCTTGAGAGGTGGTTTGAGACACTTTATGGCCACATTAGTAATAAAGTGTTTATGTAATGTGTGCGGTGTGCTTGCCTCAAACTTTGGTGTTCCTCTCCCAGGAGGTGACACTCATCTAGGTGGAGGGTTCGACACCAACGGCAGCACCGAGTCCTTTGAACTGGTGACAGAGGACAACAGTGGAGAGGGTAAAGGCAAAACGGATGGTAGGTCAAGTCCTCATTGACATAAGCATAATTTACGTCCTCAAATACATGTTTATTCAGAGTTAGCAGGACATGGCATGATTATTGATTGTGCAACAAGTGTAGCAAAATGGAGCACATTCTCAGTTGCTAACACCGGTTCAATCCCTGGTTACTCCTGGCTGTGTGTCGAAGTGTACTTGAGCGAGACACTGAACACCTAACTGCTCCCGATGAGCAGGTTGGTGCCTTGCATGGTTGCCTCTGGCTTCGGTGTGCATGTGTGCGCTGTAGAAATGACGATTTAAAAGCCCCCCTAGGTATTTAACCCAACATTAACCACACCATATTTAATATCATATTGATACCAAAGAAATTGAAAAAGTTGAATTTTATGTTATAGGTCCTTTAACTTATGCATATATGCTTACTAACAGAGTCTTACCAAAATCAATTGAATCGCATAACAAACATGACTAAACGTAACCATGTCTAAACTAATGCTAATGCTATACTGAATAGACTAGACTGGTCTTGTCCTGAAAATAAATAGTTTTCAAAGTGCTACCATGGAACTGTTTTGAATTGAATTGTTCTAAACATGAGTGACTTGGTTCTCCCTCGGGTTTTGGTTTTCTCCTTGCTTCTCGTTTGGCTTCTTGGTATAGCACCAGCCTCTCATTCTCTGTTTCCAGTGCCATCATCGGAGGACGAGTGGGTCCCACTGGAGCTGTGCTTCGGCATGCCCCTCTTCAGCTCCGAGCTCAACCGCAAAGTGTGTCGAAAGATCGCCTCGCATAAGCTCTGCTCCAAAGAGAGGTACGAAAAGATAAACTTAAAACGCGCCGTGCTGCTACTTTCATGTCCATTCCAATACACTCCTCTGAGAATTAATTCACTATTTATCTAACCCCCCCTAACCATTGAATACGTGCCGAGTGTCGAAGCCGAGCTCAGCTTGAACCTTTGCTGTGCTTTCAGCCTCCAGGAGCTGCTTTACTCCAGCCGGAAGCTGTCATTGAAGGTTCTGAGTTTTGTTCACTCATTCCAGGTAAGAACTCTCATATATCTCTCTCTCTCTCTCTCTCTTTCTTTCTTTATTTCTCTCTTTCTTTATTTCGTTATCTCTCACTGCTGCTTACATCGGCGAATAGCAAGACTCAAGGTAACAAGTAGCCGGTCATAGCTTAGCTTAATAATGCTATCTGGTTAACCTTCAACTTCAGATTCTTCGTCTATTCTTCATTCTACATCACAAGTTCACAGGTGTAAAAGAGTGGGTGAAATTTTTGTACAAGCTCCCAGTGCTTTGCATAAAAGAGAAAAAACTAACGAAAAAATACCAGAATACCACCGTCTCTTGTGCAGGTAGAGACGTGTGTGTGTGTGTGTGTGTGTGTGTGTGTGTGTGTGTGTGTGTGTGTGTGTGTGTGTGTGTGTGTGTGTGTGTGTGTGTGTGTGTGTGTGTGTGTGTGTGTGTGTGTGTGTGTGTGTGTGTGTGTGTGTGTGTGTGTGTGTGTGTGTGTGTGTGTGTGTGTGTGTGTGTGTGTGTGTGTGTGTGCGTGCGTACACGCAAACGATCTGTATTTTGTGGACCAGTTGATCTCACTTGCAGTAGCAGTTGACCTAGAACTGAGCATCCTTTGTCATTCCTGAAAAAAAGTCTTCCTCACCGCCGCCTGCTCCAGCCGGTGATCTTTTGACCTCTGTTCTGGCAGGACTGCGGCCTGTCGGCCGACCCCGACAGTGGCGTGTCGGGACCCCTCAGCCAGCCCCCGCCGGAGTCCGGTGTGCCCCTGCCCGCCCTCAACTTGCTGTTCAAGGACGGGCAGCTGCGAGAGTGGAGCGGCAGGGCGCCGCCCCCGCTGGACATCTCGGCGCTGCAGAAGGATCAAGCCACATAAAACGAACGATTGAAATTAACAAAAGAGAGAATCAAAAACAAAAAAAGTCCCAGCCCCCTCACGTCGCGACGTCAACCTCCCGGTGAGGGGAAGCGATTTCTCAACAAAGAGCGCCGCCATCTACAAGCAGTGGTTCTCACAGTGGGGGTCCAGTGGGGGAGGGGGGGGGGGGGGGAGGGAGGGTGGTCGCCCAGCTTATTTTACCACCAAAATTGAAAATGGAACCAAATTGACCCCTTATAGGTCTGTAACTCCGAAAGTGTACATTTGTACACTCTCAGATCCATGGCATAACGCATACCAATCTGGGGGTCCTTGAAATTAAATAAAACAAATTGAGAACCACTGATCTACCGGATCTCCCCTACGTCCAATCATGAAGGGAAACGCTGACCTTCACTAGCCCCGCCCCTCCCACCTGCCTCCGTAATACAGCCATAGGAAATGAAGCTTCACAAATACACCCCAGCCTCCTCCTCCTTCACCAATGAGGAAGCCTCAAAAAAGACTAGCATAAACTGTTTCCCACCCATAAGCCATTCCCATGTGATTGCTCCTGTTTTGTCAACAAGGCAGTATTGTCTATTTAAGTGGTGCAGTTATTGCAATATATGCATGTCACTGTCGGGCAGAAACCTTTCTGGACAATATGTCCAAAAGCGTACAATGTACAAAATGTGGTCAAATATGTATAAAATCCAACAGACACTTAAGCTCTTTCAACCTGGCGTCCCTGTTTTGCGCATGTCATTGTGTAGGCGACCATTTAAAAAAAAAAAATCAAAATGTTTAAAAAAGAACATATTTTCAAGCTAAGCTCACAACACGAGTTATAAAGTAGTGCATTGATTTGTACAAGGTTTCTGCCCGAGCGCAACGATATACCGCGTGTAGATGGTTCCAGTACAGCATATAACCAGAATCATGGGGGTTATATATGCAGATTATCCTTGAAGACATTATGCATCATAGGACCAAGTCTTTTTGGGCTGACCAATACTGTGTCACTTCTAATGATGTCCCCATATGCATGAAACCGTTGCACAAAAACTGCACCACAAACTTCCTCACTACTTTCTTATCGTGAAATTGGGGGGCGGAGAAGGGGAGGGGATGGGGTGTTCTAATTTGCACTGTCCAGGTGACTTCCTTTTTGTCTGTTGGTTTGTTTTTACATATCAGCGCTGTCGGGTGGAAACCCTGTATGTCCAAAATCACTTTTCAGGAAATGGCAAAACATTACTAATAGTTATTATTTAGTCACAAGCACTTCTTAATACTTTTCATTGGTTTAATATTCATAAAACACTCAGTCGGACTTTCAAAATCTTTCAAAAATAGTGAAAATAGATCTGCAGATCTAGATCTCGCTATTTATGATACCTTTGCACAACGTTCTTGTACAAAGAAGTAGGCTTTCATAAAAATAAAAACTAAAAACATACAAAAGTTTAAATATTGAAATACAAGGTTTCTGCTCGACAAAAGATATGGTCCCTTGTATTAATAGTTAATATTTCAGGACTGTACAGCACTTCATTCACTACTTGCTAGCGTTTGACCTTGGAACTCAACAGGGGGCTGATTTCACGTTTGCATGTCAAGAGAAACCTGCAGATATTTATCACATGGTTTTCATGAGACATTTCCCTTTCGTGCGAAGGGACACCAAAGACCAAATATTTTGATTTTGTTTTCCTTTGTTGATTTTATTTTTCCCTGTTTGAGTGTCCTTATATTATTTCATTTCATTTTCTGCCTTATTACGCTAGTCGTCGGCCAGTAGAAGTGAGCAAATCTCTAATCGAGTCCACGTGTTTTATTTTTTATTTTTTTCCTAATCATATTTCTCGAGCGACTCGTGTGCATTTGAAGTAGGGTTTCTGACAGATTTAAATCGATAAGAAATACAAAATAAACGTGACCTTTTGAAGTACAGTAGGACAGGAATAGGCCAACGGTAGCAGAAAGGCAACAGACGAGGCTGCGTTTCTGACCCAGGCCTGTTGCCATCGCTGCTTGCCAGGTTTTGTTCCCCTCCCCCAATCGGCTCGGCTCCAGGTTGCACGTGGTGCGGTACGGCACATATGTTGCCAGCCCGCCTCTACTCTCCAAGGGATTCTGTTTACAACCATGTTTAGTTTTTAGTTTTTTTTTCTCACAAAGTTTGGTAGTCTGCAAAGGGGTAGGCAACTTTCTCGAAGACCCCAACAAAATGCTGATAATGTCACACACCGATTGAGAAATTATGTCCCAGAATAGCGTCTGATGTCAAAGACACACGTTTTTCTGCGTGGCTCAGAGCACAAGGGGTTTAAGTTTATCCTGCATTTGGACTGCCGACCCCATTTTTGATTATTATTAGAGGCTTAGTTTTTTTAATGAATGAACCGATTGTTTGACCCGCAGTTTTTGTCGTTGTTTTCTAATAACGTGACAGTGACTTAGGCGAGAAAAAAAAGTGACTAACAAGTCCCGTTGAAGCATGACGAACTGTTTAGAGACTGTTGTGTTGGTGTGTGTGTATGTGTGTGCGCGTGTGTGTGACTGTGTGTATTGTGCCCCATCCTACGCCTCACCAAGTCCTCCCAGTAACTTTTTGTAACCCCCCCTCCCCTTTAACAATGGAAGCCCTACTGTCCAACCCCATCCTTTCAGCTCCCATTTAGCCTGGTTTATATGGCGCCGTATGATTGTATCACTCTCCAGAAATAGCTGATCTGTAAGTCCATGACGAGTTGCATCTAGGCTGCACCATGGGCTTGTAGATCAGCTATTTCCGGTGTGAAACACCATCATTCGACGGAACATAAATTAGGCATTTATGACATACCTTTTCCCATGGTACATCTGCCACCAGTATTTAAAGAAAAGATAACAGAACAATTCCTGCTAGTTTTATATGTTGACCTACAATTTTAGTAAAGTATTTGTTGTAGTTTGTCTGATGGGACTCTGGGATATTATGGATGGGAATAATAACGACCATGCTCTTGTAAGTGATACCGATTTAACAAAGAATTAAAACATGGAAAAGTGACATTCCTCAACGACATATCCCCACCACTACCCTGCCGCTCCTGAGATATGTGTTATAATTATTATTATTATTATTGTTATATTATTCCTACAAATGAAAGTGTAAAAAAAAAAGAATATGAAAATAATAAATAAATATGTAAAAAGAAAAAAGCTAGAATATGTCCTATACCGCCCACCTCCCGCCCTCTGGGAATTTGTCATTTGTAAAACCTGCACCACATCGCTAATACATGACAAGTCTCTGCCCTCCTGTGACCACCAAACCCCCCCCATACACACACCCTCCCTTCCCCACCCTCTTTGAGTCGTCGCCAGTCACATTACGTTGACATTTAAGGCCGTACCTCTGTGGATCTTGTGTTGTTGTTGTTTTTCTCCAAGCCAGGTGGAACAGATGGTACTCAAGAATTGGGCGCCCCGGATGCCCCCTCCCATCTGTCTCAAGAATAGGGCTGCAGTTTGCTCAGCTACCCGTTAAGCACAATTTATAATTGGTTGTGCGCCGGTGTCGTGCAACCGAAAATAGCCGATCTGCAAGATCATGCTGCAAGACGTGCAAGTCGTCAGTTTATAGATCGGCTAACACCCATGAGCAACTATAAGCGTAACTGCATGCATGGCTATCAAAGGAAGGGAGAGAAGGGGATGGAATAAAAAGGCATATATTTTTAAGTTATTACCTTTTATTGTATTGATAGTCCACAGTGAAAAACAGGGGAAAGAGAGTTGGGGAGTACATGCAGCAATGGTCCGTCATCGAGCTCGGGAATCGTTCCCGTGACTCGCTGTCAGGAATCAGCCAATGTGGTACATGCTTTAACCACTGCTATATCGACACCTCCAAAAGAGCAGTCTAAAAACAGCAGCAGGTCGGTGCCAGAACTAACACATATGCTTACAACGCTCTTGACATGTAAAAATCCAGGGATAAGCGCTGGCACTTTAGGGCGAAGGTGAAGACGTCGTCGCCTCGTGGCCACGCTATGGCCCCCGGCAGTGCCCCACCAGACAGGTGCTGCCCTGCCTAATTGACTCTCGTCTCCCAGGTCTCCACGCTCCAGTAATTTCCAGGCACCGCAAATTACAGCGTGTCACCAGGGGGGGCACCAAGGGCATAAACTGGGTCACGGGATGACAGGCTCCAGTAAGCAGTGAAAGGAAACCGCTTGGCGCTTATACTGTACATCAGCCATGTGCTCCTCTAGCCTGTGCTGTCCGCTCGCTCCGTAGTAAAAACACATAGGAGTAGCCTGGTGTTTAATGCATGTGGTGCAGTATTTCAGCATGCAGATAGACATGCTTTATTGATCCCGAGGGAAACGCAGTTGTCATAGCAGCCCTGCACAGTAAGGATGAAACACAGCTACAGATATGGGTAGAGAAAATGTACGGAATATGTAAAAACACTGGTACAAATAGGATAACAATAGAAAAGATAGTATGCCTTACACAGTATAATCTGACCTGGCCCTCTGCGCCTGGGCTTGTCAGGTGTGCATGGTTTAGTACACCAGTAGGTAGAAATAATAGGTAAGTATTGTTTGGGCTATTGAAGGTTATTGACTAGCAGCATTAAGGAGTTACTAGACCTGTACGTGCCTGTCGGCCACCGGCCTACTTGGGAACTAATGCAGCAAGGCTGACCTTGCTGGCGCTGAGATGTCTCTCGTAGCCTATCCATAAAGTATGCTACAGTACAGGCAGTACACAATACATATCAAGTACACTGTATCTCAAGTTCAAGAACACAGACTTAGATATACATGGACAACTCATATCATAACAGTCTGTGTCCCTTTTGTGCCCAATCTGTATATGGAGATCTCTGTATCTGTCTGCCTGTGCCTGAATAGTGCAAACTGACAGTGAGAAGTGGACTGGTTAAGTAATCAATTGACAGGTGTGGGGTTGCCATGGCAATCAATTGGCTGAAGCAGAAATTGCACAGGTGAGGGGACTTGGGCTCATTAGGCCCACTGGCAGGGCCTGACCAGAGCCTTTTGTGGTGGGGTCCGATCGACTTGATGCCGGGCACTGCACTCCCTGTGTCGAATTTGAAGTCGGTGAGGCAAACGGTTCTCGAGTTACGTGTTACATTTATAGTTAGATAGAGTTAGAAGAGAAGAGTACTGCCGAGGCAGACAACCCGCAGCACTCCAGGTTAGAGAACAAATCCTTATTATGATAGATAGATAGATTCTTTATTTTTGTGTCATGCACCCAAGGCGCCCAGCCCACATGGACTTATAGGACACACCACAAATCATTGCGTCAGTATTGCATTGTGTACAAGAAACAGTTTCTTTTTTTTTTTTACACAAACTGTAGGTGCAAGGCTCGATGATGCATAATAGAATGAAGAAGCACTCAATTATGTCCTTTATTCACATGATTTTATTTATCTCTGACGAGCAGACAACTTACGTTCTTCGGCCTAGTTGGCCTTCTGAGGAAGGCGTACATTGTCTGCTCGTCAGAGGTAAATAGAATCATGTGGGAAAAGGACATATATTGAGTGCTGGCATTTTCTTCATTCTATTAGATATCTAGAGTTTACTGTATACAGTATGCATGATATGTCATCTGTATTCAATGTGGACATATGTATTATGTAGTATGTACTGTATGATGTATGACTCCAAATTTGGCAAGGTTTCAGCCCAATCCAAGCCCCTTTGACTTCCATCCATTCTAAAATTAAAAAAATTAAATATTTCAAAAAGTATATAACGTAATAAATAATAATATAACATTTTCTTCTGTGGCCTATACCGGTTACACAGAAGAAATTTGGTGTGATCAGGTAGTAATATGCACATCTCCACAGTTCTTTAAAAACAGTGCTGGACCAAAACGATTCAAGTAAAAAGAAGGAAATGTTCATACATGTTCAACTACTGCAACTAATGCTTTATAATTAACAAACCAGAACGTTTTGACCCATGCAAGTTCTTCAACACGTTGTTGGTAGAACCTGATGAAGCCCAAATGTCCAAAACGATGTTCTTGTTTGTTAATAAAATAAAGCAGTAGTTTATTGTGCGTGGTCTATTCTTCTTTTTAAGCCTCCTGCAGAGTCACGCCATAAAAACGACAAATCAACCAAAGTCTTGGTCGAAACACCAAACTGACCAATTGAATTAATCGACTATGAGGCGACAGTCCTTAAGAAAAGGTTGACAGGGAGAGTTAGTTACTTGAGACTTTGGCTGTTATAGACATTGACTCAACAGTGAGGAGGTGATGAGGCCACAGTAGCATCTTGCGTATTATAATTCCAATGCTGGCTTATCTGTATTTGACATCTTTGCCTCGCCATGGGCCTGCAACCTGCATGAAGTATGAGTTTTCATCTCAGACGGGCAATGAGTCATCTCACGTCTTCTTATCTGGCCGGTGCATGATTGGTTGCCGCTTATCTATCTTCTGTGTCATCGGCCACATGCACGGTTCCCTTTTTCCAACTTCCTCCAGAGAAACGGCACCATCAGATGTACACGACTACACCTCACCACACTTGCAGCAGACATACTTGTACTTTTCTCGAGTACTTTGTGTCATTTTGATCACTTAACCACTTTAAATCTAGGGCCCCTAGTCATGTCATTATAGGTGAAAACTTTCAGGAATGTTCACATTTTCCACATTTATGCTATTTGTCTTACAATGAAGTAGTGGTTAAGTATATTTTGATTAGTACTCTCTAGAATAGATACTTTTTGGGAAATACAATGTTTTCAGAATAGCCTATGGTTTTGCTGTTATGACACTGCCCCTAGGAGGATTCCATTTTAATTAGCTTTGAACCGCTTTTCCAATCTTTCAGTCTTTTTTCCAAGTCAGTCTTTCAGAAAGCGTTTGCATACAGAAAATGTGCTCATTACTTTGGATCACATCTCTGAACTGGATCGGATTGGATCGTACCCATATTGAAATAGTTATGGTCAGGATGTGACCACACAGTGTTAACTGTAACTGAGTAGGCTTCAAATTAGATACCTTGTACTTTTACTCGAGTAGTTTTCAACACAATGTACTTGAGTAATATATACGTCCAGTAGTACTTCTACTTGAGTAGGGTATTCTACTCTTTCCACCCCTGAATGTTGGTGGTCATCTTTTTGCCACTCGTCTTGAATGAAAATCCAATTTGACACCGGTCAAATTGATATCGGATGTTTTATTAAAAGACTAAACAAACACAGAATAAAATTTGCACTGGGTTTAGGGGGAAATGAAAAACCTGTTCTTGATAAACGTAAGCTATAGCCCTATCTCTCTGTTCATACAGCAGTATCTATAGTTTAATGTGGCTGATGGACCGCAGCCTCAAGTTCTACAGCCTGTAGATCTACACCAACATCTCCTGAAGTTAGATCTACAAGTCCTCAGCTTTTACAGCTTGTAGGAGTTTAACTGTTTAACCTACAAGACCTCCTGACCTTGTACAGCGTGTGGTTCTACAAACCCTCCTCAAGTCCTACAAGATGTAGGAGTTCACCAGTTTAATATCAGATCTACTAGACCTTATATTCCGTCCCATCCATTTCGCTTGAAGAAGTCCCACACTGTGAAAGTCATACTGTAAGTAAGTAAACAGACATTCTTGATTGCGACTGTAGGTCACATTTACTATGAAAACCTGCATCTCCCGTCCATCCATCACCCACACCTCTATATGGCCAGTACAGAATTAATTCCATATGTTCACATGTTCATCTGACACCCCCCCCCCCCCATGCCAAAGCGCCAGCGCTCGCCCAGCAGTCTGCCGTCACCCGCAGGCGGATGCGTGCACTCAGGGCGTCTTACTGGTAATAGGCTACATATTGTCGCTGTTGGACAGAAAACTTGCATATAGTACATGTTTCATCTTTTTATGTTTTTTCAAAAAAGTATGTCCTAAAAAGGCCTACTTTTATACTTTGCTGTTGAAATAGTCCATCTAGGCCAGACCGCATCTAGGCCAGACCGCACCGATGCAACTAGTCGCAACTCCTTGCAACATGCAACTACTTGCAACCATTATCCCCAATGGCAATTGCAAGGAGTTGCATTGGTGGGGTCTGGCCTGTACAAGCTTGTGTTGCATCACAACATGTGGGTTATTAGATAGGCTATTTTTGAAATTGCAGATTTTCACCTATATATAGCCTATGCCCAAAATAGGGATGCCAGCTTGGATGTTCATTGTGTAAATGTGTTTTTATAAATATTTAAAACATGGGAAGTTTTTTTGTTTTTCTTCTATTTCCTGAAAAGTAACCATTTCGGACATACAAGGTTTCCACCTGACAGCGGCAATGTATATCTTTGACCCTGCAGGGGGTGTGAGGCCCTGTAGGCTGTACCAGGAGGTCCCAGCTGAAGATTGAGGTCAGGAGGAAGCTGTGTTATGCATCCTGTCTACCCTGGTGGTGCTAATGGTGTACAGACCCCCCCCCCCCTCTATCCCTCACCCCCTCTCTTGCTGTCTTCTTGTCCACAGTTTAAAGCTACAATCTGCAAGTTTTGTCTCCTCTCCCGACAGAGAAAGGTATGTTATTTATTTTAGCTCAGATAATGCACGCACATCTGCAAAACTATTTTGACAGGTGAAAAATTAAAAAAAACATCACCCTCCGTTTTCAGTGTTTTGAAAGCTTCCCCAAATTTAAATTTATTAGAATAGCATAACGTTTCAACTCAAAATGTTATTCTATTCACGATTTTAGGGAGCTTTCAAAACAGAGATTTTGTTCTGTTCTGAATTTAACATTTATTTATACAGGCAATCTCATAGATACTGTACCTGAGGTTTCATTCTCAAGAGACACCTGCAGGCTTATTGCAACTGTTAACTCCTTACTGGCCTACCGGCATGTGCACTTAAGCCCCTCCAACTGATCCAAAATGCCGCAGCACGCTTGGTCTTCAACCAGCCAAAATTCTCACACGTCTCCCCCCTTCTCCGCTCGCTCCATTGGCTCCCGGTCGCTGCCCGCACAGAATACAAAACTCTGATGCTGGCATTCAAAGCAACCAAAGGCATGGCCCCCCCATATCTCACAAGTATGATCGTACCCTACAAACCCTCCCGCTCACTCGGATCAGCCAACGCAGGGAAGCTGGAGGTACCTTCACTAAAAACGCCGGGACAACGCTCCACACGTCCCAAACTCTTCTCCCTTCTGGCTCCAAAACTATGGAATGCACTTCCCATTGCAGTCAGAACTGCAGCCTCACTCCCAATCTTCCGCCGTAGTCTGAAAACCCACCTCTTCAGACTCCACCATGGCCCGTAGCACTTGCCCTAGCCTAGCCCCTTAGATAGCACATTATGTAGACTTAGATAGTATTTTAAACAGACTTATAGCTTGTTATGTAGACAGCTCTAGAATTGCACTTTATGTAGTCATAGCACTTTATAGTACACATGTATAATATATTATATAGTATAGTATGTATAGTTTACATAGATACTCCACTGTTACGTTCTTAGTTTACGCATGATTCATGATAACTACTTTTTATACATGTGATGTATGCCATGCTTTTTGTTATTGCTTAATGTAAGTCGCTCTGGATTAAGAGCGTCTGCTAAATGCCTAAATTGTAAATTGTAAAATTGTTAACACCCAGGATTCGAACCTGCATCTCCCCAATGGGAAACCAAACGTCTCTACCTCTCATGCTAAAGGGAATCCACCTCTCGGCCAAGGGAGATATTGGAAGCAGATCTTTAGGCGCTGCTAGGCTACTTGTCAACCAGTACAGTATAGGTGTCCTACCTGAGGCGGACACCAGGATCTAAATGTCTCAATGGAAGAGCAGGGATCTGCTGATACTGTATTAACATACAGATTGGTCAAAATAACCCTTTATTCATTGAAATAACCCCCGGATTGCAGCTTTAGCACTTCATGTTTTCATCTCAAGCCTGAGACACACACACACACACACACACACACACACACACACACACACACACACACACACACCATTTATTATTACATCTCCCACTCACAGGCCCACGCACGCACGCACACACACATTCAAGACACAAAGAAGCAGCTGCAAGGTGCCATTTTTCGGGGGCACGCTGTGCACATTCACCCTTGCCTGTGGGATACATGATGAGAAAATAGCCCCGTGCCACCGAGCCAGTGTGGCTTTGATTTCGATTACTTACGCAGATCAGATGCCACTACACATGTAATGGAGACATTGTAGTCCCACCTGGAGGGAGCCAATGACAGCATGGGTTCCTGTGACGGGCAAGTGGGAACAGGAAACCTGTCCCCATCATCATACAATTTAGGACTTGGCTTGGCTGCGACAAACATAATGTGGCAAATTTGGTAGGCTAACCCCTAAAAGAATGTGTTCATACAATGCATATCAGCACAAATCAATAAGATGGAATGAATGATGGATAAGTCATTATGCCAATTGTTTCCTCCCTACAGCCCACACACATTTTTGTGTATTGTCACTGCTGTTGTATCCTACAGTTGGGTGCCACCGATATTGTCCCTTATCATTTGACCCATTTAGGCCTGACCTCAAAATTTAAAAAAAATCCTTCTAAATCCTCCAGTTTTCTGAAATAAATATTTTCACGATTTTTCAAAAATAGCAGACCTACAAGCTCGTAGCGCGCCACTCGGTGGCGCGCTATGAGCTTGTAGATCTGCTATTTTTCAATAGCTAAATTATAACAATGTTTAAAACACCAAAAGGGGTTCCCGCCCAAAATGGGTTAACTGTCCTTTTGCGCAGATCACGCAAACCTCAGCAAAAAGAAAAGGACAATATCGATGGCCTCCAACTGTATACTGGCTAACTTGCCAAGTTGCCAGTGAGGAGCCCCCACCAGGAAGACGTAGATAAAACACTCCCCGCAGCCCCAACACTCGCCCAACACTCCCCGCAGCCCCTCTGACAGGTGCCAACCCAGCCCGTAGGAGTACGTGCAGTGACAATTGGCCACCCTCCCTGTCTTGCTTCCCTCCCCCGAACACGGGCCAATTGTGTTTGTACAGATGCTGCAGTGTGGATTCGATCCCCCAGACGCGGTGGTTGGCAGATACTTTACCACTGCGCCGAGTGCATAATTATTATTATTATTGAACAAATATCGATTATGACAATATAGTGGGGAGAAATACTGTGATGTGGGTGTTTTCACACAGGTGGTATTGGATAAATATTCATCAGTCAATGCCTGCAATAACTATTAGGCCACTTGCCAGAATGTGAACCCAGGCATGTTGAGTACACCAAGGTTTTATGTTAGAAATGTTGAATATGGGTCCCCAGCATGTAGAAACTGCTGGATGCTAACTTGCATATGTTGAGCAATTTTCATAATTGCATGTGACCAAACTGACCATACCATTAACAACCTATGAAAACAAAATCTACCTTCAAGTAGCACGTGCCGTGTCAAACTAAGGGGTTTTCATGATGCTGAATCCATCCCCAGATGTGATGATGTTAGCATATTTGGGCTACGGCCGTTTTTAGCCCAATGAGACCCCCTAGTTTGACATGTCAGATGCTACATGAAGCATTGTGAAATTTTGAATTTTTGCCTTCTATCGGTTGTTAATGGTATAATAATAATAATCTTGTCTTCACAATCTGTTCCAACACCCACATCAAAAACAACACAGAGCACATAACACCAAGACAATACAAAAACAAAACATGAGGTCCCCACTATGTACAGAACCATCCTATCGGCGGGGCAGTTTGTTTAAAGCCGCGATGGCTGAGGGGACAAAGCTCCTACTAAAACGGACCTTTTTACATGGCAAGGTTCTGTATCTTTGTCCAGATGGCATGAGGTTAAAGAAGCGATACAGGGGATGATCAGTGTCATTTGATATCGAAAGTACTAGCCGTGTGATGGCCTTATTGTTCATATCAGAAAGTGTGGGTGTAGGAAGTCCGATGATCTTGGAAGCAATACGGGTGATACTGAAAAGTTTGTTCCTGTTAGGCATGGACAGTATGGTGTAGAAACATGCAGAACAGTACAACAGAACAGGTTGAATAATGCTTTTGTACAATAATAGCAGAAGATGAGGAGCAACAGATAATGATCTTAATTTACGGATTACATGGAGTCTTTGCTGAAAGCGTGACTGGATAGATGTAATGTGTTGATCAAACCTAAGTCTATTGTCCAGTGTG
Source organism: Electrona antarctica (assembly GCF_951216825.1). NCBI lineage: Eukaryota > Metazoa > Chordata > Actinopteri > Myctophiformes > Myctophidae > Electrona > Electrona antarctica. The sequence continues at coordinate 28,248,678 of NC_136796.1, read as the reverse complement.
AGTCCAAGATATGTGAAGCTGTCAACCTGTTCTACTGTTTTACCATTAATGAGGAGTGGGTTAAGTCCAGTGTGGTTTGTTTCAATGACCAGTTCTTTTGTTTTGACCACATTCAACTCTAGATAGTTGTCAGTGCACCACTGTGTGAAATGAGAAATGGTATTCTGATAGACCGTAATAGAGTTATTGTCATGGAGCAGTCCGAGAATGGCAGTGTCATCAGAGTAATTAAAGTATGTGATGTTAGTGGGTGAGGGGCTAATACAGTAATTTGTGTATAGAGTGTAGAGGAAGGGACTGAAGACACAGCCTTGAGGGGCCCCTGTGTTGGTGACAACAGTTGATGAGAATGATGTACCTACTTTAACTGTTTGTGGTCTATTGCTTAGGAAGTTGTGAGTCCAGTGGATGAGAAGTGGGGGGATGTTGAGCTGTATGGTCACATATTGTGAAAATTGCTCAACATATACAAGCATCCGGCAGTTTCTACATGCTGGGGACCCATACTCAACATTTCACCAAGTACACCAAGGTAAAACCTTGGTGTACTCACAATGGGGCTCTATGGGCTGGCAAGTAGAGTAGACTATATAGTAATAGAACAGTCAGATAAGCTGTTCCTTTAAAGAAAATGTACATCACTTTAGTGTGTGTGTGTGTGCGTGTGTGCGTGCGTGCGTGCGCGCGCATACAGGTCCATCTCAATGAATTGTGTAAAAGTTTATTTTCTTCTGTAACATAATTCAAAAAGTGAAACTTTCATATATTCTCAACTCATTGTGCATAAAGTAAAGTACTATTTTAAAACCTTTTTTTTATTTTAATCTTGATGATTATGGCGTACTGCTCATCCTACTATAAATGTGCCACGTCTCTGTGTGTGTGTGTGTGTGTACGGTTGTAATGTAATGCACGTAACTCGAGAACCATTTGCCCCACCGACTTCACATTCGACACACGCGTTCCACAACCCTGCAGGGAGTGCAGTGCCCGGTATCGAGTCGGTCGGACCCACTGTTCTCCAGAACCACCACAAAAGGCTCTGGTCAGGCTCTGCCAGTGGGCCTAATCAGCCTAAATCCCCTCACCTGTGCAATTTCCAGCCTCTGCCTCAGCCAATTGATTGCCATGGCAACCCCACACCTGCAAATTGATTACTTAACCACTCCACTTTTCACAGTCAGTTTGCACTCTTCACACACAGGCAGACTGGCAGATACAGAGATCTCCATGTGGGACACAGACAGACAGATAGTTAAAACGGGTGCTCTATGACAAGTTGACAACGGGAATTATTAGGTTTCCAAGTTGCATCGCTCTCAAGTAGGCCGGTGGCCAACGGGCACGTACAGGTCTAGTCTCAACAAATTAGAATATTTTACGAGACCACTCGAGTTATGTGCATTACAACCGTCACCGTGCAGACTGCAGACACACACACAGAGACGTGGTGCATTTATAGTAGGATGAATTGAGAATATATGAAAGTTCATTTTCTTATATATATATATATATATATATATATATATATATATATAAGCATGCTACATATATAAATAAATCAGATTATAAAATGAATCATCTTATATAATATTGAGATATTACCCAATTACCCAGCCCTATCTAATTACTACAATGAACCAATTAATCGTGGATGTTTATCTTCTTCTTCTAGCTACAAAGCTGTGTTGCATATTTAATGATAGCATGTAAAACTTTTTAATGTTTTTTTAATGTGATTTTTGGTTACACAGTATTGTACTGCTGAGTATACTATAATATAGTCTCAAAATTGGAACTTGGAAGACATGAAACAGTGGTGGTGGTGGTGGTGTGGTGGGGGGGTAGAATCTGGTCCCATAGCCCAGGGGACTGTCTTGATGTGATTGGATAGCTGTCAGGCAACCGCTGACAGCATATTAAACAAAGGTGTGAACTTAACAGATATGATGAAACAATACTGTCTAGTGTCTACGGACTCATTTGTAATAAATAGTCGGTCAACGTAATTGCAATGCTTTAACACAATAGCCTTTCCTCTGGGAAATCTAGGAAATGCTCCAGTTTGCATAATCCTAGGACGGCAGACTTGTGAATAATTAATTTGCTTGGTAGTTACTTACAACCATGACTGCCTGACAATGAAGAAGCCAAACACGCATGCTACTTGGCCTGTGGGCCTGTCTATGTCAAATTTGGTAGGCCAGCCTGGCCAGGCCGGGCCCTAAATGAATGTGTTCAATAGCCTACATTGCACATCAGCACAAATAATGATTAACTAATGCTTAATCATTAGTTAATCATTATTTCATGAACCTTATCTGCAAGTGTTACCAATCAATTTATAGACCGACAGCAGTTTGATCATCTAAACTTTTGTTTTTTTATAACCCAAACAAATTATCTTGAAACGATGAACATGATACGACATGTTTTAATACCTAACTTCCTTTCCCTGGCATTTGTAGTATATTGCAGGAGGACGAAGGGAGCAAAAAGAGAAAGGGAATCAGAAGATGGGGGCAAGGGGGAAATCAATCAATTTTCCTGACTGTCACTGAGATTCAACTACTGTACCAGTACTGTCCCAAATATGCATGAAATGAAATGAAATGAAATGAAATGAAATGAAATCTATATTTACCCAGGGTATCTGGGCTAAGCTCAAGAACTTGTTTCCAGCCAGGCCCTGCTCATAGAACACATTTCATCGTAGTGGTTGATGCCTTGTTCAAGGGCATTTCAGCGGTGGTAATTTTAACGTGTCGGACGGCTGATTCGAACTGGGAACCTTCCGGTATCTAGACCGCGCCGCTTACACTGGGGGTAGGCCTATACCAATTGGCACAACACCGTCCCTGCGGGCTATGGGTTGTTGTACCTTTGTAGACTGTAGGAGGAGGTGACAGATGCACTGCCGCTTTAAAAACAGAAGCTGCTGTAGCTGCGGTCACTATAGAGGTGCGCGTGTGTGTGTGCATAGCAGCCCTTCACTATGGGAGCTCTGTTGTGCTCGAACGATAGTGTGCGGAAGGAAGGAAGGAAGCCTGCTTTCTAACTGACGACTCTTATACCTGCGGACGGTGTGGAGCGCATTTATCATCCTTTTTATATTCTGGTTGGATTGATGGCTCGTTTTTCCACACGCGACAGCCTATAAAACAACTTTACGCACGGGAAATTTAGGAGCAGGTGCGGTGTGAGGCTATAGGGCGACACCTGGTTGGATATTCCATTCCGGTACATTTTTTGTGGCGTTTTCCCTCAAGACACTTGTTGATCGGCCATTGTTTGCCCGTCTACGTATCTACACATCACAAGATCGCCGAGATCTGTGCGTAATTCCCTATTTGGGGACACTTGAGGGGCGTTTTGATGAAGTTTTGGCCGTCAAGAGGTTGAGTTTTGACCGTCGGTAGGTGGCTGACTGACAGATGGTGGGGATGTTTCGCGACTGGTAGGCTAGTTGCTACCCAAGGCGGAGTTGCAGATCGCATTACTCGCCGCTACCAGGGTGCATATATGGGCAACCAGGTGGACAAGCTGTCACATCTAAGTTACGCCGAAGTTCCCACCATGGACCCCAACGGTCTGGACCCGGAGGAGGGCGGCGGCGGCGGCGGACCGGGACCTCGGATCGGGGTGTCATACATATTCTCCAGCGACGACGACGAGCTGGAGGACGGCGGCACCGCGGCCGACGGCAGCGACCTCCGGGACCAGAACCGGGAGGAGAAGCCATACGATCAGCGCGACGAGGTGGAGTGCGCAGTCTACTACCGCGACGAGTGCATCTACGACAAGACCGCCAGGTCCGCGGAACTGGAGGCTGCCTCGCCTGAGAACCTGCTCAACAGGTTAGTTAGGGGCTGCACCGATCATTTCCTTATGGCGATTATATTCCATTATCGAATAATCAAGGACCTTTTAATATCTCAACAAATTTAAACCATTTTAAGCATTATTTTATACTTTGTAGCACCCATATATATGGTGTCATTCAAGAATAGTGAAAATAGCCGATCTACAAGCTCACAATGCATGCATGTTGTGATCTTTTAGATGGCTGAAGATAGCCGATATAATAGGGTATAGGTTTTTGAAATTTGTCAACTTTTTGCCTATGATGACATGCCCAAAATGAGGATCAATTATTGATTATTCTTTCATTTAATTGTCGATTAAATCTATTAGTTGAATTCACACCCCCTCCAACAGGTGCAAAGCGGGGGACCTGGTGGAGTTCGTGGCCACCGGCCAGTACCCTCACTGGGCCGTGTACGTGGGCGACTTCCAGGTGGTGCACCTGCACCGCTCCGAGGTGAAGAACAGCTTCCTGACGGACGCCAGCCAGGGCAGGAGGTGTCGGATCGTCAACGACCTCTACAGGTTCAAGCCGCTGGGCGCGGACGTGGTGGTCCAGAACGCCATGGAGCAGGTGGGACTGAAGGACCGCGAGCTGAGCTGGCGGAACTCGGAGTGCTTCGCCGCCTGGTGCCGTTTCGGCAAGCGCGAGTTCAAGATGGGCGGAGAGATACGGATTGGGAAGCAGCCGTACCGGCTGAAAATATTGCTCTCAGACAAACACGCGCACGTGCTGGAGTTTCAAAGTCTGGAGGACATGGTGATGGAGAAGAGACGGAACGACCACCTGGGCAGGACTTCTGTGTTCCAGGAGCTGGCCAATCATTTCAACAGCGTGGGGGATTTAAAACGGGAGTCGGGGGCCCAGTGATGTCCCAATATGTTGTTAACCACGTAACCCTATAGTGGCCCTATTCTGGGGGCAAACATTTGCGCTGGTCCACACCACTAGTACTTCCATCCAGGAAGTACTAGCGACCTTAGTATAGAGCCCTGATGGGGGACCCCAGTCAACTAAGCATATAGGGTTTAAGTCAGTGGTTCTCAAACTTCTTCATGTCAAGGACCCCCACATTTTGGTTATAGTGATTTCATTTATTTTATTTTATTTTAATTTTAGGTTTTATGACCTCGATTACAAAAAAATAATACAAATTACAAAAAATGTTTTTTATGTCACAATCTTTTTAATTTCAAGGATACAATTTTGATCTCCCACACCCCCCAATCTACACTGTAGTATGTATCATCATCAGTGTACACTTGTACACTCTCTGAGTTACAGACACATAAGGGTCAATTTGGTTCCTAACTATTAATTTGGCTGGCAACCCCCTCAAGGACCCCACTTTGAGAACCACTGGTTTAAGTGACTGATGATGATGATGACAACGACCTGTTTAAGCTGAAGACTGTCTCCCTAACATCATAGCTTTTCCAGTAGGGTTAGTCTTTTACCAAATACCTTTTTATACCCTGCTTTGATCTATAGCAAACATTCCTTTTGTTATTCCTGTTTTGTTGTGGTTCAAAGATATGACCATATGAACTGATAACATGAATGCACAAGTTTGTGTGTGTCATACTTTGCATTTGCGATGTTGAGGTAATTTATTTCGGTATATGCCTTTTTTTTGATCGACATAACTTTCATATAAGCCTGTACACACAGCCTTAAAGACGCAATCCTTAATATTCCCGGATGAATATTGGGCGCTTCCAATTATGGATTTAATTGGCTGAAAGTAATTGAATCGATTCAATTAAATGATACGTCCATGACCCCGCTGAGAACCCATGACTTATAATTGCCTTACAAGTGTAGCACCGCTGTCTTACTCTGTCATAAGACCAAACAAGGAGTCTCAACCTTTTTTAACGACTTGAACCCTACTGTCCCTATTCTGGTTGCGAACATTCTGCAAAAATAGCAGATCTACAGGCCTTGTGAGCTTGTAGATCAGCTATTTTCTGGGAAGATAATTAGAAGAAGCGCAAAAACGAGAGCAGGCTTAGTATAGAGGCCTGCAGGACTCCATTCAAAGTGTTCAAGTGGTTCATTTTTAGGACCCCAGTTTAATAAGATTGTTATCTCTGAGACTGCGAGTCTAAGAACACTTTTGCTGTTGGACATGATTTCGTCGGATATGTTCGGTCATTTTAGCCTGGGTTACAGCCTGAATCATTGCGTTCTGTGAATCTGTTTTGTCACTTTCTGCTCTGGAAAGGGTCCTATCTCCAAGGTAGGTGGGACATGTAAGCTGGTGAAATCGACCCGGGGCTTCTGATTGGTCTGTGGTGCGGGTTGAGAAAAAGAAAAAAAACACACCAGTTTGACGTTGTACTTGTATCAATGTACACTGTGCAGCTACTGCACTGCACTGCTGTTGCCCTGCATCGTACGTATCATTCACTAAACTCACCCCACACAGCCGTCAGGTTTTGTGTACTATACTGAATCAAATTAGTGTTTACTTTTTACCGTAGGTTTTACTCTCGTCTCGAGTGAGAAAAGCATGGACAGAGTGGTGCTGGCTGATAATGTATCAGCAACAACGTGGCTACGTAACAGGTGACGTTATGAAATACGAGTCTGCTGCTTGCTGGCCAGACTGACAAAACAGATTCACGGAATGCAGCGATTCAGGCTGGTACCCAGGCTACGGTCATTTGGCTTTACTGTGTACTGTAGTGATAACGGTGAACATTCGTGTATGTTCTCTTAGCTGTATTTACATGTACGTGTAACAATGAAGCATCAACTATCAATCACCCCCCCCCATGAGCTGCTGATAACCAGGGGACTTTTCATGTACAATACTGTATATCACCATTGTTCGACATTTGTGTGGCTAACTACTCGTCTCAAACAAAAGAGAGAGAGAGAGAGAGAGAGAGAGAGAGAGGGGAAAAAGTGGGATTGTGCCTTTAAGGTTGTTCTTACACCAGCATCTTTTGAAGACATTTTGTGGAGTTGACATGTACTTATTAAGGCTGATCAGATTCTTAATTGTACCAATGGTATCAGTAAATCGTCAATCCCCTCTCAGAGCTGACTTTTATTGTCTACAACTCTATCAACAGGGAGTCCGGGACCTCTAGGAGGTCCTCAGAGCTACTACAGTGGGAGTGGGACACACACACACACAACCTTTTTTTATTTTACATTAATCACTTGGACCCTAGCATCCCTTTTTCTAAGAGAACATTCACAGAGATCAGCTATTTTCGGCAAATAGATTTGGTGTAGAGGGGAAAACACATTTTCACAACAGTGGTGATAGTGCTGTCAAACAAGTCTATGAAGTTATCTATGAAATCAATGGAAAATGTTTAATATTGTAACGTTAACACCCTGAGCTGGAGTCGAACCCTGATCTCCAACTCAGTAGACCAGGCAAGCATTAAGCAACAAGCCAAGAGAGCTAGCTCCCTTGGAGGAGCAGGTTACGGCCGGGTCTTTTGCAGGGTCGTTACACTACCCCGCCTTTCTGAAGTGCGCTTCTCGCTTCACAGTCCTCGCTTCACAGTCCTCGCGTCCCTCGCGCAAGGGCATGCTCCAGCGGTCCTCGACCACTTCTGACACCAATGTAACGTTTAGCACCCTGAGCTGGAGTCGAACCCCGATCTCCAACTCGGTAGACCAGGCAAGCATTAAAGGAACATTCAGTGATTTGGATAAAACCCGGTCCGCCCGGATAACAAGATGTGCACATGCACACACTACAGTGGGGGGGACACACGACAGGCCAACAGCACGCACACCAAGGCCCGCCCCCGCACGATCATTATTGGCGGAAGGCCCCTCTCTATCCTGATTGGATGAAGGGTGGGCCACCTAGCCAAAAACGAAACCTAAGGTTTTTTGACCCCAGGGGTGAACTGGGGACAGGGAGGAACTACTTACATGGTCAGCACACTCTATAGTAGGGAGGATTATCACAACAAAACAAAAAAATAAGTGATATTTGAATTAAGTGAAATCACTGAATATACCTTTAAGCAACAAGCCACGCCAAGAGAGCTAGCTTCCTTGGGTCTTTTGCAGGGTCGTTACACTATGAATATATTTAATAGTCTGTATGTACTAGTGGGGTCCTTACTTCACCTCTCTCCGCTAAGGGGTTCATGGCCTGAAAAACATTGAAGACTCCACCTAATCTATAGGCTTTCAAGTGTATCGAAGTGTTTGGCTCATCAAGTTCACAAATAATGAATGTTGAGTCTATTACAGAGGCATAGCCTAAAGCTCTCCTGCTATTTTATTTAGTGTGACATTCAGGTGATGCTAAAGTCTGAACCCACTGAGCTGAAATAAATCCCCTGCACCACAACACTGGTGGGTTGGATAAGGCTAAAGTCTCATGCATACTTGGTCGTAGTAGTAGTGATCTGTAAAGCTTGGAAATCTGCTATTTTGGGAATGTGACACCATCATACGATGGTGCATAAATTCAGCATTTATTTTACTAAATGAGCATAAGACATATTTTGGTTTTCTCTGCTCTGCTGTCTAAAAAGAAGAACTAAATCAGATTTATATTATATATATATACGTTTAATCTGATTTAGTGTGTGTGTGTGTGTGTGTGTGTGTGTGTGTGTGTGTGTGTGTGTGTGTGTGTGTGTGTGTGTGTGTGTGTGTGTGTGTGTGTGTGTGTGTGTGTGTGTGTGTGTGTGTGTGTGTGTGTGTGTGTGTGTGTGTGTGTGTGTGTGTGTATAGAGAGAGAGAGAGAGAGAGAGAGAGAGAGACATGAGTTATTCCACAAACAGTAAACCAGTGTCTGAGTCAGTTGCAACTGGAATGGGCCGCTGGGTTCTGGTATCGGGCAAACTAAGCAACAGCTACTGTAATGTACCATACATGGGGGTCATTGAGACACTTGATGTGACTTGTTCCATAGCTCTTCTGGTTTATATATACCTACTTAAATCACTAAAATGGCAGTGATTTGCACGCCATAATTTGAAACCCTGGTTGCATATTTTGACATTAATTTTGTATTATACTTATGGAGTATGATTGTGAACAGACAGCCAAATCATTCACTCTGGCTGTTTTCAGGCCATCTGAGCTGTTACCCTGTTCACAACACACTCTTTAGTGAAAGTAGAGTTTAAAATGTGTAAATTAGGAATATATTAACATTAACATGATTAATAGGACCAATATGGCATTTACTGTGGAAGAAAATGAGCTTTTTGAACCTCCCCTTACCCTATCAGAAATCATAAAAATGCAATATTGCTTTCATTATTCAGCCGCATAAAATGACATTTTAAGAATAAATGTTCTTCCATGCGGCTCAGCCATTTCAGTAGTGGACTGGGACCGTGAATTTTAAGCAGCCACGGTTTTAGAACGGTGGTCAGATTCAGACTTGTATGTGGCTATATGTGCGGTTGAGAATTTATATGGAGCACAGGTATCGTTTCAGTTTTAGCCACTTGTACAATTTGTGATTCCAGGGGTGTGTCATAACTCATAATGCATCATCCCAAGTGTCAGGGGAAAGGGTGAATGGATGATGCAAACCATCAGTTCTCTCTCTCTGCCTTTCTCTCTCTGTCTCTCTCTCTCTGTCTGTCTGTCTCTCTCTCTGTCTGCCTCTCTCTGTCTGTCTGCCTCTCTCGCTTTCTGTGTGTGTGTGTGTGTGTGTGTGTGTGTGTGTGTGTGTGTGTGTGTGTGTGTGTGTGTGTGTGTGTGTGTGTGTGTGTGTGTGTGTGTGTGTGTGTGTGTGTGTGTGTGTGTGTGTGTGTGTGTGTGTGTGTGTGTGTGTGTGTGTGTGTGTGTGTGTGTGTGTGTGTGTGTGTGTGTGTGTGTGTGTGTCTCTCTCTCCCACCCTCCTCTGACTTGGATTATCTTGCATGAGATTTGGCCTAGATCATTTCTGCGGGTGAGACATGATGGATGATGGAGTGTGTGTGTGTGTGTGTGTGTGTGTGTGTGCGCGCGCGCATGCACATTCACATTGCACACGTGCCTGTTTATGTGCACGTGTTTACAAGCATGTCTATGCTCATACTGTACCTACTGTACCACCCTCTAATTAGGAAGCATATGGTGTTTAGTAATAGCTGGACATGATGCTCAGACTCGCATCTCCCAAAATAATATTGAGGTCTGTGTGTGTTTTTCTTTTTTTCCACACAGACACAGACAGAACTGTCCTTAACGCCTGGGTGCATGTGTGACACAGCATCCATCCATTTTTAACAACCTCTCTGGCCGTTGCTCTTGATGTGCCATTGATGTTTGATGTACCATGTTTGATATTTATGAGTCATTGTATCACACATCCGCAACGTGTTGTGAACTTGTAGTGGTGGAATAACGAAGTACATTTACTCCAGTACTTTACTCCAGTACCGTACAACCGATTTTTCTTTACTTGATAATTACATTTTTAGGCTACTTAGACAAGTACTATTGTACTTTTTACTCCATTACAATTATTTGACAGCTTTAATTACTAGTTACTTTGCATGAGTATTAACAGTTTGACTGCGGAATTAATTAAATCGCAATGCCACGTTCACTGCCTAGATTTCACTAACCTTTGAAGAACGACCGCACCGACATCACCGTTCCTTTTCATTCGTAGTGTTGAAAAATAATCCAAAGTGGCGATCACAACAACAGAGCGGAGGAGGAACACACCCGCTGTGTGCCACCGCCGCCATTGAAATGCATTGGGCTTCAACCCAGAACCCTTGCATGCCAGTGCGACGGATGTTTTTCCGATGACATCAAAATGCGTCACCTATCCCACTCTGTCCGATGGACTTACACGGGGTGTAAGTCTTAAAACGTATTAAAAACACAACTTGTGTAACTCGTTATTGGGAGAGAAGCTGTTCTACAATCAATGAACTCGTGTAACTCATGAATGGGGGGGGAAATAATAATAAATATAGCTGCAAGCAGCGATAAGGCGGGACCAAGAAAGAAGACGATACGCAATAAGAACAATATGCACAAATATGACTGACGAGCTGAGTTGACAGTACCCGGATTTGAACACACAACCTTGTGGTCCGAAGGCAAGCGCTATACTGACTGAGCTACACAGAGACAATGAACATTTCATGCAAATTGCTAAAAAAAAAAAACAGAAAATCAGGTATAAGCGTTTTTTAAACTGCTCAAAGTGGCAGAAGATCTGAGGGCGGAGCTTACTGATCAAAGTGACACATATGTTCCCCATGAGTCAAGGAACAAGTGGAAACAAGTGCCATGACTTTTGGACAAAGGAGGCATGAGTTATGCATGTTCAAAGAGTAAGAGTAAGACTGCTTTCAGTGCTATTTGGCATGACCCTCTACCATACTGTACAGTTGCAAAAGCATATGACGCTGCATGTATGGGGACAAAAGAAGAATTTTAACAAACCAGCAATTTTCATTGGCTCATAAAAACTTCACTTAAAAGAAATGTACTACGATTTCTTGTCCGTATAGGTCCAAAGTTCACGTGTAGAAGTTTTCTTGCATTTTGATCAAAGTTCCTGGGAGGAGATACATTTTAACTGTTTTTCATATAATTCAAAATGGCGGGTGATCTAAAGGTCAGAGGTCAAAAGTCAGAACACGAAAGTTGTTCACACACATGTGTATCAAAGTGTCATTGCCAACGGTCAAACGGTTCATGAGCTATGCACGTTCAAAGTTAGCATTTTCAATTGAGCTCTATAGCGCCACCATTTGGCCAATCGTCATGGGCTTCGCATAGTCACCGTTTGGCATGGCCCTCTACCAGATTACCACGTTTCGCGAAAACCGACTGCACGGTTCAGCCAGAACAGCTATTTTTGGCAGAAGAAGAAGAAGAAGAAGAAACACAAAAACAATAAGTGACTTATTTGTCCCTTAATAATAACTTGAATTTATATAGAGCCTTCCAAGAAACCCAAGGACGCTTTACAAAACAGAAAAACAAAAAGCAACAAACAAATTGCCAATAGCCTGAGTGAACAAATATCTCTTCAGTGCATACTTGAAAGAGTCCAATGTACAAGTAGGAGTTTGGCGAATCTCCAAGGGGAGAGAGTTCCAGAGGGCAGGGGCTGCCACATAGAAGGCTCTATTGCAGAGGGTCCGCTTTTTCGCGTGGCGGATGGTGAGGAGTTCCATGTCCGAAGACCTCAGGTTCCGCTCAGGGGTGTAGTCCTTGAGGAGGTCTGTCAGATACTGTGGGGCAAGGGCATGGAGGGATTTGTAGGTGAGGAGGAGCAGTTTGTAGTTGATGCGGAACTTAACCGGGAGCCAGTGGAGGCGTTTGAGGATGGGGATGATGTGCTGCCAGCGTTTTGTGCGAGTGAGCACTCTGGCAGCCGAGTTTTGCAAGTACTGCAATCTGTCAAGGGACTTGTTGGGGAGGCCGAACAGAACACCATTACAGTAATCCAGCCGGGAGGAGATGAAAGCGTGGATGAGGGTCTCTGCAACAGAGTCTGGGAGTGACAGTCTAGATTTAGTAACCGATTTGATGTGGGATTGAAAGGAGAGAGTAGAGTCCAGAATGACACCCAGGTTGCGAACTTCAGGGGATGGAGAGATGGAACAGCCATCCACCTGTAGAAGAAAATGTCCGATCTTCTCAAGCTGCACTTTGGGACACATGACCCATGACCTCTGTTTTCTTGCTGTTGAGTTTGAGGAGGTTGGTGGTCATCCAGGTCTTTATTTCATGAAGGCAGTTAGACTGTGGGGGGAGCAGAGTGGTTGGTGTAGTGCTGAGATACAGCTGTGTATCATCAGCGTAGCAGTGGAACCGTAGATCATGTTGGCGGATGATCTGACCGATCGGAAGCATGTAAATTCAATGAAAAGGATGGGACCAAGTACAGAGCCTTGTGGCACTCCATGGTTTACAGTGCATTAACCTTGGCTATTCAAAAATAGCTGCTGTACAAGCTCACATAACAGGTCGCCTCACGAGCTTGTAGATCACATATTTTCAAAAATGTTAAGAAGAAATTGAGTACCTTCACTTCGGTACTTTAAGTATACTTTTATTATTTTATTTTATTTTATTTTGTATTTATTTTTTAAATATTGTGTGTATTGCTTTTTTTACGTAGGCCTAAATAATTGGAGCACTTCGTCCACCACTGTGGGCTTGTCGATCTGCTATTTTTGGCTGTGCGACACCATCGTACATTGTCATAGATGAAATTAGGCAGCGGGGGCTACAAAACGCTTGTCACAATTACACTCGACTGTCAGTGCTCTCCGCTCTGTGCCTACAGGTTCCTGTGCTGTTCTTCCTTCCATAGAATGCTGATGAATTGATGAGATTAGCGGTGCTGCGCACACCATGGCCTATTGGAATTCTCTGTGCATGGTCGCACTGTGAATGAAATGAAATTATATATGATACGCTTCACTGGGGCTGCTTATTTGGTTCACCTTGCGTGTGAGTGGAATGTACAGGAGGGGGAAAAAAACAAAACGTTCAAATGAAGCTTTATTACGTCATGTCCGTTTGTTGCATAGAGACATAGGTCTACTACATGCCTAAGAATGAAAGAAATCAACATCAGCCATACATGGCATCCCTATTCTGGGCATGATCGTAATAGAGTATAGGCCTAGGTGAGCTTTTCGGGCCGTGAGCTTGTAGATTGGCTATTTTTGATGAAGAGATTTGGCGTAGAAGGAAAAAAGGAGGGAGCCCAGTATACACCCCTGTGGGACCCCGTGACATATAGTCCATAGGATGTAAGAGATTAACCACTTTAGTCCTAGCCTACATACTGTCGTCGTATATAGAACAAAATTAATTACATTTTGGAACGTTTCTGTCTATAATGGCATGTCCAAAATAACTGGGACTCTGTTTAAACTGTGTATGAATCAAGGATAATCCAGAAGGATTTAATAATTAGTCGCTATTCATACAGGTACAAGAAGCAAAACAATATTTTGCTTCCTATACTGTGCTACAACAAAATAGTATGATAGTAACAACAAAAAATGCAGATAGCCACTATAGGGCTAGGCTGCTGTGTCTCTCTCTCTCTCTCTCTCCCTCCTCTCTCTCTCTCTCTCTGAGCTCGCTCGCACGCACGCACGCACGCACGCACGCACGCACGCACGCACACACACAAAACAAAACACATAAAACACATACAGCAGGAGGTTAATTTAAAAAGCAGCAGACTATTAAATGTCATGTTGGCAGGCTCGGTTTATGAGCTGGACCTGTCCTGTGGTACACAGCAGCAAAAAGCTACTTTCTCAAGCCGCTGGCAGAAAGTTAAGTGTGAATTAGATTTGGAGAAAATAAAAGACACACCAGTATCGGTTCAACCTGCATCCGAATCCTTTACTTTAAGAAATGAACAGCATCAGATATTTATATAGCTTAAGACACATCACTGACTCATATCAGAGTACAGCAGCTAATGAGTTTTACACTGTACATTCCAGAGTGTTAATCTGAACCCAGAGAGTGTACAAATTAAACCAAATTAACCCGAATGTTCAAACTGTTAATGGGACACATTAAAAGAAAATTAAATGAGTAGCATCGAGATGCTTATTAAAAATCGATTAAAAAAGGCTATTAGTGGGGAAATATCTTCAACCCATATAGCATTATATAATGTGATAGCTGATACTACACATTAAAATACTCTCAGTATCCATTTATAACTCTGAGAATGCACCAATGTAACCAAATTGAACCGTATGGGTCCATTTGGCTACATTTTGTGCACACTCAGAGATTAACTCTGATTAGCTAGATTAGAGTTATATTTTGCTGTGCATACTATGCTGTGTGGTGTTCATTTGGTATGATATATCAGTAATCGTCTTCTTAGCCATGGTAGTAGAAAGCTGAATATTTTGTCCCCTGAGTGAAAATAAGACCCTCGACTATGGGGATATAAATTGAAATAAACTGCTGTAAGAAATGAAAAATCCTTTCACAAGAGATAACAAAATGTAGCAGAAAAAAAAGAAGAAAAAAACTCAAAATGACAGACATTTAGTGTGAGCCAGCTTGGTTCAGAGATATGCACTCCCATACAAGTAAACAACTGTGGGGTTATTTTTAGAGCCTCAATTTAGAACCTGAAGTCCATGTTGAGCCAAAGGAAGAAAAAAAACATTCTCTTCCTCTATCTACTCATAGGCAGTCATGTGTGATTGGCTTTTAAGAAGAAAAATACACACGTACATTTTCTGAAATTTTCCAAAAATGGTGGAAATGGCTGATCTTTTTATATAATATAATATAATATAATATAATATAATATAATATAATATAATATAATATAATATATATATATATATATATATATATAATAGCTTCTAAAAATCATCAACTTGCAAGTACAGTACTTAAGTAAATGTTATTGTCCACCATGCACGCACGCACGCACGCTCGCACGCACTCACGCACGCACGCACGCACGCACGCACGCATGTGTTCGTGTTGCCTGCCCTAGTTACTAATGTTTTGTGATTCAGGGACCCGCTATCTCCCGGGGCAGGGTGACTGTGTAAACAGAAGGTTTTGGGAACAGGGAGCTAGTGATTACACCTGCGTGAGTAATAGCCACCAAGCTTTGTGTGTCACTCGAACAGAGGTGGTACTCTGGTGGCCGAATGGGTGGCAATTAGAATGGTTTGATGTAATCGTTTCCGTGGAAACGTGACATGGTGGCAGGGAATGACGTTTAGGTGCCACCTTCAGCTGTCAGGACGCACTGAAGCGAATGGCAGTTCTTCACCACTTAAAACCCCCAGCATCTGTATTCTGGGAAAACCTTCGCAGGAAACAATGCTAGTTTCCGCAAAGATATTTTTACGTAGAGCATAAACGGAAAAGTCCCATATACTATAGATAGAGTACCGAAGTCCTGACGTCACTCGTTCATCCCCTGGGTCACGGAAGTACATTTTCTATGGAGAATAACATCATCTTAGAGTTAGAATAGTCTCATATACAGGTATAAGAATTGTGGTCCAAAAATAAACACATTGTCCCAGTGATATTGTTGGGGAGGTGTCTCTGTATTGTTTATGATAGTCAGTCACTCATATTTGATACAGTCTGTTTCTGGCAAAAATGAAACTAATTCGGCGGCAGTAAAATTAATGTTTTCTCGCCGTCACTTGATGCTTCCAAATGAGTCTAACAGCTGTGCTCATGTGGTTGTTTTTGGAACACAGTTCTTATATTATGCTATATTAAACATGTCTACTGTATTCAGAATGGGGGAAAAAAACGTGACCCTATAGGATGCGCAAATTACGGCAGACTTTGGAGCTCTATAGTAGTCTCATTGCCAGCCTCTCCACAGCTCCACCAACACTCTGCCTGCAAGCGAAGGTCTATAGCTATGCAAAACTACTAGTATAGAACCCTGAGGTACTCCGCTCAACAATGTATAGGGTTTAACGGCCGAGCCACACCGAGCACGTGTGACAATATATGTGATTATATATATATGTGACCGATCTTTTAGAGCTTGCATATCCGTGGCTTGCACTATCTGTGTGTCTGGTGTAGCCGGTATCGATGGCATACATTGGATCTTTCCAAACGCGCTGTACGCATGCAGTAAATTACGCGCACAAACACGCTCGGTGTAGTTCGGTCATAAGAGGTTAAAAGCCGACCTGTCCAGTGATTTTTTGCGAACAAAATGCAGTGATGATGTGGGATGGATGATCAGTGGGATGTTCGCCTCTGTGATGCTGCCTACATGTTGGTATACCTGCAGAAACACAGAATACACTCTAAATTTAAAAAAAGAAAAGTAATTGAATTGATTATTTCAAAATTGGGTACGTTTTGTGCAACACCTCAGAAGGAATTCTCCAGTGATATCCAGACTTAAAGGCACATGTGTTTTTGGCACCTGGGGCCTTTTGCCACTCTAAAAGCCAGTCCAATCCAATGCAACTCCTTGCAACATGCAACTACTTGCAATCATTATCCTCAATGGCAATTCCAAGGAGTTGCACTGTTGTGGACTGGCCTAAAAGCCCAAACCACACCAATGGGTCGCCATGCAACTCCTTGTAGACGCATGTAGTTGCAAGCAACCATAGCTCTTTTGAATTGAATCACTTGCGGCGACATGCGGCGACATGCAACAGGACATATCATACCCCGACAAATTGGTATTGGTGTGGTCTGGGCTTATAAGAGCGACAAAAGATCTACAAGCTCGCAAAAAAACACACAGAACTGCCCCCCTGGCAGTTCCATGATTAGTACAATTGACCTAATTTTTGGGGAATTAAATTGTATCAAAGTAAGAATAAGAGTGACAAAGAACCCAGACCCACATGTTAAAAAGGATGGTATGCTCATTGTAATGATTAAAAGGGAAACCATCTAGTGATATGTTGCCATGTTACATACACAGAGTAATATATACAGTAGGACAGTAGATCTATGATGTCCCTGGTAGATTATGGAAACCATGATAAGAACAGAATGAGCAGGAACACGCTTGCATCTCATATCATATTGTACGTACAGTACAATCATGTCATGGTTATCAATATGCTTTAATATGCAGCTATGTGTCGTCTGAGTCAGGCAGCCGGAAACCATAACACTCATTTTAAGGTTTACTGAGAAGACTAGAAGTTTGTTAGTATTTCTAATAGAAAGGAATTGGGTCAGCTGGCCATTACTGGCTAGCTGACCGCAAAGCTTAAAAGAATGTAGAACTCTGCCCTTTACAACATCCATGCACAACGTTTGTGGTTAGCATGAGTAATGCCTACTGCCCTATAATCCACCATCTTTGGTACACTAATACTCTCACATACGTACTCTCATATACGCTCACTGTATATGTTTTTCCCCCTTTCTACCTCCTTTATGATGATTTCCTGTTTTTGGCTATATAGAAGTGTATATTTGTACATATCTAAATGTTATGATGAAGTGTAATGCTTTATGGTGTCGTCCACTCACGGTTAACAGTTTTTGTATTGAGTTGTGCTTGAAATGTACTGTAATTCTGCAAACTGTTAATACATACTTCAATCAATCAATCAATCAATAACACAATTGTCACCTCGACGAGTTATTTGTGATGTAAACATGTGTTGTCATGCACTTTGTTTGCCTTACCGGCCTGCTCCCCATAGCCGAAAGTAGCAGAGCAGGGCGAGTCAAAACTAGCTAATATACAAGCTCACATCAGATTGCAACACATTGTGAGTGTAGGTCGGCTATTTTTGGCCTGCAGCGCTTTTGTATGATGAAGTAAAAATCAGGCTCAAGGCAAGTCTTTGTCTGGTAATATTGATCAAAGGGGTCACCTACAGTAAGTACAAGTAGTTTTGTGACTATAATAACAACAACACTCTTGCTTCCTAGATAAAAATGGATAGAATTTGTTATACTGTACCTGTGCCCTCTGTTTCACTCTGAATGTCACCCAGATGCATTGCCCTAGGTGTTGCCAACGGCCATATTTCTCTCTCTATAGAATGTGAGCTGACAACCTAACACTGGTTGTGGAGGAGAGGTGGCAGGTGGCTCTATTGTCTGCAGTTCTTTGTTTCTCGGGCTGTTGTTTGCAGTGCTTTCCACTGGTGGCAGCGCCATTCATTTGGTAATTTGGAGAAGTCGAGGGGTTCTGTTATGGCTAAGATATTCAGCCACTGTGTGTGTGTGTGTGTGTGTGTGTGTGTGTGTGTGTGTGTGTGTGTGTGTGTGTGTGTGTGTGTGTGTGTGTGTGTGTGTGTGTGTGTGTGTGTGTGTGTGTGTGTGTGTGTGTGTGTGTGTGTGTGTGTGTGTGTGTGTGTGTGTGTGTGTGTGTGTGTGTGTGTGTGTGTGTGTGTGTGTGTGTGTGTGTGCATACATACAGTACATACATGTAGTCGCCTGTCAGACAGAAAGAAACCGTGTATCTATTTGAACTTTTTACATTTTCTCATAAATGAATACCCTACTTCAGGGGTGCCCAAAAGGTAGATCGTGACCTACCAGTAGATCACAAATGCTGTGTAGGTAGACATGACATGCCCCAAAAATATATTAATAAAATAAATCTCAAAACGCCTCTTTTTGGCATTTGTCACTTCAATTAAGGTCACTCGATTGATTGACAACAGGGCCTGTCGACTCGCTTCACGGCTTCTAAAAGTATAGGCAAGCCCAAGGTCCAATTTGTGTTCAAGAGTCAGTAGCATTACAAAGAATACAGAGAATGGGAAGAAGACTTTTCTCCGCACTATTTCCCATTCCGCGCCAGTGCCGCTATTGCAAAGCCCCCTCGGGTACATCATGTTGAGCCATTTTAAAAGTAGTTCTCAAGTAAAAAAGAAAAGTGGGCACCCCTGCCCTACTTCATTATACAGTGTCGCACAAAAGTAGTGAAAATAGCCCATCTACAATTTTCGCTATTTATTTTTAAATTTTAAACCTACGAAAAAATTTACGGTTTTGGACATACAGTACACGATTTCCACCCGACATTGAAAATATGTAACTTTTTTTTTAAAGATTTATTTTGGGCTTTTTTGCCTTTATTTGACAGTTGGCAGTAGGTAGACAGGAAAGGGGAGAGAGATGGGGGGAGGACACACAGCAAAAAGTTCGTTGGGATCGGGACTCGAACCCACAGCGCGCTGGTCAACCAGTAGGTTAACCTACAGGTGCCCAGCAGACTGAGAGCACTGGCGCTTTGGCATGGGGGGTCAGATCAACATGGAATGAATTCTGTAGGCCTACTGACACTAATAACTTTGGGCAGGCCCGTCCAGAGTTTGAATGGACATGTGGGCCTGTTGAGAACTCTAGTTTTGCCGGGCGCGGCTGCACTAATAACTTTGGGGCAGGCCCGTCTAGAGTTTGAAATTTGAATGGACAGGTATAAGTCAAAAGGGAGACATCGAGGAGGAAGGATGGATGGGGAAGGAATAGGATCAACATATGGAATGTCAGAACGATTCTGACATATATCCATAAATGGAGAATTGGAGATCTAAGGCTTTGAGGTTTGAGGTCAGATGTAGAGTTGCTGGCCAATATCGATGACATCAGGGATCTCCACTGGGCTTCACTGTGACAGCAGGTCGCATTTAATATGACATCAGGGTCTCCACATCCCCATCCCTGATGATGTCACATGATGTCACGAGACATATGTGGTGCCCGACCAACACACTGATGGTGCCCGTCCAACACACTGACGGAAATGCACGATTCCATAGTTTACTGCGACCTTCAGTCGCAATTAACATACTCTAATGCCATACAGATTGGTCAAAATAATGTTTTATTCACTAAAAACGTCATGGATTGCAGCTTTAAAAGCAAGCGAGCCTGACACCTCACCTGTAACTAAAAGTAACACTGTGGTGTTTGTTACCTTTTCTTTTTCAGAATTATTAGCATCTTCAGCACGTGTCGCGTTTCACAGAAACACGCTGCATATAGCATATTCTCGTTTACAGACACACCGCAGCGATGTTTAATCACCACTTTGGATCTTGTGGATAACGTAATGCCTCGTGACATGTGGCTGGGAAAAGCCAAAGGCAAATTTGCATGCGGCCCGCCGAACAATCAAAGTTTTCGCCTCTGGCTATATTCAGCATTAATGCATCATTAAGCTGCTAAATTGGAAGACACAAGGACACCAGGCCCCTATAATTTCTTGCTATCTCTCCCTTATCTGTTTGCACAGCTGCATTCTCTGGCAGGGTACAATACTCAGACTGGCTCTGTGAGGGGCTAAACCAGTTATTCTCAACCTTTTTCATTTCAAGGACTTGCAGTTTAATATGCATTAGGCCACGCCACGAACACCTTTTTTGATATAATTTTTTTACGCCATTAATTTAACTCTGAGAGCATACAAATAGACCTGTTTGATTACAGACCTGTGGCTCCTCATGGACCCCTGGGGATCCCCCGACCACACGTTGAGAACCCCTGGGTTCAACAGCTCTGACAAGCTGCTCTCAAAGTGAACGTCATGGACTTTGTTGTTGTTATTTGCATAATTTGTGAGGACACCCATCTTGTTGTGTGATCGGTTCAATTAGGAGCTCTAATGAGAAACATCTGGTTGGTTAAATCGTGTACTTTGGCATTCATGCTCCCCTCAGGCGCTCAAAGCCCCTTTCTCTTGCTACTCTTTCATGTCATTGAATGGCGATAACTTGTGTCTACCTGAGCGGGTGATGCACTGATGGCACAACCACGGTGAAATTTGTTTTACATTGGTTGGAACGTCCTTGTGGTGGTTTGTTTTCCCCCGAGGCCTGGCAAACAATAACCTGTTTTTAATGCTGTTAAGCCATGTGTAAAGTGATGCAAATATTGCCTGAAAAACATAAGTCAGCAATTTATGGTGTTTTTTTTTTTTTGTAGGCCTATGCCTTTTTCTCCCCATTTTTAGTTGTTCACTTAAGGGTCATTACGTATGCAGACGCGATGGGTACAAGCCAAGAGGAAAATTAGCAAGAGAGGCCAACTTTGCTTTACTTCCCGTATCTGCGTGAGATGGGCGGTAACATTATTAGGAGACGGGAATAATGTTGGAGTCTATTCATTTCCAATGGGAGAATGAACGTGAACACAGCTTCTGAACCATTCCTTAACTCCATGGTCACTGAACTAAATACTGGACCCAATCATCACAAGGCACACAATATTTACAAGATATTCATAGTAAAATGGCTTCTTTTAGCGAGACAAATCAGGAGAAAATCTACTTTGTTAATGACATTCCTTAATCCCAGCAACAAACTCTCGCGAGATTTGAGATGAGTCCGGAAGCCTCTCTCTGTCCATCTGCAATTTGACGGACAACACATAGGGGGCTCTGGCCCCATATGACAATATGTGAATATTATAACGTGAAATGAATGGACATATTAAAAGTGAAATTATAAAATGTGTGATCCAATGCTTAATAATATAATTTTCCTAGACTCTTGGTTGATGGGGGCTGATTTTGACATTTGCCATATAATGCTCTCAATGCTCATCCACATGACGTTGTCAGTGTTGTTGTCAGCCTGGGAGAGGGGGGGGGGGGGGGGATGAAACCACGCCTACTATATTTAGGAGACCATTTGTAGGCTTTGTGTACCATTTCGGCTATAGTGGCTCCAATGAAGTTGGCCCATCTTCATAAATAGACCATCTTTGGTACAAGTGAAACGTTCAGTATTCAGTATAGAGTATACAGATTTTATATTCTGTTTAAATTCGAAATATTTATTGTGGAAGAAACATTTCTGTACTGTACAAAACTTTTGCTGTGTCGTTCTACTTAGCCTAGAGAAGTGGGTGAAATTCATTAGCAGTATTCAAGAAAGGGGTAAAGAATAGAGAAGGATCGAAACAAGGAAAACATGTCATACATGTCAAATATAATATGAGCAGTGTCAAATAGTATGCTGTATTCCTCAGGTGCATGTTTAAAATACATAAAAAACTGAAAATATAGGAACATCCCTGCATGTGTCTGTATATTGTGCGAGCGAGTCATAACTTAGCAGCAGATATCAAACATGTCAGGTTGTCACCTATGCACTAAAACGGGGGGAAAGTATTATTTTGGACTAGCCAGACCGGAGGTCAGTGTTGCGGCTGTTGCCAGATTAGCAGAAACAATCTGCCAGGTCTACAAAAACAAGCCCCCAAGAATTGAGTAGGCGCATGATCACAGTATACATCAAAATCTGTTTTACCACTTGAACCCAATCTACAACCGTGAGCCACTGTTTTAAACAACATTAGGAAGCAAGCCCAAATAATCAGCTACACCCTAAATACCGCAACCCGCAACTAACAATATTTTCAAGCAACTTTACAGAAAAACAAGCCCAAAGTCACGTAGAATATGCGGACTTGGCAACACTGGTGTAATTGCAGCAAGACGTACTTCTGTGTGTTTTCCTAAATTTCCTGGGGGGATAACCTAAACCTATATCTATACTGTTCCAGCTTCAGCCTCCAAGGCCAGTGCGGACGCTATAGGATTCACATCACTCATCATGACCTACGGTGACAGTTGTCCCGGTTTGGCCGGGATTGTCCTGGTTTCAAGCTGGGTGTCCTCGAGTCCTGATAACATAATTAGGCTAAAATCTCTAAAACACTGAAATGGTCCCGGTTTTCATTTCATTTCATATTTATTTATTTCATTTCAATTATGGTTTTACATGATCATATTCATTTTTACTTTGTACTTATTTTTTTTACATATTCCATACTAGAAAAGAAAAGGAGCAGGAAGAAGATAAATCTTATTTATACCTGCCCCTATCATTAAAAAAAAAAAAAAAAACATCTAATTGATGCTGCCACCAACCATACATGATTACATCAAATAAAAAAGAAAGAAAAAAACAACAAAGACAAAGGACATAGAGCTCAACAAGAGAACAAACAAAGACAGTTTCAACATTCACTGTTCTGGTTTTGCCACACATTTACCACACAATTAAAATAATAACACTTGTTTTGAGCACTGTTTCGAGTGATGATTTTCATCTGCCCTGTTGAAAGGTGCTACGTGTGACACCATCCATTCCTGACACCAGCTGAAAAGAAAAAATATATAAATGATAAAAACTAAGTAGTGAAAATAGACAATGTACAAGCTCTAATGTGTCACATTTGGCCATAATGCTCATCATAACCATTCAGTGTCCTAAAACCTGCAGCGCAGAGCTAATGAATGAGAGATGGATAATATTCAAACAATATTCAATCATTTATTGCCAAAACCAACGTTCTGTAACAGTTAAGCTTTCAAACACTGAATTCTTATAATAGGTGTGTAATGAAGCATGTGCGAATTTGTGCGACACATGAACGATATGGTCGTGTCGTGGTGAGATTGTCGTAGCTCTCTCTTTCAACAGGACTGCATCAGCCTTGAGACCAATCCACACCAATACAACTAGTTGCAACTCCTTGCAACAAAACCGATTTAAGGCCCACCAATGCTACTGCAACTGCCATTGGGGATAATGGCTGCAAGTAGTTGCATGTTGCAAGGAGTTGTGTCGCAAATATTGGTGTGGACTGACTTTTAAGCCTGATTTATGTTGTCCGAATGACACTCACAGACACATGAGCTTATAGATCTTTTCTTTTTATCCCTTTTTCACCCCAATTTAGTCATCATGCCAATTGATTCCTGTGTGTTGTCAATGCTGTTGTAACCTATACTGACTCACCTACAGTACCAGTGAGAAGCCCCACCTGGGAGGATGTAGAGCCTTTGTCCTCTACTCCTCCCGTCCAACTCTCCCTACTGACAGGTTCCCGTAATATTACGTGCAGTGACTATTTCTCACCCTTTCCGCCCGGCTTCCCTCCTCTGAACACGAGCCTATTGTGTTCGTATATGCTCAACAAAACCAGATGCAACGTGATGGATTCGAACCCACAACCTCTGCGGTCGTGGGCAGTCACTTTACCACCGCGTGAGCTGAGCTTATAGAGCTTATAGATCTTGTTTTTTCAGATCGCTCTGCTGTTCGGCTCACTTGCTACAGTATATTCATGGCCGTACAAAGTGAGCTTTTTGATCGTTTTCGGCACGCAACAACGTTGTACGACGGGGGCTACCATCAGCCATTCAGGGCTGTTTGAGGACAGTTCAACTGCCATTGAAACTTCATAGAGCGCATGGGTGCTTGTAATGAGCAGGAAGGAAGGAAGCACTCGGGAGCCATTTACATCCTTCCCTGGATGGACTCACCCACCGACACTGCTCGCGTTTCCGCTTTACTGAACACAAACACTGTCTGGATAATGACTTGTTTAAAGTGAGACGTTCCTGGAATGCACAGAAACTCACACTGCTAGTTTTCTTTTTTTACTATTCAAGAGTAAACACATAAAATGTTATTACCTTATATGGTCATTTTCAGAGAACAGTACCATCTTCATTTAAACAGCGAAGTCACTCTGAAGTAATTTAGACCTGAGGCCGATTCTATGCCTTCTAAATCCTGACCTAAGTTTTCATTCTGAAAAACTTATAGGCCTATGTATTCAAAAATTACAAAATAATTATGTTATGCTATAGTGTACATCAAAAGGGGTTCCCAGAGATTGAAAGGTAAAACCAACAAAAGGGGTTCCTGTCAGACAAGCCCTGTATTTACAGTTGGAGGAAATAGGTAGCATCTTTAGGTCTGTTTGATGGGAACTGATGTCAGTCTATAGAAGACCCACAAACTGAAACTGCGTATACCGTATA
Source organism: Electrona antarctica (assembly GCF_951216825.1). Lineage (NCBI taxonomy): Eukaryota > Metazoa > Chordata > Actinopteri > Myctophiformes > Myctophidae > Electrona > Electrona antarctica. The sequence goes on along the minus strand of NC_136796.1, from coordinate 28,223,593 downwards.
TACCAGTACAATAGTTTAGGTAGGAACAGTCAAGCATTAGTACGCTGCAAAACAAAACAAAAAAACAGACAGGAGAGGGAGGCGGTGTGAGGGATGGGTGTTTCAAGGATATTACCTCAATGATGAGTGTACAAATCAAACCAAATGGACCCCTTCCATGCTCTCAGAGTAAAATTAACATCCAAAAACTGTTCTTCTCCTCGGCCGGGCCTAAACAGCCTGTGATGCAAATAGGTCATAATGGCATATTCCCCATTGAGTTCCATCACCGAACTACAGCATATTGGCCCATGTAATCCTGACAGAGAGGGGAGCTAAGCAGGCAGGTAGATCGCCTGGTGAACAGTGCTTCCCTGACAGAGAGGGAGCTAAGCAGGCAGGTAGATGGCCTGGTGAACAGTGGGAGCTAAGCAGGCAGGTAGATCGCCTGGTGAACAGTGCTTCCCTGCCGTGCGGCCTCAGATGGCTGAGGGCGCTCTCTAACTGGCACATGCCATCTGTGTGCCGCTCCAGAGACCAAGGCACTGCCACCAATGTCATTGTCACTGTCATCTTTGCTGTGAAATTGTGAAATTGTGCACGCACGCACGCACGCACGCACGCACGCACGCATGCACTGCATGCGTTGACATACATTCATATCCTCTTTCCTTAACCCCAACCCCCAACCTAAAACATTATGACACTATAATTGGGCACACCAATTTCTGTCACCAATTTAACATGCCAACCCCAATCAACTGGTTTCATGTCTACATTGTCATGAGCGCATGCGCACACGCACAAACACACAAATGTTAGGGACATTGCATTGACTTACATTAATTCCATATCCCCCAAACCCAACCTCAACCCCCACCCTAACCTAACCTTTTCCCTAACCACAAATTCTGTCCCAATTTGACACACCAATCATCTAGTTTCATGTTCAGTTTGTCAAGAAAGAAAGATACATACATACATACTATACGTAGGTATGCGGTCTAGTCTAACTTGGACTCAGGGGGGGTAGACGCCTCTGCCTTGCATAGTCCCCAGTGAATAGGCATGTTGCTATTCACTGGTAACCTAACTTTGGTTTTTAAATATCTGAAGGTGTTGTAGGCTTGGATTTGAGAATGTTGAAGCAGCTTTTAAGGACCCACTTTTAGGCCAGAAAGAGACCAAAAAGCATGCTCTATTGCAAGAGTATGCTTTTTAAACCTTACCCATTTTAATCACATACATACATACATACATACATACATACATACATACATACACAGAAGCCCATCTGTGGGTTGCATTCAATTTTTCATTTCAACCAAGGACAGGGTTCGGGAAGCAATCGGGGCATATAAAGCCATGCATGCTCCATGGACAGACTCTGAGACTGGCTACTAAAGGCAACTTTACCTCTACTACCTGAGACTGCTGGACAGATAATAGACTGGGGACTGTCTGGGATGCCCCTAGTGACTTAATCAGCGTGGTTGTTCTCTGCCTCTCCGGTGTAAAGCAGGGGGTTTGCTTTACCTGTCTCTTTTCAGAGGCCATTTGTCGAGATCCGGTGTCAGCACTGTGAACCCTCTTTTCTGCTAATGATCCCCGTGTCAGCCTGTGTGCTCTCAATGCCTGATTTGTGCTCGGCCGCACGCCGGTGTTGCTACAAGCTCTACAAGCTCACAACGCTGCGCATAAAGACGCGCTGTGAGCTTGTAGATCTGACATTTCCACAGAGTGACACCGTCGCGCCACTAAGTATATATCAGGGCTTTGCCTGGGATCTGACTCCTGTGGAATGCTACATATCCTGGGGAGATTTGAATGCTGGAAGGTCAGCCAAAGTGTTAGGTTGCAAATCAGTATTCATGGTAATTTTCTTTTCCCCCCCCCCCTTTGCACTCTCACTGTTGAACGCCCATGGCACCCTCTCCCCACCGTAATCTCTGGTAGTGTCTAGGGGGGGAGGAACAGCCCGTTAGTGTAAATGAGAAGCCTAGTACTAATTGCCGTTCATTTGCATAGACCTGCAGATGCTGAGGAACTTGGGAAGTTGTTGGGGCGGCAGCTGCCCGGGGTCAGGGTTTGACACGTCCGAATGAATTCTGACCTGTACCGAGGCGAGGGTTTAGGCCGATGGTGCAAAAGGTTTTGACGTTGCCCCAGTTCTGAACTTCTAGCTCTGATGCTAAACATGCCAGCAGGCAGACATTAAACAATTTTCTAATCCAAACTTTAATGCTAAAGGCTAATTTATACTTGACTGTGGACCACGAACACACTTTCAAGATTTTAAAGTGGGCCCTGATCCAGACAAAGGGTTTCTTATTTCTAAGAAAAATGTGCAGTGAGCTTGTAGATCGTCTTGGCAAAGAGATGTGGTGTAGACAGAAAAAAGCGGTCCAAGTACAGAGACAAGGTCCAGTTTACTAAAAGTCTAGGGTTTTAGTGGTTAACATCCTGTATTATAGTATACTGTATGTATATGAGCTGTTTGAACATGTAAGCTGCAAGTGTGTCATGATTGATTCCTCAAAAATCAGGAACAAAAGGTTGTCCCTTATATTATCAGTTCAATAAGAGACACATATTTTAGTTTCCAAGGGACGATTTCGTATTTAAAAGGATGGTTGGTTGTTTTTTTTTTGTTTTTTTTCCCCTTTCTTGTAATGTTACTTATTTTACTTTTACACTTAAAAAAAAAAGAAAATGAAGTGAGAGAAAATGGAACATGTATTGTAAAATGAAATGAAATTGACTGTAAATGATTCTATAATGGCAATAAACAAGTTTTAAAAAAAGAAAGGATGGTTGGCAACCCTACCTCTCATTATTACACATCATCGTCTACCTATACAGTTCAGTTGAGCAGTCCATTATGGTTTTATTTAGCTGAGCATTTAAAGGTCATCATCAATAATATCCACTGCACACGTGTGAATTAAAACAAATGTAATGCTACAAACAAATGCTGTCAGGTTTATTTGTTCACCTAGCGAAGTATTTATTTATACATGTATGAATAAGCATGACTGGAGCGGGTGCTTTGTACAAAGGCCTAGTATCCTGGCAACCTGTGCAGCGGAATCCCTGCAGCTGCAATGTCAGGTTATCCCAGAGGACTAATCGTCTGTCCAAACCCCTCCTGTGGTGATTTCTAAGACAAGGCCGTGCTACATTTTAATACCGAACACCTTCAATGCACCTCAGTAGACCGTGGTATCGGGCGGCAATGATGTGCTAGTAGATTGCTATTTTCCTATATATTTCGTTGCTGGCTTCTGTAAGCTTGCAGTGTTTGGCTGAGTGAGGATCAACATGGTGTTGCATGACAGTTAAATGATTTACACTGCTGGTTTGAAAGTGTCTGGTTTATATCATATGAAATGTAGTTTATACCTAGTTTTATATAACCACTATTGAAAAAATCTATATCTCACATGTGCAAGAGAGGCCACTGGGCTGCTAATGTCTGTATTGGGCCAACAGGCCCAGAATCCCAAGTGTCTCTCTGTCAACAAGGCCTTTATTGCGGCAAGACTTTGCAGGAGTCCAGCCATGTATAAGACTGTCTCTGTCTTTCTATCTCATCACTGCCTTATGTACAACTCGCTCAATTGGTTGCAGACTAAATCAATAAGGAAATTACATTGGTTTCTCTTCATTTTTAAATGCATTTACTTTGCCCTCCTATTTGGTTCCATCTACTTCATCATATCCACTTAGACACCATTGCTGCAATGCAATATCCTTACTTTGTTGTCCCACAAATCTTTAAAGGTAGAAAGACCTTCATCTTGCTACAAAGCTTTGATTGGAATGATCTTCCGCAATCTCTTAGTGTAGATCCATTTCATTCTTCTGTCGCTTCAGAGCTTCCCTATATTCTCATCTTAATACAACTTGTTTATGCTTCTAAATTGACTGCACTTGTATGGGCATATACACGGATGTAATTTGCACTGTGCCCTTCTTTCTCTTCTGTTGTTTAACAGCTGATGTTGTGGTGGTTGGTGGGGTGGGTGGGAGAGGGTCAGCAAGCTATCTGTGTATGAATGTATCTGTCTCCTTGTGTGTTGTGTGGATCTATGTCTGTTGTTCATGTTTTTATAGGACCCCCTTGAGTTGAAAATGAGATGCTGCATCTCAAGGGGCTATATTTTATCTGAAATCTGTATCCAGAGTCAATCTCGCAAACTGCTGGACCACTCGACGTATAATTATGTTTTATAATAATGAAAATAATTAACGTTACTTTTATTATGGAAGTCAACAGGGCTCTGATCAGAGCTGAAACCTCGCCAAACATAACAACACATAAAGTATGACATGTGAATTCCACTATCAAATCGACAGTCTCCCGAGGGAGGGAATAGCCTGTTTTACTATTCACGTTGCTCATCTCAAAATCACTGAATCCTAGTTTCAAAGGGCTCTTGTTGTGTATGAATGTTGGATGCCAATATGTATTTGTATGTATGTATCAGTCGGCTACATCTATGAATAATAATATAATGCCGCCTCTCAAAAATAATCATAGTGGAGTGAGCTCTTGGCCCTGCATGCGATTGTTGTCGGGCTTAATCGTTTCTATGTGTCGCTTTGAGGCGCCTTCTGTCCGGCACGACACCATCCAACTCTTTTTTTCCATGTGCCATTTTATGCTTTATCTCAGATAAGGTCAGTGTAGGAGAGACAGGAAACCAAAGGCAGAGAGAGGCCCCGTACACAGTATTAAAACGAAATCGCTCTCTCTGTTCCAGGGGGAGAGGGGGGGGGGCAGAGCAGCTCGCAATTCATTTTCAATGGGAGTGCAGGGGTTTGACAGAGCAGCTCTGCTCCATGGCTGTGTTCTGCCACCCCCCCCCATGGAGCAGAGCTGCTCAGTGAAACCCATGGACTGAAAACAGTTTTAATAGTGTGTACGGGGCCAGAGAGAGAGGGGAGAGACACACGAGACACAAAGGAGCATAATTTCAGCGATGTCGGGAGAAACCTTAAATCCCCATATTTAATCTCTTAAGAGCTTGTGACTAAATAACTATATTGGTTTATTTTTTCCATTTCCTGAATAATAACGATTTTGTACTGTACATACAAGGATCCTGCCCGACAGCAAAAAGATGGTCTGTGCCCTATAACTGGCTGAGCCAGCAGGCACCCCCCCAAACACCATCTAACTCGACTTTAAGCACCGGGATCCCTATTGTCAACCGTCAGGCCAAACTAGAGCCTGCGTTTCCCACAAAACTGGTCTGGATTTTTCTTGTGCTTCCCGGAGAAAGCAGTCATGCTTCCAATTACCTCCATGGAGCGCCAGTCAGCTGTCTCCAAGGTTTGACAGATGACTTTGACCTCAGCGAGTGCCACGAGCCCTCGCTGCCTTGCAGACACATGTAGGGATGGCTGGGGGGGGGGGGGGGGATGCTGTTAGGGGGAGGTGGGGTGGCGTTGTTGGTTGACGAGGGGCTGAATCCCATACCTCCATGGGGGGCTCTCGAGTCAGATCACAGACGGGAAAGGACGAGTAACTTACCTTAATGACTTTGCAAGTGTACTATGCCTGCAAATGCATCCCTGTGCGCTCGTATCACACTCGCACACCGACATGGCCGTAGATGCTCGTGTGCATGTGCATGCACACACGGTTGTGTGACACTTTTATCCCTCCCCAAATGATAAAGATCATAGACCCCCACTGGGACTGAGTGCTTGGTCTTTTTTCCATGAGTTGTGAAGCAGTCTGTCAGAGGGAGGGTTGGGGCTGACTGCAGCACACTGCGGTCCACATGCACCGCTGATAACAGCCATCGAAGCTGATGGGTGAAGTGAATTGGCTGACATGCTGGTCTATGTGGGGATAATGGAAAGTCATTTCCCTCCACTTTGTGACACTGCCCATTGACCAGTGACGGGAACAGTCCCTCTGCGGAAGTTTCCATGATGAAAAAACGTGCGACTCATGCTAAAAAGTGTCATTAACCAATTTCAACCTGGCGCCCCTGTTTTGGGCAGGTCATTATTGATGAAAAGTTACTAAAATGTCTGATTTTGAAGGAAATTGTAAAATAACTGATCAAGATGGCCGCTCCATAGGCTTCTGTAATAACAGCGATCTTAGAAAACACCCATATCTCTGAATCCTTTCTCAGATTGAGGTTTTTGATCAAAACCGGGATGTTAGCTTTATAGCCGATATAGCTTCCGGTTCATTTTGAGGTGAATTTTGGGGTCTTCAAAATAAAAGACCCGGCTGCATCCGGCAGCGGCAGTGAACGCACAGTCGCACATACTACATACCGTAGACTGAAAAAAACTAATATGAAAAAGCACAAAGCACAGTCAAATTGTTAATATACTATACTATACTGTCTAGACTAGTACTGTCTATGCCTGCACATTGTTACACACCGGGGCACATCTAAATCTTACACACATTCATTTTATTAGCCACAGCTGAGTTGCTTACTATCCTATATGTTTTTAACCTGCTGTATAGTATTTATCCTGAACTGGAAGATAAACTACAAAGTCATCCTATAGTGATTCATGCCCCTTTAAGTGGTTTTTAATCATCTTTGTAATTCTGGACTATATGGTTTGTATGAGGTTTTCATATTAAAGTACCTCAGCGTGTAGTTGTTACATTCCTAGGCACACACACCTCTGTACTGTAGCCTATCGATAATCGTTGTTGTCGGACAGAAACCTCTTAATTATCTCCATATGTGTTATGCTTTTTCATAAATGAATGCCCTACTTCATGCAACAATGTCACACAAACGTAGCAAAAATCGCTGGTAGAGCTTGTAGATCTGCAATTTCTTTATTTGAATTCTGAAAAGTAACCGTTTTGTACATACAAGGTTTCCACACGACAGCAACGATATCAGGGTGCGCTAATTGAAAAGTGTCAAACACTAGTAGCATGTTGTTGTGTATTTCCGCTTCAGAATCAGCCCAGTGCTTAACTGCACGATGTGGCAATGTCACTGTGACAACTCTGGCAAAGAGCCAACGCTAGGTGTTCTTTTTCCCCTCTCTTTTTTTTTTTTAACAAAGCATGGCGCTGGGAGAATTTGTCACGCTGTTATTAACATTCCCTCTAATATTACATGCCGCGACAAAAAATAAAGCCTATGCTGTGTTTAATCAAGAATAAGGCAGTCTCAGCCGATCAACCTCCTCCCACCCCCCTTCGCAATAGCTCAAGTCTTTGTTTCCTGTAGAACATCCCTGGCGCCCGTAATCAGGCGTCCTGAAGTGGAATTTTGAAGGGCTTTGATTGACCCAGCGGGCCATCCAGCTCGGAGTCGCCAAAACATGCCTGTTGTGCATGTGTACAGCTCGTATGTTCCATGTTGTTGGCGGCTGCAAACCTTGTAGGCCTATGTCCAAAACTATTACTTTTTGGGTTTTCAAATTAAAAAATGGCAAAAATCGCGAAAAGTTGCACACCACTTGTATGAAAGCCACTATGCTGTTTTTTCCAATGAATTTGTCCTTCAATCTGGTAGCTCCGTTTGGAACCTCAATATCTACGCTGCTACGCTTTAGCTCCGAGGTGAGGTTCCGTCCCCGTCCCGTGATATCCCTGCAGGCCTGCACAGGTCGAAATGGGGTCGAGCCATTCACAAACAGTGGATTAAGTATTGTTTCCAAGAAGTAAACATATCAGAACTGAGATACAGTTTGATAAACTTAAGGCCGGCACGTAAAATGTTAAGTCTGGGTAACAGACAGGTAATCGCTTATGAAGCGGTTGTTTGTCATGTTTTCCCCGGTTTTCCCAATGCAGTCTTACGGAAGCAGTACTGCGCATGCGAACGGGCGTTGACTGGACTGCATGAGGCGATTTCACCCCTTCTTCCGGGTTGGAACAGAGTGCATTCTGGGATGCATTTGGGCCAAACACATGAACGAGTACCGTGTGTGCGTGCACTGCGAGCAAGTCATGAACGAACGCCGCCGTTGTTGTGTATTGGCCGCCTCGGTGCGTTCATGTGATTGGCCCAAATGCCGCTCGAACTGCAGTGCCTACTTTCGGCCACCATGTCTTTTTTGCTTCAGTGTTTCCTCTCAGAGTGACGTCTCTATTAATATATACTCTAAGCTAGCGCCCCTCAAAAATAAAATAAAGCGGTTAAGATGGTTGAGCTTGAAGTGCTGATTTGGCCTGATAGCTGCGTGGCTATTGTGCATACCACATTGGTTCTAATGCCGGTCACGGCCACACAGCCAACTCAAGGTACGGCCACGGAGCCGACTTGGGGACCCAACGCAGCTCCTCCAAGGAAAACAAACAAATGAACGGAGCTGAACGTGAATCCTCCCCACCGCCCACCCCTTTTTTTCCCTCACTGTATATGTTTCTTTTCCCTTTTTACCTCCTTTATGATGAATTCCTGTTCTGTCCTTTGTCTATAGAAGTGTCTATTTGTACGTCTCTAAATGTTTTTGATGATTTGAACATTGTGGACCCTATTGGAAACAAGTGTAATGCTTAATTGGGTCGTCCACTCACAGTTAACAGCCTTTGTATTGAGTTTGTGCTTGAAATGTACTGTAATTCTGCAAACTGTTAATACATTTTTCAATCAATCAATCAAAAACAGCGAGTCCCTGGTTTGATTCCTAGCCAATTAAACCATTTGCTGCATCTCCCCTACTACTCTCTCCCTGTTTCCTGTCTCTCTACACTTTAACGATCAATAATGGTTCAAAAAGTCCCCCCACCCCCAATAACGTATTCTATAGTCATAGCTTTCATAGCCTGATCAAATGGCTTGTTGCTTTGTTCTCCTTTTCAAACACTTTTTGATGGTTCAAAAGAGACCGTATAGGAGTTTCTAAAGAAAAATGTCACTGTCTAAAGATATGTTGTGTTTGTTTGTTATCTTTAATGTTGCACAGAGGAATTCATGGAATAAAGGATTATGTGATACAAAGCCCTGTCAAAGCATATTCATTGGTTTGCCCGGATTGTTGATTTCTTTGTAGCATATAACCGTTTTATTTCTGTTATTGAGGTATACCGGCCTACACATGATTGTTATTGAAGTCTGATGTCTCTCAGAACATTATCTCAGACACACTGCAGGCACACAAACCTTACCTCATTTCATCTAATGCTATTCTGTTGGCATTTTCATTTAGATTTTGTAATTCTGATTCTCAAACCTTTCAATTTCATGGACCCCAGTTTGGTATGCAATAGTCTAACCACAGACCTGCCATGAATCCCCATTTAAATTGCAGTTAGTTATATCAAAAATAAAAACAAACATAATGGACTGCTCAACTGTAGGTAACTGAAAATGCCTATACTGGTATGCTCAGAATGGGGATGCTATTTGTGAAAACCAGTGAAGTATTCTATTCCAATAACACTATACAGTGCTACAGTTGATAACCACACCACTGTAAAAACAGAGCAAAGTGCTTGATTTGTCACTGATGTTATGGAAAAAATAATTGTGCTGTTCTATAAAAGAAATTCCACAATAACAGGCTGTGTCACGTCTCCCATCATCCAGGAACCAAGAGTATGTAAAGTATGTAAACGCTTATTTTGTGCCGTCACACTGTAAATGTGACTAATGATTAAGTGCAGTGTCTTTGGAAGGCTTGTGAGAAATCCCTGTGAGTTAAAAGCCACTTACAGAGACATGGACCTGTGGGATGTTTCTGTCACACTCCGGGGGTGTTTATGTAACTAATAAGCTAACATACCTGCACTCACTTTGCCGGCTAGACCAGACCGGCTTCATGCAGGAGGATAGATTTGTGTTTACAAACGACAGATTCTACAGACGTACCTGTTCTTGTGCTAAGTTAAGCACTTTCAACCTGTTGTGTCTATTTTTACCATGATTTCCTTGCCCCTCCCTGAAACCCTTCAACAATAGCAAAAGAAGCAGGTCTACAAGCGTTAAAAAGATGCAAGTTTGGACTAACATTCAGCATCACTTTAAGATAAAAACAGTTTCTCTCTTTCACCGTTTTATGGACTTTCTGCTTCACTGGACAGCACAAAGATGACAGACAGGGAAGACGAGAAAATTGCACGACACGGAACACAGGTCACGGCGCCAGACGTGAACCAAAGACGTTCTGAATAGGTGGGTGTCTAATGTGACAGACATTACAAATGGCCTCTCACCGTCAGAATGACCAGCTTTTAGTTTAAAACAGTGGTTCTCAAAGTGTGGTCCGCGGACCGTCACTGAGGGGGTTCCAGGGGGGCCTAAATGATAGAAAGCTGCAGTCGGAACCAAATGGACCCTTGACAAATTGCTCTGTTACTAACTCTGGGACCATTTTTACACTCTCAGATTCTTTGCAAAGGAAGTATTTGCACATCCACTTCTTTAAGATGCATGTGGACAGTTGGATGTTGGACAGTGACGAATGAAGGAAATCATGATCAAACATTCATGAACAAAAATCCTGCCCTCTGCTCTTGCTCAGCAGCATCAGTTTTATTCAAATTGTCGTGAATATGATGTTTCGGTCCCCCTGGACCTTCATCAAGAGTGTCTTTGAGTGTCTAAACTCTAAAGACAGAAGACACCGAGAAAGGATTTTTGTTCATGAATGTTTATTCATGATTGCTACACTCTCAAAGTAGAATTAACATTAAAGTAACATGTGCATGCTCCGTGAAGTGACACAGCATGCTGCCACATATCACACATTTCTGAATCTTAAACCAGCCTAGGCTACATCTCCATTAATTAAAATCCAACTCAATCTTGGCCCTCGCAGCAGGGGCGGGGGGGGGCTGTCGAAAGTCTGGCCCACCACGGCCAGTGGCATGAGAAGAGAGGGCGGAAAAAACCTTGTTGTGGCGCATCTACGTCAATCATCAGCTCTTATTTTCTCCCCTCTGGACATGGCGAGTGAGTCATCCGCGGCCAGCCTTCCTGTTAGAATAACGATCCAGCTAGCTGAACCGGCGGGGCTGAATCTAAATGGGCCTGTTCTCCAGCATGCTGAACATTAACCTGCATCAGACCCTATATACTTAGCTGAGCGGTGTCCCACAGGGCTCTGTAATAGGCCCCCCTCCTGTTTTTCACATGAAAAGTCCAGTATTCAAAATTTACTTGAGTAAAAGTACAAAAGTATTGGCATCAAAATATACTCAAAGTATTGTCACTCATCAAAGTAGTAAAAGTAAAAGTACTCATTATGCCGAATGTGCAAAGTTTTAGATACATCTTTTGAAAATAATATCTACAAGTTCACATAGCCATATAGGGCTGAAGTGATTAATGTACCGTATGTTTTGTAATAATACCGTAATCTAAATCTGGTAAGTAGTAACTCAAGTTTTCATATAATTGTAATTGAGTAAAAGTAGAGTATTTGCCTCTGAGATGTAGTCGAGTAGAAGTAAAAGTATTGAAAGTTGGAAATACCCCAGTAAAGTAGCCAAAAAAGAAGAAAGAAAAAGTACTTGAGTAAATGTACTTTCCATCTCTCTATAGCTGAGTGGGGGCTCTATAGGTTCCCCTCCTATGTTTCACTCTAATAGCCGTGTTGCAGGATTATTGATCAGCTTTATTTTTTTGCCAAATGTTCGGCCCCAGAATAGGGATGCTATATACTAGGGTTCATGTTTTTAAGAGGTGGAACAGAGAATTATCCTCTTAGTCACTAGCTTTGCTCACAAGTCACAACCTTCATCGCCTGCCAGGGACTGACACATAACGATTACAGAACACTTGTTTACAGTGACTGTGTTATTTGCAAAAAGAGGTAGTTTAGCTGTAAGCCCATCCATTTCCTATCTCTCCTCACCACATGTATAATCATTTTCAACTCAGTCCCCCCCCCCCCACACACACACACAAATGAAATCATATACCTAGTTCTAGCTTTTGCTAAGTTTGCAATGTGTTCGTTTTATGTCCTAAATATAACATGAGATTTTAACCCTGGTCTCCTGTGTAAGTAAAGTAAGCCTTGTCGAGCCATGTGGCCTATACTATATAGTACACCCCCCAGCCATGATGTACATACACCCAACCCTTGATGGTACATGTCATTGGTCCGACCTCCCAATAGTCAGACCATTACTAACACTATCCCAAACCCTAACCTAACCCTATAACCTCACAGGAAGCCACAGGTGATTTTTAACCCGCAGCACGGGTGAGTCTTAACCAGCCACGCAGGTCTGACTAACGGTATGTCTGACTTAAGGGCAGTCCCCCGCTTGATGATGAGTGACAAGCAGGGAGGCATTGGGGTCTCCTAGTTTCCGGTAGGACCCAACCGCAACCTCCCAATCTCAGGACATGCAGACACTCTAACCATGAGGCCACCGAGCCTCCTGTGTGACAGACCAAAAATAACATTAAAATATGTTCTGGATTGCAGGTTTTAAACAGTTGCTGTTTAGTTTTCTATTCCACAGTGGGGAACAGAACAGCTTGTTACAGATACTTCTGCAGTTATCCGTAGGCTACCTGGATTTCTTATTTAGTGCCTGAATCCTTAAACAGGTTATTAGCAAACACAGCAGGAGGGCTCATGCAGCGAACAGTTGAACCTTCATCATCTTTCTAAGTTCCTCTCACTTGATGAAAGGAACGAGGTCAGAAAAGGAAAATGGTGGATGAAGAAGGCGAAGATGATGATGATGATGATGACTAAGCGTGTCCTCATGAAGCTAGTGAACGGACTGTCTTTAAACTTGCATTTCCCTTCCCTACCTTACCCCCCCTGAATTTCATATTGCAGTATAGTGCTTCTTGTTACTGGGCAGTCAGGGACTTGTTTGCACACAGGGTGCAAACATGGCAGGCTTCATTTCATAGGCCCACTGTCTGTAGAGTGCCAAAGTCCTAATGTTACTCGTTCATCCCCTGGGTCACGGAAATAATTTCTCTAGGAATAACATTGGGTCATCTTAGAATCGTCTCATATAAGAATTGTCGTCCACAAAGAAGAAAAAATACTGTCCCGGCGATATTGTCAGGGATGTGGCTCTGTATCATATAGTCAGTCACTCATATTCGATACAGTCTGTTTCTGGGGAAATATGTATTACTTCGGTGGCAGTAACGTCAGCTCATATGTTCATTTTTGGAACACAGTTCTTATATTAAACCCGTCTAATAGCTTGTAGATCGGCTATTTTCAGATTGCTCTGCTCTACTGTTTACACCTGTAAACCTGTAATGATTATGTGATAATAAAAACTAAAACTGAAGCGTAACAAACATGGTGGATTAGTGCAGTTGATATTGATTGTCATACATATCATGATGTCATACATAAATTCCTAATTGGCCGCTGGAGCAATGAGCCATATTTGCCTCCTAACGCATGTATGCTCCATGTCTATTGAAACAGGAGATCATTCTATAATTGAAAGCATCAAAACCAATTTTCAAGCGGTTTCGATTTGTTACAAATGCCAGATATGTAGGCTACTTATGATATAGGATACTTGGTTAAATTAATAAATGTGGGCTTTCAAAACAAAAGGCCTTTTCTGACGTAGAATAGTAATAGTAAAGAGAAAAGAAGTTGTAGTCTCCGTCCGGTATGACTTGGGCATATTTCTTGCAGTGGAGTTATGGCAAGCTGACCCAGCCAATGATATGGCATCGACATTGACATACGTTCAATCATCTAAGTCTACATTTATGTTGCTTGTTGTCATTTTCAGCATGTGACGCCGTCGTACGGTGCCGAAACTAGCCTCTCCCTCGTTAACATCTTTCTGTTTTCACTTGATGGCCCAAAAAAAGCCACCAGGCCCTGAAATGGCACACATACCAATTCGAAATCTCTGCTTCTTTGAAAGGCACACGTAGAGACAGCCTGTGACACTTTGCGGTCCAAGGGCGACTTTCATTTTCCCAGCGGGTGGCTCTCGGGGACAGGGGAGGCAGAGGAGAATGGGCCTGACGCACCCCAAAGTTACTTTGAAATGGGTGGGCTACTGGGCTTCACACAAGGGAAAAGGGGGTACGCCTGAATGACCCGTAACTTCAATAGAAACCACCTGCAGTGTCCTCTTCATCCTCAACCCCCCCCCCCCCCCCCCCCCCCTCCTTCTTTTTGTTCAGTGGATAGTGATGGCAGACGAGAGAGAGAGATGGCGTGAAGAAACAGGAGGATGTATGAAGCAGGTGGAGTAGACCAGGACAGGAGATGGAGAGAAACACTATGAGGCACGTGGAGCAATAAAATAAAAGATAATTTATTTCTGAGTGCAACCTTCTGCTTTATGATTTATTGAACAATTTATAACGCACCAGAGTGCCCTCTTGTTTCTGTGGTAACAGAACAAGGGGAGAAACACACAAAATTAAAGGTGCTATAAGTAATATTTTTGTTGTAACAAACCTCTATATTTTGATAGTAGTCTATTGCTAATGCTCTTTAGTAAAATGAAAATTCATGTTCATTTGGGACACCATTTTCATTTTCAAGAGATAGAATATATATATATAACATTTTTTTTCACACATGCAGACTATTTTGTTGAACTGACCGGGGGTGAGGATTTCAGCTCTACGCCTTCAAGGCTGTCCGTCACATCACCGATGCCTTGCTCACGGGGCGCCTGCGGGTGGATCAGCAGGGTCGAGACTCGAGAGTAATGTGCTTTGTGCTTTCGTACATGGAAAGCACAAAACAATTATGTGAGTACTGTGTTGTTGTCTTTTTTTAAGAGGTCAATCACTCCAACACTTGAGGCCAAAATGCAGAGTATCTATTTTGTAGAACAACATGGTTCTCAAACATTTTCATATCAAGGACGTCAATGAAATGGATATGGCCATATGGACCCCCATCTGAAAGGATTTTGTGCTAGTCTTCAAAGAGAAGATTTGTGTTAAAATGTTTCAAAAATAGACTAATATAAAATGGGGTTAAAGTGGTTAAATTGTTCCTCATATTGCAGTGGAACCCCTGGTGGTACCCCCTCAAGGACCCCTGGGGGTCCCTGAACCCTGAGTGCATTTGAACGATCCATCCCTCTGAGTGGCGCCTTCAAAAACTCTGTGCTCTCACTACTGGTACAGTAGGTGTTCTATAGACAGCATGGTCTAAATGTGTGTGTGGAGAACCACTGCAGATGTACTGTACTAGTTATATACTGTAGTATTAACATATTCTACCATAGAGATTGGCTAAAATAATAATTTTATACATTCAAATAAGCAGCTTAAAAAAAATGCCGCAATTAACCTCCAGCAAACCAACATAAACACAAATCACACACATTCACATGCGATTAGTGAATAGGCTGAACCGATAACACATGTAACTTGTGGCTAACTTGACATCCTGTGAGCCGGGGTGGGATGTTGTGTTGGTGGTGGGAGGGAGGTGTCATGCTGACACGCTAGGAGGCCCCTTCGCCGCCATGGGCTGTAATTATGACCTGACAGCGTGTGCGTGGAGGGTCCCCTCTCACCGACGCCTAATCAAAGGCTTGTGAGCCCTTTGAAAAGTCCCGGCTCATGGGCGGAGAGGCAGCGGCGCCGAAAAAAAGTAATTAAAATCACCCCCGGCTCCACCGCGCATTACACCCCTGCGCCGCATGCCCCCAGCTTGCGGTGTCGCTCTCTTGTGCTTTTCCATTGTCCCCATTGTGTTGTCCTCTCTCTCTCTCTCTCTCCTCTTAATCTTCACCTCATGTTCTTTTTTCCCCAGTCCAGACAGTTTTGGTTCGTTTGTGATCACTTGTCCTCTTCTCACCTATCAATTATCTCACCATTCTCTGGTCGTGCACCGAAAAGTACAGATTTACAAGCCCACAAAGTCTTTCCCCCCCCCCCGATGACACTGAAAAGAACACCCTTGAGCACACTCTACATTTACCCCTCTTTGAACTACTCTTGGGAAGCCCCAATCCCAAACGAGTCCCCAGTGCATGTGACCACCTGGATTCAAACTCAGGTCTCCTGCACAAGAAACCAGGCATGTACTGATGTACAGTGAAATACCCCACCTTGGCCCAGGGAGATATTAAGCAGGGCTATTCTGCTCTTATACTCTAATTTGACCTCGGGACCCCCCACCCTGTCAAGGATAGGATTTGCATAGGGCGACCATATTCTGAATTCCCAAATAGAGGACACATGCATGCGCACATCTTTTCAGACAGTCAGGGACGGCTCCAGGGGGGGGCAAGGGGGGGGGGGGGGGCTTTAGCCCCTCTGGTGGAGGCTTAGCCCCCCATAACCCCCCCCCCCCCTCAAAACAAGCCCAATTGACTGACTTCTATGTAAACCAAGATTCATTACCCCCCCCTCTAAATAGCCAGCCCCCCCCCCATAGCACCCACAGTCACAATTTTCTGGAGCCGTCACTGCAGACAGTGCACTCTGCTTCCCATTTGTCATGACCAGGACCAAAACATGGACACTTTTTCCGCATTTTATCTGTGAAATTGCATTTGCATTTTTCTCACTCTCACGGACAGTGTATGGGCTCGCCTCACTGCACTTCTGCACCGGTACACCCTTTGTTTTGATCTGGGAGCGCACCGCGTCTGGCGGCATGAGCCACTGTTTTATAATGAATGAATATTCGAGGTTGAACTTCGCCTCTCACTCTCAGCGTGTGTTTTTTCCAAATGAACCATGAGCGAGCGCCGAGCATTGTAAATGTCTGTCAGATATAACAGTACACGCTATACCCAAACTCAAAACCCTGGATGTTTGAAGGCATTACATTTTGTTTAACTCCACAGGAATAGGTATTAAAAAGGTCCCCCTGGGGATCCCTACCCACAGGTTGAGAGCCACTGCTCTAATGTACTGCATGTAGAACATGTAATGCAGTGTTAAGGCCAGTCCACGCCCACACCATTGCAACTACTCGCAACTCCATGCAACATGCAACTACTTGCAATACCGGTACTTGCAACCACTATCCCCACTGGCATGTTGCAAGGGGTTGCAGTGGTAGGGACTGGCCTTAAAACGGTTGGTTTTGTCGCAAGGACGAGTTGCGTCTATTGCATTGGTGCGGTCTGGCCACTAAGTGTTTTTGAGACTCAAGGTAAACATCTTTAAGATGCTCTCTCTGTCCCATGTATACATGTGTGCTTAATTTCCATAAATTGCGACTTTGGAGAGCAGTATAAATGTTTTCTCCTATGCTGGATGACCCAGGGTTCAAATCTCTAGTAGAAGGCTAGGCTGGATTTTTGTTGTTGTCTTGTTTTGTATGAGTCCATGAAGTTAACATTACTCTAACAGACCCCCAGGTGTGGTTAGAATATATTGAAATGTCTTCCCTGTGTATTTTCGGTTTCATCTTGAAAGCTGAAAGCCTTTGAGTCAAAAGGCCTAATCAAAATACACCACATTAGTGACAGAATATCATCCCTTCTCCTAACCCCTTCCCCTTTATCATACCAGTAAGACGTAGGTGATCCACAGGCGATCTAGATGATGATCCAGTCTTCTATGTATCCAGGGTTTGATGAGGTCAGTGTCGTGATCTTCATATATGGAGACGGCCATATATGGAGCGTGTCACAAGGCGTCACGCCTGACGGCCATATATGGTGGCGTGATGTGTCAGGAGGAGAGAACACGTCCCCAGCGCCCACAGCGTCCCCAGCGGAAATCGAACCCAGGACCTTCTAGCTGTGAGGCGACAGCAATACCGACTGTGCCACCGTGCCCCTAGCTTATAAATGGAATATTTTTGAATAAAATTCTAGGATTAGACTTACATTGACTAATGCTAAGTGATTTTGATGCTATATTAACTATTTTCGCCGGGGACCTCCCCCCGGGAAACTCCCCCCGGGAAACCCCTTCAAGGACCCCATGGGTGTCCCCGGAACCCCACTTTGAGAAGCAAGTGATCTAGCTAATATTACATGTCGTGTGTGTGTGTGTGTGTGTGTGTGTGCCGTGGGCCACTGCAGCGGGGGGCTTATCTGGTGGCTAAGCCTCAGTGCTATGCGAAAGAAGGAAAGAGCAGCCCTTTCACAGTCACCCTGTTCACAACCCCTTGTCTCCACCACGGGGAGATCCGGGTTGGGGGGGCTGACGGGGGCTGGGGGGCATTGTGCAAGCGTGTGCGTTGGAGATCTAATCCCTTCCTGCCTCTCTGTGCATTAGTTTTCTTGTACTGTGACTAATGACCGGGTGCTGCAAAAAGGAAAAGTGCTCGTGACGTCTACACTGTTCATTTGATTTGATGAAATAAAAAAAGAAAAGAAAAAAAAGATCATTTTATGCACACTTCTCATTTATTTTTTAAAACAGAAGATAAATGATAAAAAGAAAAGGGGTGGGAAGAAGTATAGGAAGAAGTATAAACATATCAACTAAATGTAATATATTCATACATGTATATATAACCCATGTATAATTTTCATACCATTACGATTACATGTACCATACCATATACTGTATAAAATCTCATACATATTTAACTCTGAGAGTGTACAAATGTAACCAAATGGACCCGTAAGGGTTTTACAATCATACTCTCTCAGAGTTACAAATGCATTAATGAACATTTAGGATTTTACGGTGTACTGCCTGGGGAGGACAATCAGCCATGCACGCAGCCAATGGGAGCAGAGCTGAAATGGAGATGAGCCAATGAAATGTAAAGTACTGTAGCTTGGTGATTATAAGATACAGCAACGCAGGGGTATAAATGTGTAAGTGTCCTACGTGATTATTGTAAATCGCTGAATCGAATTCAGCTGAAATGCTGTGGTCCTCGGGGGCCGGATTACACACACACCCGCACGCACGCACGCACGCACGCACGCACGCACGCACGCACACACACACACACACACACACACACACACACACACACACACACACACACACACACACACACACACACAGTACACACACAGTACACACCAGAACATGGATACACATACTGTAGCACATAATTTGTCTTGTGAGGTTTGGCATTTTGGACCTCACTAGAAGGCTGTTTGGACCTCCAAAGTATAGTATAGTAACACACGCACACACACGCACACACACGCACGCACACACACACACACACACACACACACACACACGCACGCACGCACGCAAGCACGTGAGTGTGTTGACTACGTCTGTGTGTGTGAGGTGAACAAGGGTTGAGGCAGCTGCCAAGTACAACGGATATGAGGATTTTCTCCAGTGTACAATGGCCGCTATGTGCTAGCATCTAATCCCAGGGCTTTAGGCGAGCAACACTCTTGCTAATGGGCCATTTTGGAGAGAATACAAGCACTAAATGATCGCACAGCTCAATGCTGGTCGAACGCCGCGAAGAACCTCGCAAACCCTCCGGGCCAAAGTTGCTGTGTCCTCGTGTTCTCACCCCGGCCCTGTGTGCTATAGTGCAAATCCTCTTACATTGTGCCTGGCTTTGTAAAATTCTGAACTAATCTCATATTGGCCAATAAAGTAGGCTACTTTTTTCATTCACGCAGATATGGGGAAATTGCTGATCTATGTTTTTGTTTAGTTTTTTTAGAAAGAGCGATCAGAGTTAAGCAGCTTAATCACGCCCCCTGATTGGCTGTACCAGTGCTCGGGGCGCTGCTGGGTCCGGCTCAGAGCCCAGGTTCTGGCCAAGTACAGTACAGTAGTGCTCGGGGAGCTGCTGGGTCCAGCTCAGAGCCCAGGTTCTGGCCAACAGAACAGTACAGTACAGTAGCTAGCTAGCAGCCTCGTTTAGATTCCCGTCACAGACCTGGGCTTGTTGCAGAGAGAGAGAGAGTTGCAAGGGTTAGTGTGGTATACTATATACCCTATAAAAGGCATCTACTGTATTATGCTTAATTAATACCAGCGCGCCCCATATTGTAAGCACGACAACATATAAAACAGGCTTTAGGTCGCCAATGTGTTAAAGGAGAATTCCATATTAGAAGGCTTTCTTACCTTTATTTGTAGTTGTTACGTCCCCACCATGAGGTCCAGGTGTTATTTTGTGCAAAATCACATTATTGGCTATTTCCCATTTACCATAAGCCCTCAATGGGGGTTGGGTTTTTGTGCTAATTTTATTATTGCCATCGAAATAAGTAGAAGAATGTGCCGCTTGGGATACTATTTACTTATGAAGAGAGGATATATACAATTTTTGTATTTTGAGCGATGGAAATAAGCGAATTAGCACAACACCCCATAGCCCATTCAATTCAATGCAATGCAATTCATTGAGGGCTTATGGTAGGGGAAATACCCAATAATGCACTTATTGGCTACAAAATAACACCTGGACCTCTTTGGTGGGGACGTAACAACTACAAATAAAGGTAAGAAAGCCTTCTAGTATGGAATTCTCCTTTAAACAGTGGAGGCTCAGATATGTATTTAGAGTAGCTTACAGTACATACACAGCACACGCCTGAAAAACAAACAAAAAACAAACAAACATTGACATCTGTTGTGCTGTTCGCCGTGGCGGAGATAACAACTCCCACAGGTTGGGGAGTCGGGATGTCAACGTTGTTTCAGTGTGCAGCCAAGAGAAGTCCATGAAGAGGGAACATGTAATAATTCAATAACTCAAACATGGATTTCTTTTTTTACAGAAAAATACCAGTGGTGGACACAGACAGAACAGGCGTGTGACACAGCATCCATTCATCTATCCACTTAAACTTAAACTTATTTTCTTTTAACATAAAGATCATCAAGATCACCACGCGTTGCGAGCTTATCGATCGGCGATCAGCCGATCATTGTTACAAAACCCGACCTGATCTACATGTTCACAACAAGTCACATGGCTCGCATTGTGAGCTTGTAGATCTGCTATTTTCAAAACAGTTTGACCGTTTTTGAAAAATGTTTGTACTTTCACTTTGGTATTGTAAGTATATTTTGATGACAAATATTGTACTGTTACCCAAGCAAAAACACATAGACCTACTTAAAAACTAGAAAAAGTGCCCCTCGGGGCAGGTCAGGTTGTGGCCTCCTGGTGGCACTATAATAGGCCAATGTGAAAAGGGTGCCATTTCTTCTTACGCCTTGGATGGCAATTTGATGATTCCTCAGCCTAGTAGGAAAGTATGTGAAAGATTTCACGTACATTGCACGCTGCGTTCATGAATTGAGGCTTTTTGTTCAAAACGGGCCAATCCTGCAAACTTTGAAAGCCAATGTTAGCCAATTAGGATGGAATATTCATACAGTGTGTGTGTGTGTCTGTGTGTGTGTGTGTGTGTGTGTGTTTCGAAAAAATCCACCTGTTGGTGGCGCTATAACAGGCCAATGTGAAAAGGGTGGGATATATTCCTCAGCCTAGTAGGAAAGTATGTGAAAGATTTCACGTAAATTGCACGCTGCGTTCATGAATTGAGGCTTTTTGTTCAAAACGGGCCAATCCTGCAAACTTTGAAAGCCAATGTTAGCCAATTAGAATGGAATATGAAATATGATCGGACAGATCTGTCTTGAACACATGTCTATAGAGATACTGTGTAACGATTTGCGGGATTTTTGGACAGAATCTGGAGGAGTAATGTAAAGAAATGTGTTTAACAAAAGTCGGCCTCCTGGTGGTGCTATAACAGGCCGTTCTGGAAAATTTGGGGATCGAGTGTGTGTACAAAATTTGGCAAAATTTAGCTGTTAGTCCATTCAGACATTTAGACCCTGGTGTCGGGTAGGACACACCTATTGACCAGTAGTACGTACTGCCTGAAGCTCATGAGCACAACATCTCCCTTGGTAAACTCATATCATGGATTGTAACTTTCGAAGCCAACGCCCCTAGACCTCTATAGAGACATGGTAAAATGAACTCACTACACCGGTGTGCACTCTGTCTACTTTAGAATACACGCAATTACAGTGTGTCATGCCGGTAAAATGTAGCCCGCCTCACGCTGCGTGTGCTGTCACTGCTGCGGTTTCATAAATTGAGCAAACATTTCTCGGAAAGCTCTGGTACCCTAGAACAGCATCCATAAACGAAGGCCATGAGTCTGTGATCCAAGCATTGCATGCTGCAGGCAGCACAGACAGACAGCAGCAGAGCCACTGCCTGGCATTACCATAAAATGACATGAGCTTTACTTTAATAATGGATAGTCAATTTAACCATGTATAAGTCCCTATTTTATACATAATAAAATACTGTCCATATCTTTTATACCAGTGTTGCACAATAATAGCAGAAACAGCCAAGACAAGAGTGTGTGTGTGTGTGTGTGTGTGTGTGTGTGTGTGTGTGTGTGTGTGTGTGTGTGTGTGTGTGTGTGTGTGTGTGTGTGTGTGTGTGTGTGTGTGTGTGTGTGTGTGTGTGTGTGTGTGTGTGTGTGTGTGTGTGTGTGTGTGTGCGCGTGCGTGCGTGCGTGTGTCAGGCATAACTTGGCCAGATCGGCCAGATAAATTGTAAATTGGGGCCCTACAGCAAATCGCGCATGCTACTAACCTTTACACAAAACATTTGGGTGTTTTCAGAGTGGAGGAGCCCCTACTGCAAAGATAACAGTCACCCTTAAAGGGGCATTCCACTCAGTCATTAATATACCTTAGAGCTGTTGTGTGGAAATAATAAAAAAAAGTCCCCCCATTCTGTGTTTCCTAGAACTGGAGGTCTGAAAAAAATCTTTTTTCAGAATCATTAACATTAAACATGGAAGACTGAACTTGAGAAAAAGAACACCATGGAATTGTGACGGATCGGTTTTGATTGTGGGTGCCGGGGGGGCAGGGTGTGTTAGGGTTCTAGAAGACTCTGGTGTTGATTGGAGAATGGAAACAGGTGTGCAGTGCCACACCCAGGCAGTTCGTCACCAACCGTGCTACTCATACACTAAGACTCCTTTTACACCGCGACCATCTCCAGATAAAACGGCAAAGTCCCGTTGCGTTCTCATTTTTTATTGACCCTTTACACGAGAACGCACACTTTATGAAAACGCTATAATATCGCTAGGTGGCGGTAAAGGACTGCCAAATAGACCAGTCACCCACCGTGGGTGGGTGACTGGTTGAAACGGCTCTTCTTCTTGTAACGTGGGTGACCCACGTTACAAGAAGAAGAGCCAGCTCCCCCTTCACGCAACCCTATCAGGGTTTTGCTATTCAACATTAATGTTACATTATAGCTGAATATTGGATGTTAAAAAAATGAATTTTAATAATATTGATCTGTGTCTCTCTAGAAACTAAAGAGACACGACAGTAAACAATACCGTATATGTCTCCATTTCCATTGGGAAATGTGTTGGAGAATAGTTAGTATAGAAAATAATAGAACATTACAAATCTATAACAAATCAGAACACAACGTGGTTGTGGCCGTCGCTCGCTGTCTGCTTTCTATAACATCGAGGTGACAGACAGGCTGACAGACAGCCCAGAGCATGCAGGCAGAGCGCGCCACGGGGTGGTTATATATTTTATAATACATTAGGCTACATAAACGCTGCTTGTTCAGGAACTCCATTATATCATAATTATATGGCTCTGCATCAATGTAATAATATATGTGCTGCGAGCCAACGTGAGCCATGATGTCATAAGTTTTGCGGATTCACCGTTTTGCCTGTTTACACGGAGAAGGGATAAAACGGCGTTCTCAAAGATTTCCACTCTGGGAGGTGGTTTCACTTTGTTGCGTTTTCACCTCCTGAAAACACCATTCTCGTCTAAACGGACCCCAGCAAACGATACTTTATTTTGCCGTTTCTTATGAACACCGTTCGTGTAAAAACCACCTAAGTTGGTGGTGCCCGGATTTGAACGCGATCTTGTGGTCCAAAGGTGAGAGGTCGAGTGGCAAAGCAACATGCAAAGTGAGTTTAACATTGTTTAACGTTGTTTAATGCAATCAGATAGGACTTTTCTGTTTGGATGTATGGGCTGTCAAGGCCAGAAAGTAGTTTTTTGCCACTCAGTACGCGTTCCTGCATAACTTCCGGGTTTGATGATGATGTCACGCCCTCTATTGTTAACAGCAAAATCATTCCGTGTTTTTGATGACAACTACGTGTCCTGGTTTTTGGCATGTCATTATCCCTTACTACAGTGTGTTCCCTGTTCATGTTTTCACATATTGTTCTGGCCTCAGTGCTGTTAGTGTTTAGAACCCTCTAGTGGCAGGCCAATGTGTTTTGTTTCTTGTTTTCTGCAGAAGTCCTCCTGTTAATTGCTCATTTAGACTACAGGTGCTGCCTATTGAGTGTTAGCAATCAAAGGATGATCTGCTGCGTTGAGTTTCAGTCACTAGTGTGAATTCAGCTCAGTTTGAGAAGCCAGCTACATTCGATGGTCATGCTCTTTGTTTGTGCTTAAAGAATCAAAGATTGTAAGTAAAACTTTTCCGAATACATTGTGAATTTTATGTTTAATTGAAAGAGTGGTGTATTTGGAGTTCTGTGCTTTTGTTTGTTTGATATGTGCTACTTTGTCATGCCTTTCTGGTACCTAAATGTTTGATTTGCTGCATTGGAGTACATGCTTGATGTTTGATACTGTTTGATATACTCAACTATTTTACTTACCTGTTTATCCATTCCAGTGTATTATTTTTACATAATAGTTACTGTGTAAAGGATATTACAGCAGCAGTGATATAGTGATAACAAATATTATTTTATTGATGTACCTTGATTTCTTTGATGTTTATGTGAATTGTGTAATCTTATGTGATATTTACACACATGCTATTTTTTCTGTATTTTGTCACAGTTTTACAAAAAATAACTTCTATATAAAGATTTGTCAAGATCTACTCCTCTGACTGCTTTTTATGGAAGGATGTTTAGCTCGCTGCATAGCCGCACACGCAGTCACGCATATGTATGGTGAGGGCAGAAGACTGCTCTTCACCTGGGATTTCAGATAATGGTCCATAGATTGTGTATAGAACGTTTCACGCAAATTGCTCAAAAATCCAGAAAATCAGGTATAAGCATTTTTCAAACTGCTCAAAATGGTGGAAAATATGAGGGCGGAGCTTACTGGTCAAAGTGACAGATGTGTTCCCCATGAGTCCCTCATGAGTCAAGCAATGTGGAAACAAGTGCCATGAACTTCGGCCAAACGAGGCATGAGTTATGCCTGTTCAAAGTCTTCATTTTCAAAAACTTGTTATAGCGCCCCCCTTTGGCCATATGTAGTAAGAGTGGTTTCAGTGATATTTGGCATGACCCTCTACCATACCGTAAAGTTTCATAACTGGACGCTGCATGTAGGCTATGTATTATGGGCAGAAGAAGAAGTTTCACAAAACAGCAATTTCACGTGTAGAAGTTTTCGTGCATTTTGATCAAAGATCATGGGAGGAGATATCTGTTTTTCATATATAATTCAAATGGCGGGTGATCTAGAGGTCAGAAAAGTAAAAGCACGATACTTGTTCGGCATGAGGAGACGCATTTGTGTATCGAAGTTTCATTGCCGACGGTCAAAGGGTTCATGAGCTATGCACGTTCAAAGTTTGCATTTTCAATTGAGTGCTATAGCGCCTCCCTTTGGCCAATGGTTGTGGGCTTCGCATCCTCACCGTTTGGCATGGCCCTCTAGCATGTTGCAGAGTTTCGCGAAAACCGACTGCACGATTCAGCCAGAACTGCTATTTTTGGCAGAAGAAAAAAACAGACAAATACAACTGGGACTGGCTTGGTCCCTTAAAAGAATAGTCTTGTGGTACCATTAAAAACTATATATGATATGCCTGAAGAAGGTCCTTGAGTTGACTATGTCTGCAGAGATTATGCAGGTGTCCTTGATTAGTAGCTACCCTTGCTTATCTTATAACCCGCTTGTGGAACTCCCTTAACAGGCCTTCTTCACTGTATTAAAAATAAATGGTAGCCTATTAAATATATTTTTTCATGTACTGGCCATGTTGACCTGTGTATTCTTCAGTGGTGGAAGAACTACTCATATTTGTAACTAAGGAGCCATACCACAATGTTACCATTTTCACAGATATACTGCACTCTACTGGTCATTGATTGCTATGACATGACACGGCACAATGCCATACAGTAAATAGATCTAGGGGGTGGGGGTCTATAATATTTTTGCAACTGTAGGTCTCATTTACTATGAAAACACATTTTACAAGCAAAAACAGCAGCAAAAGATTTTCGTTTTTTGGTTATACTTTTATATACATTTCTGGCTTGTGACAAAATACTGCAGGATATTATGAGTAGAACTTTTAATCCAAAGTCCAGAAGGGTATTTGTCTATGCAAAAATGCATTGAATGAGTAGTGCCCATGACGCGGGAACGAATTAATTTTCTGATCACTTTTTCTGGGGTCCCAAAACGTCCTAAAACGCTCTAAGGATATAGAGATTTTACATTTAGCAAACTGCATTAATATTTTCAGTCAACAGCAGTTTATCACAATGCCCACGAGGAGGCAGCAGAGGTCACACTTTGCAACCGCAGACATCCTGAAGACTGAAGAGTGAGGGGTGCCCAAGCGGTCTACCAGTGGATCACTAATGCAGGTAGACCACATGACATGGCCTAAAAATATGTAATTTAAATATAAAAATCACACCCGTGTGAAGTGAGGGGCGCTAATATATTAAAGTCTAACTCATGTTGATTAGGTGATGTAATGGTGATATAAAACAAACGGTGCCAAACATTAAACACCATTAACAATAAAGACTAAAGAGACAATATGACGTAACGAGGCACATTATGACGTACATTTTCCCTTCATTGTCAATGGTGTTTACAAAACAAACATTGGACTACAAACATTAAACCTGTATAAATCACACCTGTGTGAAGTGAAGGGCGCTCTTATCATCATACATCATGATCATCTCATTCCGGCCAATCACAATTTGCATACTCACTTTTGTCTTCTATGTTTGTGTTTAAACAATGTTTGTGTGCCCTTCAGCGTCAATGGCATTCAATGTTTGTGTTTTGAATGCCATTGGGCTCAAAGAACAGCAAAAATAGCAGATGGACAAGCTCAAAACTTGTCGCTTCACGTCGCGTTTCGAGCTTATGGATCTGCTACTTGTGATGCTTTTGTGTGACGCTGTAGTATGATCAAGTATGCAAAGACGAGTTTAAACTGGTAATGGTAACAACTGATGAGGTACTCAAAAAACTGAGTGCCCTGCAACCCAACAAGGCCACTGGCCATGACAATATTCCCTCAAAATTTCTCAGAGACTCAGCCATCTCTATAGCTCCAATCACCACCCACATAATAAACCTCCCCATCAAACAGGGACTTATATAGGTATCACCTGATGAAGGCCTACTATGGCCACAATGTTGTGTTTCTGTTTGTGGATGTCTGTGTTTTCCGCCACAGCCAAGTGCGGCCGTCGTGGGGCAGGAGTTCATAGAAACTAACGTGTAATAGCAAAGCTTTATTTATCTGTTATTACAGTGCAATACTGCCACCAGTTATACTGGGGTGATGTGTGCTGCCCTCAAAGTGGCCCTATCAAGCTATGCTGCCTCCCCTTGCGGGGGGAAAACCTGAATCGATTCTATTGGCTGTGGGTGCGTTACCAGTTACTACTACGGCTCGCTGGTGTGGACACACTGTCGGAGACTTGTTTCCATTGGGGTTCATAAACATTCAAACATCTAGATGAACAACAGCACAACAAACGATAGACAAATCTCCTGTTTTCTTAATTTCAACTTCAAATCTCCAACTCAAATGCAAAGAAAGACTGTGTTGTGGCAAGAAGCAAGTAACTCACTTAGTTAGGATGCTGGCCCCATGATCTGGAGATAGTGGGTTCAAAACCCACCCAACTCTTTTCTTTCAAGACCAATTTCCAGAAGAACAACTACAAAACTCCAACTCACATGCAAAATAAGACTGTGTTGTGGCAGGGAGCAAGTAGCTCACTGAGTTTGGATGCTGGCTCTATGATCTGGAGATTGTGGGTTCAAACCCCACTCAACTCTTTACTGTGAAGCTTTCCTTTCCATACTAACTTCAAGTAGCCTGGAAGTTCCAGCTGAACTGTGTGCTGCTTAGTGGCCCAGCGGATAAACCAGATGATGTCTGTATAATTCCTAGTAAATGCGTGCTGGTACAAATCCTAGTAGGAGGGTGATGGTTCAAATCAAAAGATGTTGATCTGCCATTGACCCCCATTATACATTTCTCAAATTTGAAAGCACTATATTTCTAAAACTATGAAACATTTTAAAGATTCATTTTCAGGCAAACATGTCCACCGTAAGATGAACCCATTAAAGTTTGAATGGGGTTTCTATAGTGTAAGTATGTAGGACTAGTAGCATGCCAAAGTTATACATTTCTCATATTTGATTTCGGACGGCATACTATAGCATTTGTGATTTTGGAGGATTTTAAAAAAAGATGAAAATTATGAAAAAACGACATACTATAGTCCATGGTTTCGGACCGCATGCCGTTTTTCATGATTTTGCAGGATTTGAGAACAAATGAAAAAAATGTACCTGTAAACTAAAACAAACTAAGGCACTGGTGTGGTACTTCTGGTTTACCAGAACGGGGTTCAAGTCCCTGGAGTGCTCTGCTCAATTTGTTGTATTTACATGGTTTATTTTAATTTTCTGCTCATTGTGTTGCCTTTTCGTAGATCAGGGGTTCTCAACGTTCTTGGCCGGGGACCCCCGAAAATGCTTTGGCAGTGTCTCGGGACCCCCGCCCCGCCCCCTCCCGACCCCCAATATAAATTGACTGCTACAATAACCTTAATAATAGAGACAATACACCATAAATAAATACTGAAACCAGATATAATCATTAAGCAAAGTTAATGCATGCACTTTGTGTACTATGTAATCTCTTAATTTCCATTTTCCAGCCATTCAGTTGCAAAAAAAAAGTTTTCTTTTTTATATAATTTGGGGACCCCCCAAAATAATTTTGGGGGGTCCCCCCCCGAGGGGTCGCGACCCATGGGTTGAGAACCCCTGTCATAGATAACCCCCAGGTTCCCTACTGTGTTTGTACTCAAGTCTATTTATTACATAATGATTTCTGCCCATGGTCTCTGAGTGATTTTCGTCTTTTTTTCAAATCCTCGTTTTTCATAATTTTTGACCATGGGCTCCATATCGGACAGAATACTATAGCACGCCATTTATCTACATTTTTGAGGATTTGAAAAAAAGACGAAAATCACTCGACAATGGACTATAGCGTCACACTTTTTCGTCACAGGTTTTTTTTAAATTATGAAAATCATGAACAAACAACATACTAAAGTTCATGGTTTCAGAAGACATACTATAGTATGTCGTTTTTCATGATTTTGAAGGATTTAAAAAAAAGATGAAAATCATGAACAAACAACATACTATAGTATGTAGTTTTTCATGATTTTGGAGGTTTTTAAAAAATTATGAAAATCATGAAAAAACAACATACTATAGTTCATGGTTTCGGACGGCATATTAGGTAGTATGTCGTTTTTCGTGATTTTGGAAATCATGAAATTGGCCTACTATAGATCATAGTTTCAGACAGCATACTATATAGTATGTTATTTTTTCATGATTTTGGGACACTATGTCAGAGCCAGGACTTGAACCTGCAGCCTCCTGATTCCCAGGCAGGCTCTGTACCCAGTGAGCCACTGTGCATGCTGTTCACAAAAGGCCGAATAGATAATGACAGAAGAGCCAGAGACTTGTTTCCATTGTGGTTCATAAACATTTGAACATCTAAGAGATAGCCCTAACAACAGCAAAAGAAACAATAGACAAATCTCCTGTTATTTTATTTTTTGTATTTTATTTTTCTATCAATGTTGTACTCAAAGGGAACAGCAGACTGTGTTGTGGCAGGTAGCAAGTAGATCAGTGACTTAGCACACTGGCTGCATGATCTGGAGATTGTGGGTTCAAACCCCACTCAAATCTTTACTTGCCAAAATCTGCCATTGACCCCCATTCTGAATTTCTCAAATTTGAAAGCACTATATTTCTAAAACGATGAAACATTTCAAAGATTCCTTTTCAGGCAAACATGTCCACCGTAAGATGAACCTAAGTAGGCTAGAATGGGGTTGCTATGTGTAAGTATGTAGGACTAGTAGCATGCCAAAGTTTGTGCTATTGCCATAGAGAATGCATTGGGCGTTTAAGTTAAATAACTCAGGAACTACAAAACATTTCAAAGTAAAAAGTTCCAGCATGTGTCTCCACAGTAAGCTGAATAATAAAAAGTGTGAATGGAGTTTCTAGGTGAAAGTGCTTTTTTTACGTGCCAATGTCTGCCATTGAGCCCCATTGTTAATGTCTCAAATTTGAAAGCACTATATTTCTAAAACTATAAAAGATTTCAAAGATTCCTTTTCAGGCAAACATGTCCACCGTAAGATGAACCTAAGTAGGCTAGAATGGGGTTGCTAGGTGTAAGTATGTAGGACTAGTAGCATGCCAAAGTTTGTGCTATTGCCATAGAGAATGCATTGGGCGTTTAAGTTAAATAACTCAGGAACTACAAAACATTTCAAAGTAAAAAGTTCCAGCATCTGTCTCCACAGTAAGCTGAATAATAAAAAGTGTGAATGGAGTTTCTAGGTGAAAGTGCTTTTTTGACGTGCCAAAGTCTGCCATTGAGTGCCATTGTAAATGTCTCAAATTTAAAAGCACTATTTCTAAAACTATGAAACATTTCAAAGATTCCTTTTCAGGCAAACATGTCCACCGTAAGATGAACCTAAGTAGGCTAGAATGGGGTTGCTATGTGTAAGTATGTAGGACTAGTAGCATGCCAACGTTTGTGCTATTGCCATAGAGAATGCATTGGGCGTTTAAGTTCAATAACTCAGGAACTACAAAACATTTAAAAGTAAAAAGTTCCAGCATGTGTCTCCACAGTAAGCTGAATAATAAAAAGTGTTAATGGAGTTTTTAGGTGAATGAATTTTTGACGTGCCACTATCTGCCATTAGAAATTTCTCAAATTTAAAGCACTATATTTCTAAAACTATGAAACATTTAAAAGATTCCTTTTCAGGCAAACATGTCCACCGTAAGATGAACCTAAATAGGTTTGAATGGGGATTCTAGGTGTAACTATGTAGGACTAGTAGCATGCCAAAGTTATAATTTTTTTCGGACGGCTTACTATAGCATGTCGTTTTTCGTGATTTTGGACTATTTGAAAAAAAGATGAAAATCATGAAAAAACGACATACTATAGTTCATGGCTTCGGACGGCATACTATAGCATGTCGTTTTTCATGATTTTGGAGGATTTGAAAAAAAGAGGAAAATCATGAAAAAACGACATACTATAGTCCATGGTTTGGTACGGCATAATATATTTTGTCATATTTTCATGATTTTGGGACACTGTCAGAGCCAGGACTTGAACCTGCAGCCTCCTGATTCCCAGGCAGGCTCTGTACCCAGTGAGCCACTGTGCATGCTGTTATTAAAAGGCCGAATAGATAATGACAGAAGAGCCAGAGACTTGTTTCCATTGTGGTTCATAAACATTCGAACATAACAACAGCAAAAGAAACAAAAGACAAATCTCCTGTTATTTTATTTTTTGTATTTTATTTTTGTATCAATGTTGTACTCAAAGGGAACAGCAGACTGTGTTGTGGCAGGTAGCAAGTAGATCAGTGACTTAGCACACTGGCTCCATGATCTGGAGATTGTGGGTTCAAACCCCACTCAAATCTTTACTTGCCAAAATCTGCCATTGACCCCCATTCTGAATTTCTCAAATTTGAAAGCACTATATTTCTAAAAATATGAAACATTTCAAAGATTCCTTTTCAGGCAAACATGTCCACCGTAAGATGAACCTAAGTAGGCTAGAATGGGGTTGCTATGTGTAAGTATGTAGGACTAGTAGCATGCCAAAGTTTGTGCTATTGCCATAGAGAATGCATTGGGCGTTTAAGTTAAATAACTCAGGAACTACAAAACATTTCAAAGTAAAAAAATCCAGCATGTGTCTCCACAGTAAACTGAATAATAAAAAGTGTGAATGGAGTTTTTAGGTGAAAGTGCTTTTTTGACGTGCCAATGTCTGCCATTGAGCCCCATTGTAAATGTCTCAAATTTGAAAGCACTATATTTCTAAAACGATGAAACATTTCAAAGATTCCTTTTCAGGCAAACATGTCCACTGTAAGATGAACCTAAATAGGATTGAATGGGGTTTCTAGGTGTAAGTATGTAGGACTAGTAACATGCCAAAGTTTGTGCTATTGCCATTGGGAATGCATTGGGCGTTTAACTTAAATAACTCAAACTACAAAACATTTCAAAGTAAAACGTTCCAGCATGTGTCTCCACAGAAAGCTGAATTATAAAAAGTGTGAATGGAGTTTCTAGGTGAATGAATTTTTGATGTGCCACTATCTGCCATTAGAAATTTCTCAAATTTAAAGCACTATATTTCTAAAACTATGAAACATTTCAAAGATTCCTTTTCAGGCAAACATGTCCACCGTAAGATGAACTAAATAGGTTTGAATGGGGATTCTAGGTGTAAGTATGTAGGACTAGTAGCATGCCAAAGTTATAACTTTTTTTTCGGACGGCTTACTATAGCATGTCGTTTTTCGTGATTTTGGACTATTTGAAGAAAAGATGAAAATCATGAAAAAACGACATACTATAGTCCATGGTTTGGGACGGCATAATATATTTTGTCATATTTTCATGATTTTGGGACACTATGTCAGAGCCAGGACTTGAACCTGCAGCCTCCTGATTCCCAGGCAGACTCTGTACCCAGTGAGCCACTGTGCATGCTGTTCTTAAAAGGCCGAATAGATAATGACAGAAGAGCCAGAGACTTATTTCCATTGTGGTTCAAAAACATTCGAACATAACAACAGCAAAAGAAACAATAGACAAATCTCCTATTATTTTATTTTTTGTATTTTATTTTTGTATCAATGTTGTACTCAAAGGGAACAGCAGACTGTGTTGTGGCAGGTAGCAAGTAGATCAGTGACTTAGCACACTGGCTGCATGATCTGGCCATTGTGGGTTCAAACCCCACTCAAATCTTTACTTGCCAAAATCTGCCATTGACCCCCATTCTGAATTTCTCAAATTTGAAAGCACTATATTTCTAAAACTATGAAACATTTCAAAGATTCCTTTTCAGGCAAACATGTCCACCGTAAGATGAACCTAAGTAGGCTAGAATGGGGTTGCTAGGTGTAAGTATGTAGGACTAGTAGCATGCCAAAGTTTGTGCTATTGCCATAGAGAATGCATTGGGCGTTTAAGTTAAATAACTCAGGAACTACAAAACATTTCAAAGTAAAAAGTTCCAGCATCTGTCTCCACAGTAAGCTGAATAATAAAAAGTGTGAATGGAGTTTCTAGGTGAAAGTGCTTTTTTGACGTGCCAAAGTCTGCCATTGAGTGCCATTGTAAATGTCTCAAATTTAAAAGCACTATATTTCTAAAACTATGAAACATTTCAAAGATTCCTTTTCAGGCAAACATGTCCACCGTAAGATGAACCTAAGTAGGCTAGAATGGGGTTGCTATGTGTAAGTATGTAGGACTAGTAGCATGCCAACGTTTGTGCTATTGCCATAAAGAATGCATTGGGCGTTTAAGTTCAATAACTCAGGAACTACAAAACATTTAAAAGTAAAAAGTTCCAGCATGTGTCTCCACAGTAAGCTGAATAATAGTTTTTAGGTGAATGAATTTTTGACGTGCCACTATCTGCCATTAGAAATTTCTCAAATTTAAAGCACTATATTTCTAAAACTATGAAACATTTAAAAGATTCCTTTTCAGGCAAACATGTCCACCGTAAGATGAACCTAAATAGGTTTGAATGGGGATTCTAGGTGTAACTATGTAGGACTAGTAGCATGCCAAAGTTAATTTTTTTTTCGGACGGCTTACTATAGCATGTCGTTTTTCGTGATTTTGGACTATTTGAAAAAAAGATGAAAATCATGAAAAAACAACATACTATAGTTCATGGCTTCGGACGGCATACTATAGCATGTCGTTTTTCATGATTTTGGAGGATTTGAAAAAAAGAGGAAAATCATGAAAAAACGACATACTATAGTCCATGGTTTGGTACGAAATAATATATTTTGTCATATTTTCATGATTTTGGGACACTGTCAGAGCCAGGACTTGAACCTGCAGCCTCCTGATTCCCAGGCAGGCTCTGTACCCAGTGAGCCACTGTGCATGCTGTTCTTAAAAGGCCGAATAGATAATGACAGAAGAGCCAGAGACTTGTTTCCATTGTGGTTCATAAACATTCGAACATAACAACAGCAAAAGAAACAAAAGACAAATCTCCTGTTATTTTATTTTTTGTATTTTATTTTTGTATCAATGTTGTACTCAAAGGGAACAGCAGACTGTGTTGTGGCAGGTAGCAAGTAGATCAGTGACTTAGCACACTGGCTCCATGATCTGGAGATTGTGGGTTCAAACCCCACTCAAATCTTTACTTGCCAAAATCTGCCATTGACCCCCATTCTGAATTTCTCAAATTTGAAAGCACTATATTTCTAAAAATATGAAACATTTCAAAGATTCCTTTTCAGGCAAACATGTCCACCGTAAGATGAACCTAAGTAGGCTAGAATGGGGTTGCTATGTGTAAGTATGTAGGACTAGTAGCATGCCAAAGTTTGTGCTATTGCCATAGAGAATGCATTGGGCGTTTAAGTTAAATAACTCAGGAACTACAAAACATTTCAAAGTAAAAAAATCCAGCATGTGTCTCCACAGTAAACTGAATAATAAAAAGTGTGAATGGAGTTTTTAGGTGAAAGTGCTTTTTTGACGTGCCAATGTCTGCCATTGAGCCCCATTGTAAATGTCTCAAATTTGAAAGCACTATATTTCTAAAACGATGAAACATTTCAAAGATTCCTTTTCAGGCAAACATGTCCACTGTAAGATGAACCTAAATAGGATTGAATGGGGTTTCTAGGTGTAAGTATGTAGGACTAGTAACATGCCAAAGTTTGTGCTATTGCCATTGGGAATGCATTGGGCGTTTAACTTAAATAACTCAAACTACAAAACATTTCAAAGTAAAACGTTCCAGCATGTGTCTCCACAGAAAGCTGAATTATAAAAAGTGTGAATGGAGTTTCTAGGTGAATGAATTTTTGATGTGCCACTATCTGCCATTAGAAATTTCTCAAATTTAAAGCACTATATTTCTAAAACTATGAAACATTTCAAAGATTCCTTTTCAGGCAAACATGTCCACCGTAAGATGAACTAAATAGGTTTGAATGGGGATTCTAGGTGTAAGTATGTAGGACTAGTAGCATGCCAAAGTTATAACTTTTTTTTCGGACGGCTTACTATAGCATGTCGTTTTTCGTGATTTTGGACTATTTGAAGAAAAGATGAAAATCATGAAAAAACGACATACTATAGTCCATGGTTTGGGACGGCATAATATATTTTGTCATATTTTCATGATTTTGGGACACTATGTCAGAGCCAGGACTTGAACCTGCAGCCTCCTGATTCCCAGGCAGACTCTGTACCCAGTGAGCCACTGTGCATGCTGTTCTTAAAAGGCCGAATAGATAATGACAGAAGAGCCAGAGACTTATTTCCATTGTGGTTCAAAAACATTCGAACATAACAACAGCAAAAGAAACAATAGACAAATCTCCTATTATTTTATTTTTTGTATTTTATTTTTGTATCAATGTTGTACTCAAAGGGAACAGCAGACTGTGTTGTGGCAGGTAGCAAGTAGATCAGTGACTTAGCACACTGGCTGCATGATCTGGCCATTGTGGGTTCAAACCCCACTCAAATCTTTACTTGCCAAAATCTGCCATTGACCCCCATTCTGAATTTCTCAAATTTGAAAGCACTATATTTCTAAAACTATGAAACATTTCAAAGATTCCTTTTCAGGCAAACATGTCCACCGTAAGATGAACCTAAGTAGGCTAGAATGGGGTTGCTAGGTGTAAGTATGTAGGACTAGTAGCATGCCAAAGTTTGTGCTATTGCCATAGAGAATGCATTGGGCGTTTAAGTTAAATAACTCAGGAACTACAAAACATTTCAAAGTAAAAAGTTCCAGCATCTGTCTCCACAGTAAGCTGAATAATAAAAAGTGTGAATGGAGTTTCTAGGTGAAAGTGCTTTTTTGACGTGCCAAAGTCTGCCATTGAGTGCCATTGTAAATGTCTCAAATTTAAAAGCACTATATTTCTAAAACTATGAAACATTTCAAAGATTCCTTTTCAGGCAAACATGTCCACCGTAAGATGAACCTAAGTAGGCTAGAATGGGGTTGCTATGTGTAAGTATGTAGGACTAGTAGCATGCCAACGTTTGTGCTATTGCCATAAAGAATGCATTGGGCGTTTAAGTTCAATAACTCAGGAACTACAAAACATTTAAAAGTAAAAAGTTCCAGCATGTGTCTCCACAGTAAGCTGAATAATAGTTTTTAGGTGAATGAATTTTTGACGTGCCACTATCTGCCATTAGAAATTTCTCAAATTTAAAGCACTATATTTCTAAAACTATGAAACATTTAAAAGATTCCTTTTCAGGCAAACATGTCCACCGTAAGATGAACCTAAATAGGTTTGAATGGGGATTCTAGGTGTAACTATGTAGGACTAGTAGCATGCCAAAGTTAAATTTTTTTTCGGACGGCTTACTATAGCATGTCGTTTTTCGTGATTTTGGACTATTTGAAAAAAAGATGAAAATCATGAAAAAACAACATACTATAGTTCATGGCTTCGGACGGCATACTATAGCATGTCGTTTTTCATGATTTTGGAGGATTTGAAAAAGAAGATGAAAATCATGAAAAAACGACATACTATAGTCCATGGTTTGGGACGGCATAATATATTTTGTCATATTTTCATGATTTTGGGACACTATGTCAGAGCCAGGACTTGAACCTACAGCCTCCTGATTCCCAGGCAGGCTCTGTACCCAGTGAGCCACTGTGCATGCTGTTCTTAAAAGGCCGAATAAATAATGACAGAAGAGCCAGAGACTTGTTTCCATTGTGGTTCATAAACATTTGAACATAACAGCAAAAGAAACAATAGACAAATCTCCTGTTATTTTATTTTTTGTATTTTATTTTTGTATCAATGTTGTACTCAAAGGGAACAGCAGACTGTGTTGTGGCAGGTAGCAAGTAGATCAGTGACTTAGCACACTGGCTGCATGATCTGGCCTGGAGATTGTGGGTTCAAACCCCACTCAAATCTTTACTTGCCAAAATCTGCCATTGAGCCCCATTGTTAATGTCTCAAATTTGAAAGCACTATATTTCTAAAACTATAAAAAATTTCAAAGATTCCTTTTCAGGCAAACATGTCCACCGTAAGATGAACCTAAGTAGGCTAGAATGGGGTTGCTAGGTGTAAGTATGTAGGACTAGTAGCATGCCAAATTTTGTGCTATTACCATAGAGAATGCATTGGGCGTTTAAGTTAAATAACTCAGGAACTACAAAACATTTCAAAGTAAAACGTTCCAGCATGTGTCTCCACAGTAAGCTGAATAATAAAAAGTGTGAATGGAGTTTCTAGGTGAAAGTGCTTTTTTGACGTGCCAAAGTCTGCCATTGAGCCCCATTGTAAATGTCTCAAATTTAAAAGTACTATATTTCTAAAACTATGAAACATTTCAAAGATTCCTTTTCAGGCAAACATGTCCACCGTAAGATGAACCTAAGTAGGCTAGAATGGGGTTGCTATGTGTAAGTATGTAGGACTAGTAGCATGCCAAAGTTTGTGCTATTGCCATAGAGAATGCATTGGGCGTTTAAGTTAAATAACTCAGGAACTACAAAACATTTCAAAGTAAAAAAATCCAGCATGTGTCTCCACAGTAAACTGAATAATAAAAAGTGTGAATGGAGTTTTTAGGTGAAAGTGCTTTTTTGACGTGCCAATGTCTGCCATTGAGCCCCATTGTAAATGTCTCAAATTTGAAAGCACTATATTTCTAAAACGATGAAACATTTCAAAGATTCCTTTTCAGGCAAACATGTCCACTGTAAGATGAACCTAAATAGGATTGAATGGGGTTTCTAGGTGTAAGTATGTAGGACTAGTAACATGCCAAAGTTTGTGCTATTGCCATTGGGAATGCATTGGGCGTTTAACTTAAATAACTCAGAAACTACAAAACATTTCAAAGTAAAACGTTCCAGCATGTGTCTCCACAGAAAGCTGAATTATAAAAAGTGTGAATGGAGTTTCTAGGTGAATGAATTTTTGACGTGCCACTATCTGCCATTAGAAATTTCTCAAATTTAAAGCACTATATTTCTAAAACTATGAAACATTTCAAAGATTCCTTTTCAGGCAAACATGTCCACCGTAAGATGAACCTAAATAGGTTTGAATGGGGATTCTAGGTGTAAGTATGTAGGACTAGTAGCATGCCAAAGTTATAACTTTTTTTTCGGACGGCTTACTATAGCATGTCGTTTTTCGTGATTTTGGACTATTTGAAAAAAAGATGAAAATCATGAAAAAACGACATACTATAGTCCATGGTTTGGGACGGCATAATATATTTTGTCATATTTTCATGATTTTGGGACACTATGTCAGAGCCAGGACTTGAACCTGCAGCCTCGTGATTCCCAGGCAGACTCTGTACCCAGTGAGCCACTGTGCATGCTGTTCTTAAAAGGCCGAATAGATAATGACAGAAGAGCCAGAGACTTATTTCCATTGTGGTTCAAAAACATTCGAACATAACAGCAAAAGAAACAATAGACAAATCTCCTATTATTTTTTTTTTGTATTTTATTTTTGTATCAATGTTGTACTCAAAGGGAACAGCAGACTGTGTTGTGGCAGGTAGCAAGTAGATCAGTGACTTAGCACACTGGCTGCATGATCTGGAGATTGTGGGTTCAAACCCCACTCAAATCTTTACTTGCCAAAATCTGCCATTGACCCCCATTCTGAATTTCTCAAATTTGAAAGCACTATATTTCTAAAACTATGAAACATTTCAAAGATTCCTTTTCAGGCAAACATGTCCACCGTAAGATGAACCTAAGTAGGCTAGAATGGGGTTGCTAGGTGTAAGTATGTAGGACTAGTAGCATGCCAAAGTTTGTGCTATTGCCATAGAGAATGCATTGGGCGTTTAAGTTAAATAACTCAGGAACTACAAAACATTTCAAAGTAAAAAGTTCCAGCATCTGTCTCCACAGTAAGCTGAATAATAAAAAGTGTGAATGGAGTTTCTAGGTGAAAGTGCTTTTTTGACGTGCCAAAGTCTGCCATTGAGTGCCATTGTAAATGTCTCAAATTTAAAAGCACTATATTTCTAAAACTATGAAACATTTCAAAGATTCCTTTTCAGGCAAACATGTCCACCGTAAGATGAACCTAAGTAGGCTAGAATGGGGTTGCTATGTGTAAGTATGTAGGACTAGTAGCATGCCAACGTTTGTGCTATTGCCATAGAGAATGCATTGGGCGTTTAAGTTCAATAACTCAGGAACTACAAAACATTTAAAAGTAAAAAGTTCCAGCATGTGTCTCCACAGTAAGCTGAATAATAAAAAGTGTTAATGGAGTTTTTAGGTGAATGAATTTTTGACGTGCCACTATCTGCCATTAGAAATTTCTCAAATTTAAAGCACTATATTTCTAAAACTATGAAACATTTAAAAGATTCCTTTTCAGGCAAACATGTCCACCGTAAGATGAACCTAAATAGGTTTGAATGGGGATTCTAGGTGTAACTATGTAGGACTAGTAGCATGCCAAAGTTATAATTTTTTTCGGACGGCTTACTATAGCATGTCGTTTTTCGTGATTTTGGACTATTTGAAAAAAAGATGAAAATCATGAAAAAACGACATACTATAGTTCATGGCTTCGGACGGCATACTATAGCATGTCGTTTTTCATGATTTTGGAGGATTTGAAAAAAAGAGGAAAATCATGAAAAAACGACATACTAAAGTCCATGGTTTGGGACGGCATAATATATTTTGTCATATTTTCATGATTTTGGGACACTGTCAGAGCCAGGACTTGAACCTGCAGCCTCCTGATTCCCAGGCAGGCTCTGTACCCAGTGAGCCACTGCGCATGCTGTTCTTAAAAGGCCGAATAGATAATGACAGAAGAGCCAGAGACTTATTTCCATTGTGGTTCAAAAACATTCGAACATAACAACAGCAAAAGAAACAATAGACAAATCTCCTATTATTTTTTTTTTGTATTTTATTTTTGTATCAATGTTGTACTCAAAGGGAACAGCAGACTGTGTTGTGGCAGGTAGCAAGTAGATCAGTGACTTAGCACACTGGCTGCATGATCTGGAGATTGTGGGTTCAAACCCCACTCAAATCTTTACTTGCCAAAATCTGCCATTGACCCCCATTCTGAATTTCTCAAATTTGAAAGCACTATATTTCTAAAACTATGAAACATTTCAAAGATTCCTTTTCAGGCAAACATGTCCACCGTAAGATGAACCTAAGTAGGCTAGAATGGGGTTGCTAGGTGTAAGTATGTAGGACTAGTAGCATGCCAAAGTTTGTGCTATTGCCATAGAGAATGCATTGGGCGTTTAAGTTAAATAACTCAGGAACTACAAAACATTTCAAAGTAAAAAGTTCCAGCATCTGTCTCCACAGTAAGCTGAATAATAAAAAGTGTGAATGGAGTTTCTAGGTGAAAGTGCTTTTTTGACGTGCCAAAGTCTGCCATTGAGTGCCATTGTAAATGTCTCAAATTTAAAAGCACTATATTTCTAAAACTATGAAACATTTCAAAGATTCCTTTTCAGGCAAACATGTCCACCATAAGATGAACCTAAGTAGGCTAGAATGGGGTTGCTATGTGTAAGTATGTAGGACTAGTAGCATGCCAACGTTTGTGCTATTGCCATAGAGAATGCATTGGGCGTTTAAGTTCAATAACTCAGGAACTACAAAACATTTAAAAGTAAAAAGTTCCAGCATGTGTCTCCACAGTAAGCTGAATAATAAAAAGTGTTAATGGAGTTTTTAGGTGAATGAATTTTTGACGTGCCACTATCTGCCATTAGAAATTTCTCAAATTTAAAGCACTATATTTCTAAAACTATGAAACATTTAAAAGATTCCTTTTCAGGCAAACATGTCCACCGTAAGATGAACCTAAATAGGTTTGAATGGGGATTCTAGGTGTAACTATGTAGGACTAGTAGCATGCCAAAGTTATAATTTTTTTCGGACGGCTTACTATAGCATGTCGTTTTTCGTGATTTTGGACTATTTGAAAAAAAGATGAAAATCATGAAAAAACGACATACTATAGTTCAT
Source organism: Electrona antarctica (assembly GCF_951216825.1). NCBI lineage: Eukaryota > Metazoa > Chordata > Actinopteri > Myctophiformes > Myctophidae > Electrona > Electrona antarctica. The sequence goes on along the minus strand of NC_136796.1, from coordinate 28,182,361 downwards.
GGCTTCGGACGGCATACTATAGCATGTCGTTTTTCATGATTTTGGAGGATTTGAAAAAAAGAGGAAAATCATGAAAAAACGACATACTATAGTCCATGGTTTGGGACGGCATAATATATTTTGTCATATTTTCATGATTTTGGGACACTGTCAGAGCCAGGACTTGAACCTGCAGCCTCCTGATTCCCAGGCAGGCTCTGTACCCAGTGAGCCACTGTGCATGCTGTTCTTAAAAGGCCGAATAGATAATGACAGAAGAGCCAGAGACTTGTTTCCATTGTGGTTCATAAACATTCGAACATAACAACAGCAAAAGAAACAAAAGACAAATCTCCTGTTATTTTATTTTTTGTATTTTATTTTTGTATCAATGTTGTACTCAAAGGGAACAGCAGACTGTGTTGTGGCAGGTAGCAAGTAGATCAGTGACTTAGCACACTGGCTGCATGATCTGGCCATTGTGGGTTCAAACCCCACTCAAATCTTTACTTGCCAAAATCTGCCATTGACCCCCATTCTGAATTTCTCAAATTTGAAAGCACTATATTTCTAAAACTATGAAACATTTCAAAGATTCCTTTTCAGGCAAACATGTCCACCGTAAGATGAACCTAAGTAGGCTAGAATGGGGTTGCTAGGTGTAAGTATGTAGGACTAGTAGCATGCCAAAGTTTGTGCTATTGCCATAGAGAATGCATTGGGCGTTTAAGTTAAATAACTCAGGAACTACAAAACATTTCAAAGTAAAAAGTTCCAGCATCTGTCTCCACAGTAAGCTGAATAATAAAAAGTGTGAATGGAGTTTCTAGGTGAAAGTGCTTTTTTGACGTGCCAAAGTCTGCCATTGAGTGCCATTGTAAATGTCTCAAATTTAAAAGCACTATATTTCTAAAACTATGAAACATTTCAAAGATTCCTTTTCAGGCAAACATGTCCACCGTAAGATGAACCTAAGTAGGCTAGAATGGGGTTGCTATGTGTAAGTATGTAGGACTAGTAGCATGCCAACGTTTGTGCTATTGCCATAAAGAATGCATTGGGCGTTTAAGTTCAATAACTCAGGAACTACAAAACATTTAAAAGTAAAAAGTTCCAGCATGTGTCTCCACAGTAAGCTGAATAATAGTTTTTAGGTGAATGAATTTTTGACGTGCCACTATCTGCCATTAGAAATTTCTCAAATTTAAAGCACTATATTTCTAAAACTATGAAACATTTAAAAGATTCCTTTTCAGGCAAACATGTCCACCGTAAGATGAACCTAAATAGGTTTGAATGGGGATTCTAGGTGTAACTATGTAGGACTAGTAGCATGCCAAAGTTAAATTTTTTTTCGGACGGCTTACTATAGCATGTCGTTTTTCGTGATTTTGGACTATTTGAAAAAAAGATGAAAATCATGAAAAAACAACATACTATAGTTCATGGCTTCGGACGGCATACTATAGCATGTCGTTTTTCATGATTTTGGAGGATTTGAAAAAGAAGATGAAAATCATGAAAAAACGACATACTATAGTCCATGGTTTGGGACGGCATAATATATTTTGTCATATTTTCATGATTTTGGGACACTATGTCAGAGCCAGGACTTGAACCTACAGCCTCCTGATTCCCAGGCAGGCTCTGTACCCAGTGAGCCACTGTGCATGCTGTTCTTAAAAGGCCGAATAAATAATGACAGAAGAGCCAGAGACTTGTTTCCATTGTGGTTCATAAACATTTGAACATAACAGCAAAAGAAACAATAGACAAATCTCCTGTTATTTTATTTTTTGTATTTTATTTTTGTATCAATGTTGTACTCAAAGGGAACAGCAGACTGTGTTGTGGCAGGTAGCAAGTAGATCAGTGACTTAGCACACTGGCTGCATGATCTGGCCTGGAGATTGTGGGTTCAAACCCCACTCAAATCTTTACTTGCCAAAATCTGCCATTGAGCCCCATTGTTAATGTCTCAAATTTGAAAGCACTATATTTCTAAAACTATAAAAAATTTCAAAGATTCCTTTTCAGGCAAACATGTCCACCGTAAGATGAACCTAAGTAGGCTAGAATGGGGTTGCTAGGTGTAAGTATGTAGGACTAGTAGCATGCCAAATTTTGTGCTATTACCATAGAGAATGCATTGGGCGTTTAAGTTAAATAACTCAGGAACTACAAAACATTTCAAAGTAAAACGTTCCAGCATGTGTCTCCACAGTAAGCTGAATAATAAAAAGTGTGAATGGAGTTTCTAGGTGAAAGTGCTTTTTTGACGTGCCAAAGTCTGCCATTGAGCCCCATTGTAAATGTCTCAAATTTAAAAGTACTATATTTCTAAAACTATGAAACATTTCAAAGATTCCTTTTCAGGCAAACATGTCCACCGTAAGATGAACCTAAGTAGGCTAGAATGGGGTTGCTATGTGTAAGTATGTAGGACTAGTAGCATGCCAAAGTTTGTGCTATTGCCATAGAGAATGCATTGGGCGTTTAAGTTAAATAACTCAGGAACTACAAAACATTTCAAAGTAAAAAAATCCAGCATGTGTCTCCACAGTAAACTGAATAATAAAAAGTGTGAATGGAGTTTTTAGGTGAAAGTGCTTTTTTGACGTGCCAATGTCTGCCATTGAGCCCCATTGTAAATGTCTCAAATTTGAAAGCACTATATTTCTAAAACGATGAAACATTTCAAAGATTCCTTTTCAGGCAAACATGTCCACTGTAAGATGAACCTAAATAGGATTGAATGGGGTTTCTAGGTGTAAGTATGTAGGACTAGTAACATGCCAAAGTTTGTGCTATTGCCATTGGGAATGCATTGGGCGTTTAACTTAAATAACTCAGAAACTACAAAACATTTCAAAGTAAAACGTTCCAGCATGTGTCTCCACAGAAAGCTGAATTATAAAAAGTGTGAATGGAGTTTCTAGGTGAATGAATTTTTGACGTGCCACTATCTGCCATTAGAAATTTCTCAAATTTAAAGCACTATATTTCTAAAACTATGAAACATTTCAAAGATTCCTTTTCAGGCAAACATGTCCACCGTAAGATGAACCTAAATAGGTTTGAATGGGGATTCTAGGTGTAAGTATGTAGGACTAGTAGCATGCCAAAGTTATAACTTTTTTTTCGGACGGCTTACTATAGCATGTCGTTTTTCGTGATTTTGGACTATTTGAAAAAAAGATGAAAATCATGAAAAAACGACATACTATAGTCCATGGTTTGGGACGGCATAATATATTTTGTCATATTTTCATGATTTTGGGACACTATGTCAGAGCCAGGACTTGAACCTGCAGCCTCGTGATTCCCAGGCAGACTCTGTACCCAGTGAGCCACTGTGCATGCTGTTCTTAAAAGGCCGAATAGATAATGACAGAAGAGCCAGAGACTTATTTCCATTGTGGTTCAAAAACATTCGAACATAACAGCAAAAGAAACAATAGACAAATCTCCTATTTTTTTTTTTTTGTATTTTATTTTTGTATCAATGTTGTACTCAAAGGGAACAGCAGACTGTGTTGTGGCAGGTAGCAAGTAGATCAGTGACTTAGCACACTGGCTGCATGATCTGGAGATTGTGGGTTCAAACCCCACTCAAATCTTTACTTGCCAAAATCTGCCATTGACCCCCATTCTGAATTTCTCAAATTTGAAAGCACTATATTTCTAAAACTATGAAACATTTCAAAGATTCCTTTTCAGGCAAACATGTCCACCGTAAGATGAACCTAAGTAGGCTAGAATGGGGTTGCTAGGTGTAAGTATGTAGGACTAGTAGCATGCCAAAGTTTGTGCTATTGCCATAGAGAATGCATTGGGCGTTTAAGTTAAATAACTCAGGAACTACAAAACATTTCAAAGTAAAAAGTTCCAGCATCTGTCTCCACAGTAAGCTGAATAATAAAAAGTGTGAATGGAGTTTCTAGGTGAAAGTGCTTTTTTGACGTGCCAAAGTCTGCCATTGAGTGCCATTGTAAATGTCTCAAATTTAAAAGCACTATATTTCTAAAACTATGAAACATTTCAAAGATTCCTTTTCAGGCAAACATGTCCACCGTAAGATGAACCTAAGTAGGCTAGAATGGGGTTGCTATGTGTAAGTATGTAGGACTAGTAGCATGCCAACGTTTGTGCTATTGCCATAGAGAATGCATTGGGCGTTTAAGTTCAATAACTCAGGAACTACAAAACATTTAAAAGTAAAAAGTTCCAGCATGTGTCTCCACAGTAAGCTGAATAATAAAAAGTGTTAATGGAGTTTTTAGGTGAATGAATTTTTGACGTGCCACTATCTGCCATTAGAAATTTCTCAAATTTAAAGCACTATATTTCTAAAACTATGAAACATTTAAAAGATTCCTTTTCAGGCAAACATGTCCACCGTAAGATGAACCTAAATAGGTTTGAATGGGGATTCTAGGTGTAACTATGTAGGACTAGTAGCATGCCAAAGTTATAATTTTTTTCGGACGGCTTACTATAGCATGTCGTTTTTCGTGATTTTGGACTATTTGAAAAAAAGATGAAAATCATGAAAAAACGACATACTATAGTTCATGGCTTCGGACGGCATACTATAGCATGTCGTTTTTCATGATTTTGGAGGATTTGAAAAAAAGAGGAAAATCATGAAAAAACGACATACTAAAGTCCATGGTTTGGGACGGCATAATATATTTTGTCATATTTTCATGATTTTGGGACACTGTCAGAGCCAGGACTTGAACCTGCAGCCTCCTGATTCCCAGGCAGGCTCTGTACCCAGTGAGCCACTGCGCATGCTGTTCTTAAAAGGCCGAATAGATAATGACAGAAGAGCCAGAGACTTATTTCCATTGTGGTTCAAAAACATTCGAACATAACAACAGCAAAAGAAACAATAGACAAATCTCCTATTATTTTTTTTTTGTATTTTATTTTTGTATCAATGTTGTACTCAAAGGGAACAGCAGACTGTGTTGTGGCAGGTAGCAAGTAGATCAGTGACTTAGCACACTGGCTGCATGATCTGGAGATTGTGGGTTCAAACCCCACTCAAATCTTTACTTGCCAAAATCTGCCATTGACCCCCATTCTGAATTTCTCAAATTTGAAAGCACTATATTTCTAAAACTATGAAACATTTCAAAGATTCCTTTTCAGGCAAACATGTCCACCGTAAGATGAACCTAAGTAGGCTAGAATGGGGTTGCTAGGTGTAAGTATGTAGGACTAGTAGCATGCCAAAGTTTGTGCTATTGCCATAGAGAATGCATTGGGCGTTTAAGTTAAATAACTCAGGAACTACAAAACATTTCAAAGTAAAAAGTTCCAGCATCTGTCTCCACAGTAAGCTGAATAATAAAAAGTGTGAATGGAGTTTCTAGGTGAAAGTGCTTTTTTGACGTGCCAAAGTCTGCCATTGAGTGCCATTGTAAATGTCTCAAATTTAAAAGCACTATATTTCTAAAACTATGAAACATTTCAAAGATTCCTTTTCAGGCAAACATGTCCACCATAAGATGAACCTAAGTAGGCTAGAATGGGGTTGCTATGTGTAAGTATGTAGGACTAGTAGCATGCCAACGTTTGTGCTATTGCCATAGAGAATGCATTGGGCGTTTAAGTTCAATAACTCAGGAACTACAAAACATTTAAAAGTAAAAAGTTCCAGCATGTGTCTCCACAGTAAGCTGAATAATAAAAAGTGTTAATGGAGTTTTTAGGTGAATGAATTTTTGACGTGCCACTATCTGCCATTAGAAATTTCTCAAATTTAAAGCACTATATTTCTAAAACTATGAAACATTTAAAAGATTCCTTTTCAGGCAAACATGTCCACCGTAAGATGAACCTAAATAGGTTTGAATGGGGATTCTAGGTGTAACTATGTAGGACTAGTAGCATGCCAAAGTTATAATTTTTTTCGGACGGCTTACTATAGCATGTCGTTTTTCGTGATTTTGGACTATTTGAAAAAAAGATGAAAATCATGAAAAAACGACATACTATAGTTCATGGCTTCGGACGGCATACTATAGCATGTCGTTTTTCATGATTTTGGAGGATTTGAAAAAAAGAGGAAAATCATGAAAAAACGACATACTATAGTCCATGGTTTGGGACGGCATAATATATTTTGTCATATTTTCATGATTTTGGGACACTGTCAGAGCCAGGACTTGAACCTGCAGCCTCCTGATTCCCAGGCAGGCTCTGTACCCAGTGAGCCACTGTGCATGCTGTTCTTAAAAGGCCGAATAGATAATGACAGAAGAGCCAGAGACTTGTTTCCATTGTGGTTCATAAACATTCGAACATAACAACAGCAAAAGAAACAAAAGACAAATCTCCTGTTATTTTATTTTTTGTATTTTATTTTTGTATCAATGTTGTACTCAAAGGGAACAGCAGACTGTGTTGTGGCAGGTAGCAAGTAGATCAGTGACTTAGCACACTGGCTGCATGATCTGGAGATTGTGGGTTCAAACCCCACTCAAATCTTTACTTGCCAAAATCTGCCATTGACCCCCATTCTGAATTTCTCAAATTTGAAAGCACTATATTTCTAAAACTATGAAACATTTCAAAGATTCCTTTTCAGGCAAACATGTCCACCGTAAGATGAACCTAAGTAGGCTAGAATGGGGTTGCTAGGTGTAAGTATGTAGGACTAGTAGCATGCCAAAGTTTGTGCTATTGCCATAGAGAATGCATTGGGCGTTTAAGTTAAATAACTCAGGAACTACAAAACATTTCAAAGTAAAAAGTTCCAGCATCTGTCTCCACAGTAAGCTGAATAATAAAAAGTGTGAATGGAGTTTCTAGGTGAATGAATTTTTGACGTGCCACTATCTGCCATTAGAAATTTCTCAAATTTAAAGCACTATATTTCTAAAACTATGAAACATTTCAAAGATTCCTTTTCAGGCAAACATGTCCACCGTAAGATGAACCTAAATAGGTTTGAATGGGGATTCTAGGTCTAAGTATGTAGGACTAGTAGCATGCCAAAGTTATATATTTTTTCGGACGGCTTACTATAGCTTGTCGTTTTTCGTGATTTTGGACTATTTGAAAAAAAGATGAAAATCATGAAAAAACGACATACTATAGTTCATGGCTTCGGACGGCATGTCGTTTTTCATGATTTTGGAGGATTTGAAAAAAGATGAAAATCATGAAAAAACGACATACTATAGTCCATGATTTGGGACGGCATAATATATTTTGTCATATTTTCATGATTTTGGGACACTATGTCAGAGCCAGGACTTGAACCTACAGCCTCCTGATTCCCAGGCAGGCTCTGTACCCAGTGAGCCACTGTGCATGCTGTTCTTAAAAGGCCGAATAAATAATGACAGAAGAGCCAGAGACTTGTTTCCATTGTGGTTCATAAACATTTGAACATAACAACAGCAAAAGAAACAATAGACAATTCTCCTGTTATTTTATTTTTTGTATTTTATTTTTGTATCAATGTTGTACTCAAAGGGAACAGCAGACTGTGTTGTGGCAGGTAGCAAGTAGATCAGTGACTTAGCACACTGGCTGCATGATCTGGAGATTGTGGGTTCAAACCCCACTCAAATCTTTACTTGCCAAAATCTGCCATTGCCCCTCATTCTGAATTTCTCAGATTTAAAAGCACTATATTTCTAAAACGATGAAAAATTTCAAAGATTCCTTTTCAGGCAAACATGTCCACCGTAAGATGAACCTAAGTAGGCTAGAATGGGGTTGCTATGTGTAAGTATGTAGGACTAGTAGCATGCCAAAGTTTGTGCTATTGCCATAGAGAATGCATTGGGCGTTTAAGTTAAATAACTCAGGAACTACAAAACATTTCAAAGTAAAACGTTCCAGCATGTGTCTCCACAGTAAGCTGAATAATAAAAAGTGTGAATGGAGTTTCTAGGTGAAAGTGCTTTTTTTACGTGCCAATGTCTGCCATTGAGCCCCATTGTTAATGTCTCAAATTTGAAAGCACTATATTTCTAAAACTATAAAAAATTTCAAAGATTCCTTTTCAGGCAAACATGTCCACCGTAAGATGAACCTAAGTAGGCTAGAATGGGGTTGCTAGGTGTAAGTATGTAGGACTAGTAGCATGCCAAATTTTGTGCTATTGCCATAGAGAATGCATTGGGCGTTTAAGTTAAATAACTCAGGAACTACAAAACATTTCAAAGTAAAACGTTCCAGCATGTGTCTCCACAGTAAGCTGAATAATAAAAAGTGTGAATGGAGTTTCTAGGTGAAAGTGCTTTTTTGACGTGCCAAAGTCTGCCATTGAGCCCCATTGTAAATGTCTCAAATTTAAAAGCACTATATTTCTAAAACTATGAAACATTTCAAAGATTCCTTTTCAGGCAAACATGTCCACCGTAAGATGAACCTAAGTAGGCTAGAATGGGGTTGCTAGGTGTAAGTATGTAGGACTAGTAGCATGCCAAAGTTTGTGCTATTGCCATAGAGAATGCATTGCGCGTTTAAGTTAAATAACTCAGGAACTACAAAACATTTCAAAGTAAAAAGTTCCAGCATCTGTCTCCACAGTAAGCTGAATAATAAAAAGTGTGAATGGAGTTTCTAGGTGAAAGTGCTTTTTTGACGTGCCAAAGTCTGCCATTGAGTGCCATTGTAAATGTCTCAAATTTAAAAGCACTATATTTCTAAAACTATGAAACATTTCAAAGATTCCTTTTCAGGCAAACATGTCCACCGTAAGATGAACCTAAGTAGGCTAGAATGGGGTTGCTATGTGTAAGTATGTAGGACTAGTAGCATGCCAACGTTTGTGCTATTGCCATAGAGAATGCATTGGGCGTTTAAGTTCAATAACTCAGGAACTACAAAACATTTAAAAGTAAAAAGTTCCAGCATGTGTCTCCACAGTAAGCTGAATAATAAAAAGTGTTAATGGAGTTTTTAGGTGAATGAATTTTTGACGTGCCACTATCTGCCATTAGAAATTTCTCAAATTTAAAGCACTATATTTCTAAAACTATGAAACATTTAAAAGATTCCTTTTCAGGCAAACATGTCCACCGTAAGATGAACCTAAATAGGTTTGAATGGGGATTCTAGGTGTAACTATGTAGGACTAGTAGCATGCCAAAGTTATAATTTTTTTCGGACGGCTTACTATAGCATGTCGTTTTTCGTGATTTTGGACTATTTGAAAAAAAGATGAAAATCATGAAAAAACGACATACTATAGTTCATGGCTTCGGACGGCATACTATAGCATGTCGTTTTTCATGATTTTGGAGGATTTGAAAAAAAGAGGAAAATCATGAAAAAACGACATACTATAGTCCATGGTTTGGGACGGCATAATATATTTTGTCATATTTTTATGATTTTGGGACACTGTCAGAGCCAGGACTTGAACCTGCAGCCTCCTGATTCCCAGGCAGGCTCTGTACCCAGTGAGCCACTGTGCATGCTGTTCTTAAAAGGCCGAATAGATAATGACAGAAGAGCCAGAGACTTGTTTCCATTGTGGTTCATAAACATTCGAACATAACAGCAAAAGAAACAAAAGACAAATCTCCTGTTATTTTATTTTTGTATCAATGTTGTACAGTGCTAATTTCACTTTGCAGCATGTTTTGGAGAATAACATCCAGAAGAGAACTGGAAAGAGATGGAAAGCTGAAGAGATTCTCAGAGAGCATGGTGGCCTCTGTGATAAGCTGCTGTCTATGTGAACCACAGGTCGTGGGTTCAAGTTCAGCCCATGGCCTCAGATGGCATACTATAGCATGCCATTTTTGAGGATTTGAAAAAAAGACGAAAATCACTCCGAGACCATGGGCTATAGCCCATGGCCTCGGACGGCATACTATAGCATGTCGTTCATTTTTGAGGATTTGAAAAAAGACGAAAATCACTCCGAGACAATGGACTATAGCCCATGGTCTCGGAGTGATTTTCGTCTTTTTTTCAAATCCTCAAAAATGATGAAAAACACTCCGAGACCATGGGCTATAGCCCATGGCCTCGGACGGCATACTATAGCATGCCGTTTTTCATCATTTTTGAGGATTTGAAAAAAAGATGAAAATCACTCAGAGACAATGGACTATAGCCCATGGTCTCGGAGTGATTTTCGTCTTTTTTTCAAATCCTCAAAAATGATGAAAAACACTCCGAGACCATGGGCTATAGCCCATGGCCTCGGACGGCATTCTATAGCATGCCGTTTTTCATCATTTTTGAGGATTTGAAAAAAAGATGAAAATCACTCTGAGACAATGGACTATAGCCCATGGTCTCGGAGTGATTTTCGTCTTTTTTTCAAATCCTCAAAAATGATGAAAAACACTCCGAGACCATGGGCTATAGCCCATGGCCTCGGACGGCATACTGTAATACCGTTTTTCATCATTTTTGAGGATTTGAAAAAATGATGAAAATCACTCTGAGACAATGGACTATAGCCCATATATATAGTTTTTCTCAGCTCAATCAACAGGACCAGAACACACCTGGGCTGGCTGCCAGGATCACATCCACCAATGGGGAGGCTGTCTGTGTCCTGTCATGGTTTCTCCTCTGTATTATCTGATTAACATCCACGATAACACTTAAAAGCACTAAAGACACCTTTGATGCACAGCACCATTCAATGCTCTGTACATGATCCCAAGGCCCCATTTGAAAAGTAACACCAAGAAGAACAACTTACAACTTAAAAATCACTGAGAGCTCAGTGCCACCCTTGTTAAGATGATGTCCATGTGAGCCAGAGGTTGTGAGTTCAAATCCAGCTGAGTTCCTGCTAATTTCACTTTGCAGCATGTTTTGGAGAATAACATCCAGAAGAGAAATGGAAAGAGATGGAAAGCTGAGGAGATTCTCGGAGAGCATGGTGGCCTCTGTGATAAGCTGCTGTCTATGTGAACCACAGGTCGTGGGTTCAAGTTCAGCCCATGGCCTCAGACGGCATACTATAGCATGCCATTTTTGAGGATTTGAAAAAAAGACGAAAATCACTCCGAGACCATGGGCTATAGCCCATGGCCTCGGACGGCATACTATAGCATGTCGTTTTTCATCATTTTTGAGGATTTGAAAAAAGACGAAAATCACTCCGAGACAATGGACTATAGCCCATGGTCTCGGAGTGATTTTCGTATTTTTTTCAAATCCTCAAAAATGATGAAAAACACTCTGAGACCATGGGCTATAGCCCATGGCCTCGGACGGCATACTATAGCATGCTGTTTTTCGACATTTTTGAGGATTTGAAAAAAAGACGAAAATCACTCTGAGACAATGGACTATAGCCCATGGTCTCGGAGTGATTTTCGTCTTTTTTTCAAATCCTCAAAAATGATGAAAAACACTCCGAGACCATGGGCTATAGCCCATGGCCTCGGACGGCATACTATAGCATGCCGTTTTTCATCATTTTTGAGGATTTGAAAAAAAGACGAAAATCATTCCGAGACAATGGACTATAGCCCATGGTCTCGGAGTGAATTTCGTCTTTTTTTCAAATCCTCAAAAATGATGAAAAACACTCCGAGACCATGGGCTATAGCCCATGGCCTCGGACGGCATACTATAGCATGCCGTTTTTCATCATTTTTGAGGATTTGAAAAAAAGACGAAAATCACTCAGAGACAATGGACTATAGCCCATGGTCTCGGAGTGATTTTCGTCTTTTTTTCAAATCCTCAAAAATGATGAAAAACACTCCGAGACCATGGGCTATAGCCCATGGCCTCGGACGGCATTCTATAGCATGCCGTTTTTCATCATTTTTGAGGATTTGAAAAAAAGATGAAAATCACTCCGAGACAATGGACTATAGCCCATATATATAGTTTTTCTCAGCTCAATCAACAGGACCAGAACACACCTGGGCTGGCTGCCAGAGGCTGTCTGTGTCCTGTCATGGTTTCTCCTCTGTATTATCTGATTAACATCCACGATAACACTTAAAAGCACTAAAGACACCTTTGATGCACAGCACCATTCAAATGCTCTGTACATGATCCCAAGGCCCCATTTGAAAAGTAACACCAAGAAGAACAACTGACAACTTAAAAATCACTGAGAGCTCAGTGGCACCCTTGTTAAGATGATGTCCATGTGAGCCAGAGGTTGTGAGTTCAAATCCAGCTGAGTTCCTGCTAATTTCACTTTGCAGCATGTTTTGGAGAATAACATCCAGAAGAGAAATGGAAAGAGATGGAAAGCTGAGGAGATTCTCAGAGAGCATGGTGGCCTCTGTGATAAGCTGCTGTCTATGTGAACCACAGGTCGTGGGTTCAAGTTCAGCCCATGGCCTCAGACGGCATACTATAGCATGCCATTTTTGAGGATTTGAAAAAAAGACGAAAATCACTCCGAGACCATGGGCTATAGCCCATGGCCTCGGACGGCATACTATAGCATGTCGTTTTTCATAATTTTTGAGGATTTGAAAAAAAACGAAAATCACTCCGAGACAATGGACTATAGCCCATGGTCTCGGAGTGATTTTCGTCTTTTTTTCAAATCCTCAAAAATTATGAAAAACACTCCGAGACCATGGGCTATAGCCCATGGCCTCGGACGGCATACTATAGCATACCGTTTTTCATCATTTTTGAGGATTTGAAAAAATGATGAAAATCACTCTGAGACAATGGACAATAGCCCATATATATAGTTTTTCTCAGCTCAATCAACAGGACCAGAACACACCTGGGCTGGCTGCCAGGATCACATCCACCAATGGGGAGGCTGTCTGTGTCCTGTCATGGTTTCTCCTCTGTATTATCTGATTAACATCCACGATAACACTTAAAAGCACTAAAGACACCTTTGATGCACAGCACCATTCAAATGCTCTGTACATGATCCCAAGGCCCCATTTGAAAAGTAACACCAAGAAGAACAACTTAAAACTTAAAAATCACTGAGAGCTCAGTGGCACCCTTGTAAAGATGATGTCCATGTGAGCAAGAGGTTGTGAGTTCAAATCCAGCTGAGTTCCTGCTAATTTCACTTTGCAGCATGTTTTGGAGAATAACATCCAGAAGAGAACTGGAAAGAGATGGAAAGCTGAGGAGATTCTCAGAGAGCATGGTGGCCTCTGTGATAAGCTGCTGTCTATGTGAACCACAGGTCGTGGGTTCAAGTTCAGCCCATGGCCTCAGACGGCATACTATAGCATGCCATTTTTGAGGATTTGAAAAATAGACGAAAATCACTCCGAGACCATGGGCTATAGCCCATGGCCTCGGACGGCATACTATAGCATGTCGTTTTTCATCATTTTTGAGGATTTGAAAAAAGACGAAAATCACTCCGAGACAATGGACTATAGCCCATGGTCTCGGAGTTATTTTCGTCTTTTTTTCAAATCCTCAAAAATGAAGAAAAACACTCTGAGACCATGGGCTATAGCCCATGGCCTCGGACGGCATACTATAGCATGCTGTTTTTCATCATTTTTGAGGATTTGAAAAAAAGACGAAAATCACTCCGAGACAATGGACTATAGCCCATGGTCTCGGAGTGATTTTCGTCTTTTTTTCAAATCCTCAAAAATGATGAAAAACACTCCGAGACCATGGGCTATAGCCCATGGCCTCGGACGGCATTCTATAGCATGCCGTTTTTCATCATTTTTGAGGATTTGAAAAAAAGATGAAAATCACTCCGAGACAATGGACTATAGCCCATATATATAGTTTTTCTCAGCTCAATCAACAGGACCAGAACACACCTGGGCTGGCTGCCAGAGGCTGTCTGTGTCCTGTCATGGTTTCTCCTCTGTATTATCTGATTAACATCCACGATAACACTTAAAAGCACTAAAGACACCTTTGATGCACAGCACCATTCAAATGCTCTGTACATGATCCCAAGGCCCCTTTTGAAAAGTAACACCAAGAAGAACAACTTACAACTTAAAAATCACTGAGAGCTCAGTGGCACCCTTGTTAAGATGATGTCCATGTGAGCCAGAGGTTGTGAGTTCAAATCCAGCTGAGTTCCTGCTAATTTCACTTTGCAGCATGTTTTGGAGAATAACATCCAGAAGAGAAATGGAAAGAGATGGAAAGCTGAGGAGATTCTCAGAGAGCATGGTGGCCTCTGTGATAAGCTGCTGTCTATGTGAACCACAGGTCGTGGGTTCAAGTTCAGCCCATGGCCTCAGACGGCATACTATAGCATGCCATTTTTGAGGATTTGAAAAAAAGACGAAAATCACTCCGAGACCATGGGCTATAGCCCATGGCCTCGGACGGCATACTATAGCATGTCGTTTTTCATAATTTTTGAGGATTTGAAAAAAAACGAAAATCACTCCGAGACAATGGACTATAGCCCATGGTCTCGGAGTGATTTTCGTCTTTTTTTCAAATCCTCAAAAATTATGAAAAACACTCCGAGACCATGGGCTATAGCCCATGGCCTCGGACGGCATACTATAGCATACCGTTTTTCATCATTTTTGAGGATTTGAAAAAATGATGAAAATCACTCTGAGACAATGGACAATAGCCCATATATATAGTTTTTCTCAGCTCAATCAACAGGACCAGAACACACCTGGGCTGGCTGCCAGGATCACATCCACCAATGGGGAGGCTGTCTGTGTCCTGTCATGGTTTCTCCTCTGTATTATCTGATTAACATCCACGATAACACTTAAAAGCACTAAAGACACCTTTGATGCACAGCACCATTCAAATGCTCTGTACATGATCCCAAGGCCCCATTTGAAAAGTAACACCAAGAAGAACAACTTAAAACTTAAAAATCACTGAGAGCTCAGTGGCACCCTTGTAAAGATGATGTCCATGTGAGCAAGAGGTTGTGAGTTCAAATCCAGCTGAGTTCCTGCTAATTTCACTTTGCAGCATGTTTTGGAGAATAACATCCAGAAGAGAACTGGAAAGAGATGGAAAGCTGAGGAGATTCTCAGAGAGCATGGTGGCCTCTGTGATAAGCTGCTGTCTATGTGAACCACAGGTCGTGGGTTCAAGTTCAGCCCATGGCCTCAGACGGCATACTATAGCATGCCATTTTTGAGGATTTGAAAAATAGACGAAAATCACTCCGAGACCATGGGCTATAGCCCATGGCCTCGGACGGCATACTATAGCATGTCGTTTTTCATCATTTTTGAGGATTTGAAAAAAGACGAAAATCACTCCGAGACAATGGACTATAGCCCATGGTCTCGGAGTTATTTTCGTCTTTTTTTCAAATCCTCAAAAATGAAGAAAAACACTCTGAGACCATGGGCTATAGCCCATGGCCTCGGACGGCATACTATAGCATGCTGTTTTTCATCATTTTTGAGGATTTGAAAAAAAGACGAAAATCACTCCGAGACAATGGACTATAGCCCATGGTCTCGGAGTGATTTTCGTCTTTTTTTCAAATCCTCAAAAATGATGAAAAACACTCCGAGACCATGGGCTATAGCCCATGGCCTCGGACGGCATACTATAGCATGCCGTTTTTCATCATTTTTGAGGATTTGAAAAAATGACGAAAATCACTCCGAGACAATGGACTATAGCCCATGGTCTCGGAGTGATTTTCGTCTTTTTTTCAAATCCTCAAAAATGATGAAAAACACTCCGAGACCATGGGCTATAGCCCATGGTCTCGGACGGCATACTATAGCATGCCGTTTTTCATCATTTTTGAGGATTTGAAAAAAAGATGAAAATCACTCCGAGACAATGGACTATAGCCCATGGTCTCGGAGTGATTTTCGTCTTTTTTTCAAATCCTCAAAAATGATGAAAAACACTCCGAGACCATGGGCTATAGCCCATGGCCTCGGACGGCATACTATAGCATGCCGTTTTTCATCATTTTTGAGGATTTGAAAAAAAGATGAAAATCACTCAGAGACAATGGACTATAGCCCATGGTCTCGGAGTGATTTTCGTCTTTTTTTCAAATCCTCAAAAATGATGAAAAACACTCCGAGACCATGGGCTATAGCCCATGGCCTCGGACGGCATTCTATAGCATGCCGTTTTTCATCATTTTTGAGGATTTGAAAAAAAGATGAAAATCACTCCGAGACAATGGACTATAGCCCATGGTCTCGGAGTGATTTTCGTCTTTTTTTCAAATCCTCAAAAATGATGAAAAACACTCCGAGCCCGTTTTTCATCATTTTTGAGGATTTGAAAAAATGACGAAAATCACTCCGAGACAATGGACTATAGCCCATGGTCTCGGAGTGATTTTCGTCTTTTTTTCAAATCCTCAAAAATGATGAAAAACACTCCGAGACCATGGGCTATAGCCCATGGTCTCGGACGGCATACTATAGCATGCCGTTTTTCATCATTTTTGAGGATTTGAAAAAAAGATGAAAATCACTCCGAGACAATGGACTATAGCCCATGGTCTCGGAGTGATTTTCGTCTTTTTTTCAAATCCTCAAAAATGATGAAAAACACTCCGAGACCATGGGCTATAGCCCATGGCCTCGGACGGCATACTATAGCATGCCATTTTTCATCATTTTTGAGGATTTGAAAAAAAGATGAAAATCACTCAGAGACAATGGACTATAGCCCATGGTCTCGGAGTGATTTTCGTCTTTTTTTCAAATCCTCAAAAATGATGAAAAACACTCCGAGACCATGGGCTATAGCCCATGGCCTCGGACGGCATTCTATAGCATGCCGTTTTTCATCATTTTTGAGGATTTGAAAAAAAGATGAAAATCACTCCGAGACAATGGACTATAGCCCATGGTCTCGGAGTGATTTTCGTCTTTTTTTCAAATCCTCAAAAATGATGAAAAACACTCCGAGACCATGGGCTATAGCCCATGGCCTCGGACGGCATTCTATAGCATGCCGTTTTTCATCATTTTTGAGGATTTGAAAAAAAGATGAAAATCACTCCGAGACAATGGACTATAGCCCATGGTCTCGGAGTGATTTTCGTCTTTTTTTCAAATCCTCAAAAATGATGAAAAACACTCCGAGACCATGGGCTATAGCCCATGGCCTCGGACGGCATACTATAGCATGCCGTTTTTCATCATTTTTGAGGATTTGAAAAAATGACGAAAATCACTCCGAGACAATGGACTATAGCCCATGGTCTCGGAGTGATTTTCGTCTTTTTTTCAAATCCTCAAAAATGATGAAAAACACTCCGAGACCATGGGCTATAGCCCATGGCCTCGGACGGCATACTATAGCATACCGTTTTTCATCATTTTTGAGGATTTGAAAAAATGATGAAAATCACTCTGAGACAATGGACAATAGCCCATATATATAGTTTTTCTCAGCTCAATCAACAGGACCAGAACACACCTGGGCTGGCTGCCAGGATCACATCCACCAATGGGGAGGCTGTCTGTGTCCTGTCATGGTTTCTCCTCTGTATTATCTGATTAACATCCACGATAACACTTAAAAGCACTAAAGACACCTTTGATGCACAGCACCATTCAAATGCTCTGTACATGATCCCAAGGCCCCATTTGAAAAGTAACACCAAGAAGAACAACTTAAAACTTATAAATCACTGAGAGCTCAGTGGCACCCTTGTAAAGATGATTTCCATGTGAGCAAGAGGTTGTGAGTTCAAATCCAGCTGAGTTCCTGCTAATTTCACTTTGCAGCATGTTTTGGAGAATAACATCCAGAAGAGAACTGGAAAGAGATGGAAAGCTGAGGAGATTCTCAGAGAGCATGGTGGCCTCTGTGATAAGCTGCTGTCTATGTGAACCACAGGTCGTGGGTTCAAGTTCAGCCCATGGCCTCAGACGGCATACTATAGCATGCCATTTTTGAGGATTTGAAAAATAGACGAAAATCACTCCGAGACCATGGGCTATAGCCCATGGCCTCGGACGGCATACTATAGCATGTCGTTTTTCATCATTTTTGAGGATTTGAAAAAAGACGAAAATCACTCCGAGACAATGGACTATAGCCCATGGTCTCGGAGTTATTTTCGTCTTTTTTTCAAATCCTCAAAAATGATGAAAAACACTCTGAGACCATGGGCTATAGCCCATGGCCTCGGACGGCATACTATAGCATGCTGTTTTTCATCATTTTTGAGGATTTGAAAAAAAGACGAAAATCACTCCGAGACAATGGACTATAGCCCATGGTCTCGGAGTGATTTTCGTCTTTTTTTCAAATCCTCAAAAATGATGAAAAACACTCCGAGACCATGGGCTATAGCCCATGGCCTCGGACGGCATACTATAGCATGCCGTTTTTCATCATTTTTGAGGATTTGAAAAAATGACGAAAATCACTCCGAGACAATGGACTATAGCCCATGGTCTCGGAGTGATTTTCGTCTTTTTTTCAAATCCTCAAAAATGATGAAAAACACTCCGAGACCATGGGCTATAGCCCATGGTCTCGGACGGCATACTATAGCATGCCGTTTTTCATCATTTTTGAGGATTTGAAAAAAAGATGAAAATCACTCCGAGACAATGGACTATAGCCCATGGTCTCGGAGTGATTTTCGTCTTTTTTTCAAATCCTCAAAAATGATGAAAAACACTCCGAGACCATGGGCTATAGCCCATGGCCTCGGACGGCATACTATAGCATGCCGTTTTTCATCATTTTTGAGGATTTGAAAAAAAGATGAAAATCACTCAGAGACAATGGACTATAGCCCATGGTCTCGGAGTGATTTTCGTCTTTTTTTCAAATCCTCAAAAATGATGAAAAACACTCCGAGACCATGGGCTATAGCCCATGGCCTCGGACGGCATTCTATAGCATGCCGTTTTTCATCATTTTTGAGGATTTGAAAAAAAGATGAAAATCACTCCGAGACAATGGACTATAGCCCATGGTCTCGGAGTGATTTTCGTCTTTTTTTCAAATCCTCAAAAATGATGAAAAACACTCCGAGACCATGGGCTATAGCCCATGGCCTCGGACGGCATACTATAGCATGCCGTTTTTCATCATTTTTGAGGATTTGAAAAAATGACGAAAATCACTCCGAGACAATGGACTATAGCCCATGGTCTCGGAGTGATTTTCGTCTTTTTTTCAAATCCTCAAAAATGATGAAAAATACTCCGAGACCATGGGCTATAGCCCATGGCCTCGGACGGCATACTGTAGCATACCGTTTTTCATCATTTTTGAGGATTTGAAAAAATGATGAAAATCACTCCGAGACAATGGACTATAGCCCATATATATAGTTTTTCTCAGCTCAATCAACAGGACCAGAACACACCTGGGCTGGCTGCCAGGATCACATCCACCAATGGGGAGGCTGTCTGTGTCCTGTCATGGATTCTCCTCTGTATTATCTGATTAACATCCACGATAACACTTAAAAGCACTAAAGACACCTTTGATGCACAGCACCATTCAAATGCTCTGTACATGATCCCAAGGCCCCATTTGAAAAGTAACACCAAGAAGAACAACTTACAACTTAAAAATCACTGAGAGCTCAGTGGCACCCTTGTTAAGATGATGTCCATGTGAGCCAGAGGTTGTGAGTTCAAATCCAGCTGAGTTCCTGCTAATTTCACTTTGCAGCATGTTTTGGAGAATAACATCCAGAAGAGAAATGGAAAGAGATGGAAAGCTGAGGAGATTCTCAGAGAGCATGGTGGCCTCTGTGATAAGCTGCTGTCTATGTGAACCACAGGTCGTGGGTTCAAGTTCAGCCCATGGCCTCAGACGGCATACTATAGCATGCCATTTTTGAGGATTTGAAAAAAAGACGAAAATCACTCCGAGACCATGGGCTATAGCCCATGGCCTCGGACGGCATACTATAGCATGTCGTTTTTCATCATTTTTGAGGATTTGAAAAAAGACGAAAATCACTCCGAGACAATGGACTATAGCCCATGGTCTCGGAGTGATTTTCGTCTTTTTTTCAAATCCTCAAAAATGATGAAAAACACTCTGAGACCATGGGCTATAGCCCATGGCCTCGGACGGCATACTATAGCATGCTGTTTTTCATCATTTTTGAGGATTTGAAAAAAAGACGAAAATCACTCTGAGACAATGGACTATAGCCCATGGTCTCGGAGTGATTTTCGTCTTTTTTTCAAATCCTCAAAAATGATGAAAAACACTCCGAGACCATGGGCTATAGCCCATGGCCTCGGACGGCATACTATAGCATGCCGTTTTTCATCATTTTTGAGGATTTGAAAAAAAGACGAAAATCACTCCGAGACAATGGACTATAGCCCATGGTCTCGGAGTGAATTTCGTCTTTTTTTCAAATCCTCAAAAATGATGAAAAACACTCCGAGACCATGGGCTATAGCCCATGGCCTCGGACGGCATACTATAGCATGCCGTTTTTCATCATTTTTGAGGATTTGAAAAAAAGACGAAAATCACTCAGAGACAATGGACTATAGCCCATGGTCTCGGAGTGATTTTCGTCTTTTTTTTTCAAATCCTCAAAAATGATGAAAAACACTCTGAGACCATGGGCTATAGCCCATGGCCTCGGACGGCATACTATAGCATGCTGTTTTTCATCATTTTTGAGGATTTGAAAAAAAGATGAAAATCACTCCGAGACAATGGACTATAGCCCATATATATAGTTTTTCTCAGCTCAATCAACAGGACCAGAACACACCTGGGCTGGCTGCCAGGATCACATCCACCAATGGGGAGGCTGTCTGTGTCCTGTCATGGTTTCTCCTCTGTATTATCTGATTAACATCCACGATAACACTTAAAAGCACTAAAGACACCTTTGATGCACAGCACCATTCAAATGCTCTGTACATGATCCCAAGGCCCCATTTGAAAAGTAACACCAAGAAGAACAACTTAAAACTTAAAAATCACTGAGAGCTCAGTGGCACCCTTGTAAAGATGATGTCCATGTGAGCAAGAGGTTGTGAGTTCAAATCCAGCTGAGTTCCTGCTAATTTCACTTTGCAGCATGTTTTGGAGAATAACATCCAGAAGAGAACTGGAAAGAGATGGAAAGCTGAGGAGATTCTCAGAGAGCATGGTGGCCTCTGTGATAAGCTGCTGTCTATGTGAACCACAGGTCGTGGGTTCAAGTTCAGCCCATGGCCTCAGACGGCATACTATAGCATGCCATTTTTGAGGATTTGAAAAATAGACGAAAATCACTCCGAGACCATGGGCTATAGCCCATGGCCTCGGACGGCATAATATAGCATGTCGTTTTTCATCATTTTTGAGGATTTGAAAAAAGACGAAAATCACTCCGAGACAATGGACTATAGCCCATGGTCTCGGAGTTATTTTCGTCTTTTTTTCAAATCCTCAAAAATGATGAAAAACACTCTGAGACCATGGGCTATAGCCCATGGCCTCGGACGGCATACTATAGCATGCTGTTTTTCATCATTTTTGAGGATTTGAAAAAAAGACGAAAATCACTCCGAGACAATGGACTATAGCCCATGGTCTCGGAGTGATTTTCGTCTTTTTTTCAAATCCTCAAAAATGATGAAAAACACTCCGAGACCATGGGCTATAGCCCATGGCCTCGGACGGCATACTATAGCATGCCGTTTTTCATCATTTTTGAGGATTTGAAAAAATGACGAAAATCACTCCGAGACAATGGACTATAGCCCATGGTCTCGGAGTGATTTTCGTCTTTTTTTCAAATCCTCAAAAATGATGAAAAACACTCCGAGACCATGGGCTATAGCCCATGGTCTCGGACGGCATACTATAGCATGCCGTTTTTCATCATTTTTGAGGATTTGAAAAAAAGATGAAAATCACTCCGAGACAATGGACTATAGCCCATGGTCTCGGAGTGATTTTCGTCTTTTTTTCAAATCCTCAAAAATGATGAAAAACACTCCGAGACCATGGGCTATAGCCCATGGCCTCGGACGGCATACTATAGCATGCCGTTTTTCATCATTTTTGAGGATTTGAAAAAAAGATGAAAATCACTCAGAGACAATGGACTATAGCCCATGGTCTCGGAGTGATTTTCGTCTTTTTTTCAAATCCTCAAAAATGATGAAAAACACTCCGAGACCATGGGCTATAGCCCATGGCCTCGGACGGCATTCTATAGCATGCCGTTTTTCATCATTTTTGAGGATTTGAAAAAAAGATGAAAATCACTCCGAGACAATGGACTATAGCCCATGGTCTCGGAGTGATTTTCGTCTTTTTTTCAAATCCTCAAAAATGATGAAAAACACTCCGAGACCATGGGCTATAGCCCATGGCCTCGGACGGCATACTATAGCATGCCGTTTTTCATCATTTTTGAGGATTTGAAAAAATGACGAAAATCACTCCGAGACAATGGACTATAGCCCATGGTCTCGGAGTGATTTTCGTCTTTTTTTCAAATCCTCAAAAATGATGAAAAATACTCCGAGACCATGGGCTATAGCCCATGGCCTCGGACGGCATACTGTAGCATACCGTTTTTCATCATTTTTGAGGATTTGAAAAAATGATGAAAATCACTCCGAGACAATGGACTATAGCCCATATATATAGTTTTTCTCAGCTCAATCAACAGGACCAGAACACACCTGGGCTGGCTGCCAGGATCACATCCACCAATGGGGAGGCTGTCTGTGTCCTGTCATGGTTTCTCCTCTGTATTATCTGATTAACATCCACGATAACACTTAAAAGCACTAAAGACACCTTTGATGCACAGCACCATTCAAATGCTCTGTACATGATCCCAAGGCCCCATTTGAAAAGTAACACCAAGAAGAACAACTTACAACTTAAAAATCACTGAGAGCTCAGTGGCACCCTTGTTAAGATGATGTCCATGTGAGCCAGAGGTTGTGAGTTCAAATCCAGCTGAGTTCCTGCTAATTTCACTTTGCAGCATGTTTTGGAGAATAACATCCAGAAGAGAAATGGAAAGAGATGGCAAGCTGAGGAGATTCTCAGAGAGCATGGTGGCCTCTGTGATAAGCTGCTGTCTATGTGAACCACAGGTCGTGGGTTCAAGTTCAGCCCATGGCCTCAGACGGCATACTATAGCATGCCATTTTTGAGGATTTGAAAAAAAGACGAAAATCACTCCGAGACCATGGGCTGTAGCCCATGGCCTCGGACGGCATACTATAGCATGTCGTTTTTCATAATTTTTGAGGATTTGAAAAAAAACGAAAATCACTCCGAGACAATGGACTATAGCCCATGGTCTCGGAGTGATTTTCGTCTTTTTTTCAAATCCTCAAAAATTATGAAAAACACTCCGAGACCATGGGCTATAGCCCATGGTCTCGGACGGCATACTATAGCATGCCGTTTTTCATCATTTTTGAGGATTTGAAAAAAAGATGAAAATCACTCCGAGACAATGGACTATAGCCCATATATATAGTTTTTCTCAGCTCAATCAACAGGACCAGAACACACCTGGGCTGGCTGCCAGGATCACATCCACCAATGGGGAGGCTGTCTGTGTCCTGTCATGGTTTCTCCTCTGTATTATCTGATTAACATCCACGATAACACTTAAAAGCACTAAAGACACCTTTGATGCACAGCACCATTCAAATGCTCTGTACATGATCCCAAGGCCCCATTTGAAAAGTAACACCAAGAAGAACAACTTACAACTTAAAAATCACTGAGAGCTCAGTGGCACCCTTGTTAAGATGATGTCCATGTGAGCCAGAGGTTGTGAGTTCAAATCCAGCTGAGTTCCTGCTAATTTCACTTTGCAGCATGTTTTGGAGAATAACATCCAGAAGAGAAATGGAAAGAGATGGAAAGCTGAGGAGATTCTCAGAGAGCATGGTGGCCTCTGTCATAAGCTGCTGTCTATGTGAACCACAGGTCGTGGGTTCAAGTTCAGCCCATGGCCTCAGACGGCATACTATAGCATGCCATTTTTGAGGATTTGAAAAAAAGACGAAAATCACTCCGAGACCATGGGCTATAGCCCATGGCCTCGGACGGCATACTATAGCATGTCGTTTTTCATAATTTTTGAGGATTTGAAAAAAAACGAAAATCACTCCGAGACAATGGACTATAGCCCATGGTCTCGGAGTGATTTTCGTCTTTTTTTCAAATCCTCAAAAATGATGAAAAACACTCCGAGACCATGGGCTATAGCCCATGGTCTCGGACGGCATACTATAGCATGCCGTTTTTCATCATTTTTGAGGATTTGAAAAAAAGATGAAAATCACTCAGAGACAATGGACTATAGCCCATGGTCTCGGAGTGATTTTCGTCTTTTTTTCAAATCCTCAAAAATGATGAAAAACACTCCGAGACCATGGGCTATAGCCCATGGCCTCGGACGGCATTCTATAGCATGCCGTTTTTCATCATTTTTGAGGATTTGAAAAAAAGATGAAAATCACTCCGAGACAATGGACTATAGCCCATGGTCTCGGAGTGATTTTCGTCTTTTTTTCAAATCCTCAAAAATGATGAAAAACACTCCGAGACCATGGGCTATAGCCCATGGCCTCGGACGGCATACTATAGCATGCCGTTTTTCATCATTTTTGAGGATTTGAAAAAATGACGAAAATCACTCCGAGACAATGGACTATAGCCCATGGTCTCGGAGTGATTTTCGTCTTTTTTTCAAATCCTCAAAAATGATGAAAAACACTCCGAGACCATGGGCTATAGCCCATGGCCTCGGACGGCATACTATAGCATGCCGTTTTTCATCATTTTTGAGGATTTGAAAAAATGACGAAAATCACTCCGAGACAATGGACTATAGCCCATGGTCTCGGAGTGATTTTCGTCTTTTTTTCAAATCCTCAAAAATGATGAAAAACACTCCGAGACCATGGGCTATAGCCCATGGTCTCGGACGGCATACTATAGCATGCCGTTTTTCATCATTTTTGAGGATTTGAAAAAAAGATGAAAATCACTCCGAGACAATGGACTATAGCCCATGGTCTCGGAGTGATTTTCGTCTTTTTTTCAAATCCTCAAAAATGATGAAAAACACTCCGAGACCATGGGCTATAGCCCATGGCCTCGGACGGCATACTATAGCATGCCGTTTTTCATCATTTTTGAGGATTTGAAAAAAAGATGAAAATCACTCAGAGACAATGGACTATAGCCCATGGTCTCGGAGTGATTTTCGTCTTTTTTTCAAATCCTCAAAAATGATGAAAAACACTCCGAGACCATGGGCTATAGCCCATGGCCTCGGACGGCATTCTATAGCATGCCGTTTTTCATCATTTTTGAGGATTTGAAAAAAAGATGAAAATCACTCCGAGACAATGGACTATAGCCCATGGTCTCGGAGTTATTTTCGTCTTTTTTTCAAATCCTCAAAAATGATGAAAAACACTCTGAGACCATGGGCTATAGCCCATGGCCTCGGACGGCATACTATAGCATGCTGTTTTTCATCATTTTTGAGGATTTGAAAAAAAGACGAAAATCACTCCGAGACAATGGACTATAGCCCATGGTCTCGGAGTGATTTTCGTCTTTTTTTCAAATCCTCAAAAATGATGAAAAACACTCCGAGACCATGGGCTATAGCCCATGGCCTCGGACGGCATACTATAGCATGCCGTTTTTCATCATTTTTGAGGATTTGAAAAAATGACGAAAATCACTCCGAGACAATGGACTATAGCCCATGGTCTCGGAGTGATTTTCGTCTTTTTTTCAAATCCTCAAAAATGATGAAAAACACTCCGAGACCATGGGCTATAGCCCATGGTCTCGGACGGCATACTATAGCATGCCGTTTTTCATCATTTTTGAGGATTTGAAAAAATGACGAAAATCACTCCGAGACAATGGACTATAGCCCATGGTCTCGGAGTGATTTTCGTCTTTTTTTCAAATCCTCAAAAATGATGAAAAACACTCCGAGACCATGGGCTATAGCCCATGGTCTCGGACGGCATACTATAGCATGCCGTTTTTCATCATTTTTGAGGATTTGAAAAAAAGATGAAAATCACTCCGAGACAATGGACTATAGCCCATGGTCTCGGAGTGATTTTCGTCTTTTTTTCAAATCCTCAAAAATGATGAAAAACACTCCGAGACCATGGGCTATAGCCCATGGCCTCGGACGGCATACTATAGCATGCCGTTTTTCATCATTTTTGAGGATTTGAAAAAAAGATGAAAATCACTCAGAGACAATGGACTATAGCCCATGGTCTCGGAGTGATTTTCGTCTTTTTTTCAAATCCTCAAAAATGATGAAAAACACTCCGAGACCATGGGCTATAGCCCATGGCCTCGGACGGCATTCTATAGCATGCCGTTTTTCATCATTTTTGAGGATTTGAAAAAAAGATGAAAATCACTCCGAGACAATGGACTATAGCCCATGGTCTCGGAGTGATTTTCGTCTTTTTTTCAAATCCTCAAAAATGATGAAAAACACTCCGAGACCATGGGCTATAGCCCATGGCCTCGGACGGCATACTATAGCATGCCGTTTTTCATCATTTTTGAGGATTTGAAAAAATGACGAAAATCACTCCGAGACAATGGACTATAGCCCATGGTCTCGGAGTGATTTTCGTCTTTTTTTCAAATCCTCAAAAATGATGAAAAATACTCCGAGACCATGGGCTATAGCCCATGGCCTCGGACGGCATACTGTAGCATACCGTTTTTCATCATTTTTGAGGATTTGAAAAAATGATGAAAATCACTCCGAGACAATGGACTATAGCCCATATATAGTTTTTCTCAGCTCAATCAACAGGACCAGAACACACCTGTGCTGGCTGCCAGGATCACATCCACCAATGGGGAGGCTGTCTGTGTCCTGTCATGGATTCTCCTCTGTATTATCTGATTAACATCCACGATAACACTTAAAAGCACTAAAGACACCTTTGATGCACAGCACCATTCAAATGCTCTGTACATGATCCCAAGGCCCCATTTGAAAAGTAACACCAAGAAGAACAACTTACAACATAAAAATCACTGAGAGCTCAGTGGCACCCTTGTTAAGATGATGTCCATGTGAGCCAGAGGTTGTGAGTTCAAATCCAGCTGAGTTCCTGCTAATTTCACTTTGCAGCATGTTTTGGAGAATAACATCCAGAAGAGAACTGGAAAGAGATGGAAAGCTGAGGAGATTCTCAGAGAGCATGGTGGCCGCTGTGATAAGCTGCTGTCTATGTGAACCACAGGTCGTGGGTTCAAGTTCAGCCCATGGCCTCAGACGGCATACTATAGCATGCCATTTTTGAGGATTTGAAAAATAGACGAAAATCACTCCGAGGCCATGGGCTATAGCCCATGGCCTCGGACGGCATACTATAGCATGTCGTTTTTCATCATTTTTGAGGATTTGAAAAAAGACGAAAATCACTCCGAGACAATGGACTATAGCCCATGGTCTCGGAGTTATTTTCGTCTTTTTTTCAAATCCTCAAAAATGATGAAAAACACTCTGAGACCATGGGCTATAGCCCATGGCCTCGGACGGCATACTATAGCATGCTGTTTTTCATCATTTTTGAGGATTTGAAAAAAAGACGAAAATCACTCCGAGACAATGGACTATAGCCCATGGTCTCGGAGTGATTTTCGTCTTTTTTTCAAATCCTCAAAAATGATGAAAAACACTCCGAGACCATGGGCTATAGCCCATGGCCTCGGACGGCATACTATAGCATGCCGTTTTTCATCATTTTTGAGGATTTGAAAAAATGACGAAAATCACTCCGAGACAATGGACTATAGCCCATGGTCTCGGAGTGATTTTCGTCTTTTTTTCAAATCCTCAAAAATGATGAAAAACACTCCGAGACCATGGGCTATAGCCCATGGTCTCGGACGGCATACTATAGCATGCCGTTTTTCATCATTTTTGAGGATTTGAAAAAAAGATGAAAATCACTCCGAGACAATGGACTATAGCCCATGGTCTCGGAGTGATTTTCGTCTTTTTTTCAAATCCTCAAAAATGATGAAAAACACTCCGAGACCATGGGCTATAGCCCATGGCCTCGGACGGCATACTATAGCATGCCGTTTTTCATCATTTTTGAGGATTTGAAAAAAAGATGAAAATCACTCAGAGACAATGGACTATAGCCCATGGTCTCGGAGTGATTTTCGTCTTTTTTTCAAATCCTCAAAAATGATGAAAAACACTCCGAGACCATGGGCTATAGCCCATGGCCTCGGACGGCATTCTATAGCATGCCGTTTTTCATCATTTTTGAGGATTTGAAAAAAAGATGAAAATCACTCCGAGACAATGGACTATAGCCCATGGTCTCGGAGTGATTTTCGTCTTTTTTTCAAATCCTCAAAAATGATGAAAAACACTCCGAGACCATGGGCTATAGCCCATGGCCTCGGACGGCATACTATAGCATGCCGTTTTTCATCATTTTTGAGGATTTGAAAAAATGACGAAAATCACTCCGAGACAATGGACTATAGCCCATGGTCTCGGAGTGATTTTCGTCTTTTTTTCAAATCCTCAAAAATGATGAAAAATACTCCGAGACCATGGGCTATAGCCCATGGCCTCGGACGGCATACTGTAGCATACCGTTTTTCATCATTTTTGAGGATTTGAAAAAATGATGAAAATCACTCCGAGACAATGGACTATAGCCCATATATATAGTTTTTCTCAGCTCAATCAACAGGACCAGAACACACCTGGGCTGGCTGCCAGGATCACATCCACCAATGGGGAGGCTGTCTGTGTCCTGTCATGGATTCTCCTCTGTATTATCTGATTAACATCCACGATAACACTTAAAAGCACTAAAGACACCTTTGATGCACAGCACCATTCAAATGCTCTGTACATGATCCCAAGGCCCCATTTGAAAAGTAACACCAAGAAGAACAACTTACAACTTAAAAATCACTGAGAGCTCAGTGGCACCCTTGTTAAGATGATGTCCATGTGAGCCAGAGGTTGTGAGTTCAAATCCAGCTGAGTTCCTGCTAATTTCACTTTGCAGCATGTTTTGGAGAATAACATCCAGAAGAGAAATGGAAAGAGATGGAAAGCTGAGGAGATTCTCAGAGAGCATGGTGGCCTCTGTGATAAGCTGCTGTCTATGTGAACCACAGGTCGTGGGTTCAAGTTCAGCCCATGGCCTCAGACGGCATACTATAGCATGCCATTTTTGAGGATTTGAAAAAAAGACGAAAATCACTCCGAGACCATGGGCTATAGCCCATGGCCTCGGACGGCATACTATAGCATGTCGTTTTTCATCATTTTTGAGGATTTGAAAAAAGACGAAAATCACTCCGAGACAATGGACTATAGCCCATGGTCTCGGAGTGATTTTCGTCTTTTTTTCAAATCCTCAAAAATGATGAAAAACACTCTGAGACCATGGGCTATAGCCCATGGCCTCGGACGGCATACTATAGCATGCTGTTTTTCATCATTTTTGAGGATTTGAAAAAAAGACGAAAATCACTCTGAGACAATGGACTATAGCCCATGGTCTCGGAGTGATTTTCGTCTTTTTTTCAAATCCTCAAAAATGATGAAAAACACTCCGAGACCATGGGCTATAGCCCATGGTCTCGGACGGCATACTATAGCATGCCGTTTTTCATCATTTTTGAGGATTTGAAAAAAAGATGAAAATCACTCCGAGACAATGGACTATAGCCCATGGTCTCGGAGTGATTTTCGTCTTTTTTTCAAATCCTCAAAAATGATGAAAAACACTCCGAGACCATGGGCTATAGCCCATGGCCTCGGACGGCATACTATAGCATGCCGTTTTTCATCATTTTTGAGGATTTGAAAAAAAGATGAAAATCACTCAGAGACAATGGACTATAGCCCATGGTCTCGGAGTGATTTTCGTCTTTTTTTCAAATCCTCAAAAATGATGAAAAACACTCCGAGACCATGGGCTATAGCCCATGGCCTCGGACGGCATTCTATAGCATGCCGTTTTTCATCATTTTTGAGGATTTGAAAAAAAGATGAAAATCACTCCGAGACAATGGACTATAGCCCATGGTCTCGGAGTGATTTTCGTCTTTTTTTCAAATCCTCAAAAATGATGAAAAACACTCCGAGACCATGGGCTATAGCCCATGGCCTCGGACGGCATACTATAGCATGCCGTTTTTCATCATTTTTGAGGATTTGAAAAAATGACGAAAATCACTCCGAGACAATGGACTATAGCCCATGGTCTCGGAGTGATTTTCGACTTTTTTTCAAATCCTCAAAAATGATGAAAAATACTCCGAGACCATGGGCTATAGCCCATGGCCTCGGACGGCATACTGTAGCATACCGTTTTTCATCATTTTTGAGGATTTGAAAAAATGATGAAAATCACTCCGAGACAATGGACTATAGCCCATATATATAGTTTTTCTCAGCTCAATCAACAGGACCAGAACACACCTGGGCTGGCTGCCAGGATCACATCCACCAATGGGGAGGCTGTCTGTGTCCTGTCATGGATTCTCCTCTGTATTATCTGATTAACATCCACGATAACACTTAAAAGCACTAAAGACACCTTTGATGCACAGCACCATTCAAATGCTCTGTACATGATCCCAAGGCCCCATTTGAAAAGTAACACCAAGAAGAACAACTTACAACTTAAAAATCACTGAGAGCTCAGTGGCACCCTTGTTAAGATGATGTCCATGTGAGCCAGAGGTTGTGAGTTCAAATCCAGCTGAGTTCCTGCTAATTTCACTTTGCAGCATGTTTTGGAGAATAACATCCAGAAGAGAAATGGAAAGAGATGGAAAGCTGAGGAGATTCTCAGAGAGCATGGTGGCCTCTGTGATAAGCTGCTGTCTATGTGAACCACAGGTCGTGGGTTCAAGTTCAGCCCATGGCCTCAGACGGCATACTATAGCATGCCATTTTTGAGGATTTGAAAAAAAGACGAAAATCACTCCGAGACCATGGGCTATAGCCCATGGCCTCGGACGGCATACTATAGCATGTCGTTTTTCATCATTTTTGAGGATTTGAAAAAAGACGAAAATCACTCCGAGACAATGGACTATAGCCCATGGTCTCGGAGTGATTTTCGTCTTTTTTTCAAATCCTCAAAAATGATGAAAAACACTCTGAGACCATGGGCTATAGCCCATGGCCTCGGACGGCATACTATAGCATGCTGTTTTTCATCATTTTTGAGGATTTGAAAAAAAGACGAAAATCACTCTGAGACAATGGACTATAGCCCATGGTCTCGGAGTGATTTTCGTCTTTTTTTCAAATCCTCAAAAATGATGAAAAACACTCCGAGACCATGGGCTATAGCCCATGGCCTCGGACGGCATACTATAGCATGCCGTTTTTCATCATTTTTGAGGATTTGAAAAAATGACGAAAATCACTCCGAGACAATGGACTATAGCCCATGGTCTCGGAGTGATTTTCGTCTTTTTTTCAAATCCTCAAAAATGATGAAAAACACTCCGAGACCATGGGCTATAGCCCATGGCCTCGGACGGCATACTATAGCATGCCGTTTTTCATCATTTTTGAGGATTTGAAAAAATGACGAAAATCACTCCGAGACAATGGACTATAGCCCATGGTCTCGGAGTGATTTTCGTCTTTTTTTCAAATCCTCAAAAATGATGAAAAACACTCCGAGACCATGGGCTATAGCCCATGGTCTCGGACGGCATACTATAGCATGCCGTTTTTCATCATTTTTGAGGATTTGAAAAAAAGATGAAAATCACTCCGAGACAATGGACTATAGCCCATGGTCTCGGAGTGATTTTCGTCTTTTTTTCAAATCCTCAAAAATGATGAAAAACACTCCGAGACCATGGGCTATAGCCCATGGCCTCGGACGGCATACTATAGCATGCCGTTTTTCATCATTTTTGAGGATTTGAAAAAAAGATGAAAATCACTCAGAGACAATGGACTATAGCCCATGGTCTCGGAGTGATTTTCGTCTTTTTTTCAAATCCTCAAAAATGATGAAAAACACTCCGAGACCATGGGCTATAGCCCATGGCCTCGGACGGCATTCTATAGCATGCCGTTTTTCATCATTTTTGAGGATTTGAAAAAAAGATGAAAATCACTCCGAGACAATGGACTATAGCCCATGGTCTCGGAGTGATTTTCGTCTTTTTTTCAAATCCTCAAAAATGATGAAAAACACTCCGAGACCATGGGCTATAGCCCATGGCCTCGGACGGCATACTATAGCATGCCGTTTTTCATCATTTTTGAGGATTTGAAAAAATGACGAAAATCACTCCGAGACAATGGACTATAGCCCATGGTCTCGGAGTGATTTTCGTCTTTTTTTCAAATCCTCAAAAATGATGAAAAATACTCCGAGACCATGGGCTATAGCCCATGGCCTCGGACGGCATACTGTAGCATACCGTTTTTCATCATTTTTGAGGATTTGAAAAAATGATGAAAATCACTCCGAGACAATGGACTATAGCCCATATATATAGTTTTTCTCAGCTCAATCAACAGGACCAGAACACACCTGGGCTGGCTGCCAGGATCACATCCACCAATGGGGAGGCTGTCTGTGTCCTGTCATGGATTCTCCTCTGTATTATCTGATTAACATCCACGATAACACTTAAAAGCACTAAAGACACCTTTGATGCACAGCACCATTCAAATGCTCTGTACATGATCCCAAGGCCCCATTTGAAAAGTAACACCAAGAAGAACAACTTACAACTTAAAAATCACTGAGAGCTCAGTGGCACCCTTGTTAAGATGATGTCCATGTGAGCCAGAGGTTGTGAGTTCAAATCCAGCTGAGTTCCTGCTAATTTCACTTTGCAGCATGTTTTGGAGAATAACATCCAGAAGAGAAATGGAAAGAGATGGAAAGCTGAGGAGATTCTCAGAGAGCATGGTGGCCTCTGTGATAAGCTGCTGTCTATGTGAACCACAGGTCGTGGGTTCAAGTTCAGCCCATGGCCTCAGACGGCATACTATAGCATGCCATTTTTGAGGATTTGAAAAAAAGACGAAAATCACTCCGAGACCATGGGCTATAGCCCATGGCCTCGGACGGCATACTATAGCATGTCGTTTTTCATCATTTTTGAGGATTTGAAAAAAGACGAAAATCACTCCGAGACAATGGACTATAGCCCATGGTCTCGGAGTGATTTTCGTCTTTTTTTCAAATCCTCAAAAATGATGAAAAACACTCTGAGACCATGGGCTATAGCCCATGGCCTCGGACGGCATACTATAGCATGCTGTTTTTCATCATTTTTGAGGATTTGAAAAAAAGACGAAAATCACTCTGAGACAATGGACTATAGCCCATGGTCTCGGAGTGATTTTCGTCTTTTTTTCAAATCCTCAAAAATGATGAAAAACACTCCGAGACCATGGGCTATAGCCCATGGCCTCGGACGGCATACTATAGCATGCCGTTTTTCATCATTTTTGAGGATTTGAAAAAATGACGAAAATCACTCCGAGACAATGGACTATAGCCCATGGTCTCGGAGTGATTTTCGTCTTTTTTTCAAATCCTCAAAAATGATGAAAAACACTCCGAGACCATGGGCTATAGCCCATGGCCTCGGACGGCATACTATAGCATGCCGTTTTTCATCATTTTTGAGGATTTGAAAAAATGACGAAAATCACTCCGAGACAATGGACTATAGCCCATGGTCTCGGAGTGATTTTCGTCTTTTTTTCAAATCCTCAAAAATGATGAAAAACACTCCGAGACCATGGGCTATAGCCCATGGTCTCGGACGGCATACTATAGCATGCCGTTTTTCATCATTTTTGAGGATTTGAAAAAAAGATGAAAATCACTCCGAGACAATGGACTATAGCCCATGGTCTCGGAGTGATTTTCGTCTTTTTTTCAAATCCTCAAAAATGATGAAAAACACTCCGAGACCATGGGCTATAGCCCATGGCCTCGGACGGCATACTATAGCATGCCGTTTTTCATAATTTTTGAGGATTTGAAAAAAGATGAAAATCACTCAGAGACAATGGACTATAGCCCATGGTCTCGGAGTGATTTTCGTCTTTTTTTCAAATCCTCAAAAATGATGAAAAACACTCCGAGACCATGGGCTATAGCCCATGGCCTCGGACGGCATTCTATAGCATACCGTTTTTCATCATTTTTGAGGATTTGAAAAAATGATGAAAATCACTCCGAGACAATGGACTATAGCCCATATATATAGTTTTTCTCAGCTCAATCAACAGGACCAGAACACACCTGGGCTGGCTGCCAGGATCACATCCACCAATGGGGAGGCTGTCTGTGTCCTGTCATGGATTCTCCTCTGTATTATCTGATTAACATCCACGATAACACTTAAAAGCACTAAAGACACCTTTGATGCAGAGCACCATTCAAATGCTCTGTACATGATCCCAAGGCCCCATTTGAAAAGTAACACCAAGAAGAACAACTTACAACTTAAAAATCACTGAGAGCTCAGTGGCACCCTTGTTAAGATGATGTCCATGTGAGCCAGAGGTTGTGAGTTCAAATCCAGCTGAGTTCCTGCTAATTTCACTTTGCAGCATGTTTTGGAGAATAACATCCAGAAGAGAAATGGAAAGAGATGGAAAGCTGAGGAGATTCTCAGAGAGCATGGTGGCCTCTGTGATAAGCTGCTGTCTATGTGAACCACAGGTCGTTGGTTCAAGTTCAGCCCATGGCCTCAGACGGCATACTATAGCATGCCATTTTTGAGGATTTGAAAAAAAGACGAAAATCACTCCGAGACCATGGGCTATAGCCCATGGCCTCGGACGGCATACTATAGCATGTCGTTTTTCATCATTTTTGAGGATTTGAAAAAAGACGAAAATCACTCCGAGACAATGGACTATAGCCCATGGTCTCGGAGTGATTTTCGTCTTTTTTTCAAATCCTCAAAAATGATGAAAAACACTCTGAGACCATGGGCTATAGCCCATGGCCTCGGACGGCATACTATAGCATGCTGTTTTTCATCATTTTTGAGGATTTGAAAAAAAGACGAAAATCACTCTGAGACAATGGACTATAGCCCATGGTCTCGGAGTGATTTTCGTCTTTTTTTCAAATCCTCAAAAATGATGAAAAACACTCCGAGACCATGGGCTATAGCCCATGGCCTCGGACGGCATACTATAGCATGCCGTTTTTCATCATTTTTGAGGATTTGAAAAAAAGACGAAAATCACTCCGAGACAATGGACTATAGCCCATGGTCTCGGAGTGAATTTCGTCTTTTTTTCAAATCCTCAAAAATGATGAAAAACACTCCGAGACCATGGGCTATAGCCCATGGCCTCGGACGGCATACTATAGCATGCCGTTTTTCATCATTTTTGAGGATTTGAAAAAAAGACGAAAATCACTCAGAGACAATGGACTATAGCCCATGGTCTCGGAGTGATTTTCGTCTTTTTTTCAAATCCTCAAAAATGATGAAAAACACTCCGAGACCATGGGCTATAGCCCATGGCCTCGGCATACTATAGCATGCCGTTTTTCATCATTTTTGAGGATTTGAAAAAAAGATGAAAATCACTCCGAGACAATGGACTATAGCCCATATATATAGTTTTTCTCAGCTCAATCAACAGGACCAGAACACACCTGGGCTGGCTGCCAGGATCACATCCACCAATGGGGAGGCTGTCTGTGTCCTGTCATGGTTTCTCCTCTGTATTATCTGATTAACATCCACGATAACACTTAAAAGCACTAAAGACACCTTTGATGCACAGCACCATTCAAATGCTCTGTACATGATCCCAAGGCCCCATTTGAAAAGTAACACCAAGAAGAACAACTTACAACTTAAAAATCACTGAGAGCTCAGTGGCACCCTTGTTAAGATGATGTCCATGTGAGCCAGAGGTTGTGAGTTCAAATCCAGCTGAGTTCCTGCTAATTTCACTTTGCAGCATGTTTTGGAGAATAACATCCAGAAGAGAAATGGAAAGAGATGGCAAGCTGAGGAGATTCTCAGAGAGCATGGTGGCCTCTGTGATAAGCTGCTGTCTATGTGAACCACAGGTCGTGGGTTCAAGTTCAGCCCATGGCCTCAGACGGCATACTATAGCATGCCATTTTTGAGGATTTGAAAAAAAGACGAAAATCACTCCGAGACCATGGGCTGTAGCCCATGGCCTCGGACGGCATACTATAGCATGTCGTTTTTCATAATTTTTGAGGATTTGAAAAAAAACGAAAATCACTCCGAGACAATGGACTATAGCCCATGGTCTCGGAGTGATTTTCGTCTTTTTTTCAAATCCTCAAAAATGATGAAAAACACTCCGAGACCATGGGCTATAGCCCATGGTCTCGGACGGCATACTATAGCATGCCGTTTTTCATCATTTTTGAGGATTTGAAAAAAAGATGAAAATCACTCAGAGACAATGGACTATAGCCCATGGTCTCGGAGTGATTTTCGTCTTTTTTTCAAATCCTCAAAAATGATGAAAAACACTCCGAGACCATGGGCTATAGCCCATGGCCTCGGACGGCATTCTATAGCATGCCGTTTTTCATCATTTTTGAGGATTTGAAAAAAAGATGAAAATCACTCCGAGACAATGGACTATAGCCCATATATATAGTTTTTCTCAGCTCAATCAACAGGACCAGAACACACCTGGGCTGGCTGCCAGGATCACATCCACCAATGGGGAGGCTGTCTGTGTCCTGTCATGGTTTCTCCTCTGTATTATCTGATTAACATCCACGATAACACTTAAAAGCACTAAAGACACCTTTGATGCACAGCACCATTCAAATGCTCTGTACATGATCCCAAGGCCCCATTTGAAAAGTAACACCAAGAAGAACAACTTACAACTTAAAAATCACTGAGAGCTCAGTGGCACCCTTGTTAAGATGATGTCCATGTGAGCCAGAGGTTGTGAGTTCAAATCCAGCTGAGTTCCTGCTAATTTCACTTTGCAGCATGTTTTGGAGAATAACATCCAGAAGAGAAATGGAAAGAGATGGAAAGCTGAGGAGATTCTCAGAGAGCATGGTGGCCTCTGTGATAAGCTGCTGTCTATGTGAACCACAGGTCGTGGGTTCAAGTTCAGCCCATGGCCTCAGACGGCATACTATAGCATGCCATTTTTGAGGATTTGAAAAAAAGACGAAAATCACTCCGAGACCATGGGCTGTAGCCCATGGCCTCGGACGGCATACTATAGCATGTCGTTTTTCATAATTTTTGAGGATTTGAAAAAAAACGAAAATCACTCCGAGACAATGGACTATAGCCCATGGTCTCGGAGTGATTTTCGTCTTTTTTTCAAATCCTCAAAAATGATGAAAAACACTCCGAGACCATGGGCTATAGCCCATGGTCTCGGACGGCATACTATAGCATGCCGTTTTTCATCATTTTTGAGGATTTGAAAAAAAGATGAAAATCACTCAGAGACAATGGACTATATAGCCCATGGTCTCGGAGTGATTTTCGTCTTTTTTTCAAATCCTCAAAAATGATGAAAAACACTCCGAGACCATGGGCTATAGCCCATGGCCTCGGACGGCATTCTATAGCATGCCGTTTTTCATCATTTTTGAGGATTTGAAAAAAAGATGAAAATCACTCAGAGACAATGGACTATAGCCCATATATATAGTTTTTCTCAGCTCAATCAACAGGACCAGAACACACCTGGGCTGGCTGCCAGGATCACATCCACCAATGGGGAGGCTGTCTGTGTCCTGTCATGGTTTCTCCTCTGTATTATCTGATTAACATCCACGATAACACTTAAAAGCACTAAAGACACCTTTGATGCACAGCACCATTCAAATGCTCTGTACATGATCCCAAGGCCCCATTTGAAAAGTAACACCAAGAAGAACAACTTACAACTTAAAAATCACTGAGAGCTCAGTGGCACCCTTGTTAAGATGATGTCCATGTGAGCCAGAGGTTGTGAGTTCAAATCCAGCTGAGTTCCTGCTAATTTCACTTTGCAGCATGTTTTGGAGAATAACATCCAGAAGAGAAATGGAAAGAGATGGAAAGCTGAGGAGATTCTCAGAGAGCATGGTGGCCTCTGTCATAAGCTGCTGTCTATGTGAACCACAGGTCGTGGGTTCAAGTTCAGCCCATGGCCTCAGACGGCATACTATAGCATGCCATTTTTGAGGATTTGAAAAAAAGACGAAAATCACTCCGAGACCATGGGCTATAGCCCATGGCCTCGGACGGCATACTATAGCATGTCGTTTTTCATAATTTTTGAGGATTTGAAAAAAAACGAAAATCACTCCGAGACAATGGACTATAGCCCATGGTCTCGGAGTGATTTTCGTCTTTTTTTCAAATCCTCAAAAATGATGAAAAACACTCCGAGACCATGGGCTATAGCCCATGGTCTCGGACGGCATACTATAGCATGCCGTTTTTCATCATTTTTGAGGATTTGAAAAAAAGATGAAAATCACTCAGAGACAATGGACTATAGCCCATGGTCTCGGAGTGATTTTCGTCTTTTTTTCAAATCCTCAAAAATGATGAAAAACACTCCGAGACCATGGGCTATAGCCCATGGCCTCGGACGGCATTCTATAGCATGCCGTTTTTCATCATTTTTGAGGATTTGAAAAAAAGATGAAAATCACTCCGAGACAATGGACTATAGCCCATGGTCTCGGAGTGATTTTCGTCTTTTTTTCAAATCCTCAAAAATGATGAAAAACACTCCGAGACCATGGGCTATAGCCCATGGCCTCGGACGGCATACTATAGCATGCCGTTTTTCATCATTTTTGAGGATTTGAAAAAATGACGAAAATCACTCCGAGACAATGGACTATAGCCCATGGTCTCGGAGTGATTTTTGTCTTTTTTTCAAATCCTCAAAAATGATGAAAAACACTCCGAGACCATGGGCTATAGCCCATGGCCTCGGACGGCATACTATAGCATGCCGTTTTTCATCATTTTTGAGGATTTGAAAAAATGACGAAAATCACTCCGAGACAATGGACTATAGCCCATGGTCTCGGAGTGATTTTCGTCTTTTTTTCAAATCCTCAAAAATGATGAAAAACACTCCGAGACCATGGGCTATAGCCCATGGTCTCGGACGGCATACTATAGCATGCCGTTTTTCATCATTTTTGAGGATTTGAAAAAAAGATGAAAATCACTCCGAGACAATGGACTATAGCCCATGGTCTCGGAGTGATTTTCGTCTTTTTTTCAAATCCTCAAAAATGATGAAAAACACTCCGAGACCATGGGCTATAGCCCATGGCCTCGGACGGCATACTATAGCATGCCGTTTTTCATCATTTTTGAGGATTTGAAAAAAAGATGAAAATCACTCAGAGACAATGGACTATAGCCCATGGTCTCGGAGTGATTTTCGTCTTTTTTTCAAATCCTCAAAAATGATGAAAAACACTCCGAGACCATGGGCTATAGCCCATGTCCTCGGACGGCATTCTATAGCATGCCGTTTTTCATCATTTTTGAGGATTTGAAAAAAAGATGAAAATCACTCCGAGACAATGGACTATAGCCCATGGTCTCGGAGTGATTTTCGTCTTTTTTTCAAATCCTCAAAAATGATGAAAAACACTCCGAGACCATGGGCTATAGCCCATGGCCTCGGACGGCATACTATAGCATGCCGTTTTTCATCATTTTTGAGGATTTGAAAAAATGACGAAAATCACTCCGAGACAATGGACTATAGCCCATGGTCTCGGAGTGATTTTCGTCTTTTTTTCAAATCCTCAAAAATGATGAAAAATACTCCGAGACCATGGGCTATAGCCCATGGCCTCGGACGGCATACTGTAGCATACCGTTTTTCATCATTTTTGAGGATTTGAAAAAATGATGAAAATCACTCCGAGACAATGGACTATAGCCCATATATAGTTTTTCTCAGCTCAATCAACAGGACCAGAACACACCTGTGCTGGCTGCCAGGATCACATCCACCAATGGGGAGGCTGTAGTCCTGTGACGAACAGTCAAAAAGTGCTTTAGTTTTTGAGATACCCCTACCGGGCTTAGGACCAAACACAACATAGTTTTTCCTCATCTCTAAGGCCTCCCATACATGAAATGGATTCTTGTATAAAAATATTTTACTGCAAAAGTGGTGAAATTGATATTTAAAGTTATACACCCCAAAGTAAAAATACAGCCTGTCCGTCTGGGGATTAAGGCATATAAACTCATGTAGAGTCACAATGGAAGCTCTGAGAGGTTTACAACGTGGCATACTTGAAGCCAGGACACCCCTCTACATTCTACAAAAAGAATAATGTCAATATGTGAATGTAAATATGAGATATAGACATTTGAACACATACCTACAATAGGCGGAAATGTAAATCTATGTAGAGTATCTTCTTTACTTTGTAGTGACTCTGACATGGATTGTCATAGCAACACATATGAGGGCTTGTATGGAAGGTGTGGTTCTGCTGAATCCAGCAATACCAATTGTGTAACTGTAGCTTGAATATACATGGAGTTATGGCACTAAACGTATATGGTTTCCCAAATGGGAGGAAATAAAGCAGTCCTAAATGAAATCTACAGTATCAAACAGATTAGTTTTATTTTGACTTCACTTATGCAAGGGTGGGGAAATTATAACAAATTCACTTGAGTAGAAGTCCCTAAAATATATGAAATGTCACAAATGCGAAATTGTGAAAGTATGCAGCTTCAACAATAGTAGGCTACAGAGAGAAATGCAGCCATACAATAGAACTACCTAACTATTATTTAGCACACCTGGATGAGGGAAACCAAGCTCAATGCTCAATGTTATCCTCATACCAGCAAGTTCATTCATGTAGAGTTGATATAATCATTTAACATGTTTGCTTAAGGTAAAGTTGTATTTAGCTCCACCGCATCTGCATTGTATTGCCTATGGCTTTCTTCATAAACGGACAGGTAAATCATTGCAAATATTTTGGAATATGAAAAGATTGGAATAATGGCAAATCAAGTAGCTATCTGACCTAGCTTTAAGTTCCATTTAGTGTAACAGAGCATGTCCAGTAGCCATTGACAATAGTAGAACCCTGACACTGTAGGGTGTCGTGTAGCACGCATCGGCCTGGGTGACAGCAGACTGCTGGGCATGGGGAGTCAGATCAACACATGGAATTAATTCTGTACTGGCCATATATGGAGCGTGTCTTGAGTATACAAGGATTAATGAGGTCAGATCAACATACAATATGGAATGTCAGAACAGGTCAGCTCCATTTATGGAGATCTAAGTTTTTGAGGTTTGAGGTCAGATGTAGAGTTGCTGGCCAATATTGATGACATCAGGGATCTCCATATATGGGCATTCCCATATATGGGCTTAATATTGATGAGGTATCTCCATCCCTGATGATGTCACGTGATGTCACAAGGTGACTATAACTAACTGATTAACTGACTGACAGGACATTTATGTTTTCATAGTAAATGTGACGTGTGGTCTGTAACATGGTTAAAAAAACATCCAAATACAAATAGAAAAAGGAAAGTGACACGGTCCATAATGTCAAAACCTCCGCAGTAGAAGACCTTCAACACTAAATGTTGCTCAACAGAGAAATTACGATGATGTTCATAAAACCCTGGCTCCATATACCAACACTATGCTCTCGTAACCTGATCGTATGAAGATAAATATCATACAATATATAACCTCTGACTGGGAGTTATAATGACATACTGAAGACTCTGAGCTCTGAGGAAGATGTGATGTGATGGTCTAAATACAGATCCTGGAAACTGAAGGAAAATCTCATACATTACAATTTGAATTTTAGATTGAGCTGAAAGGTCTGATGTGGTATGCTCTGAAAGTGTGCCCATGGAATATGCACTGGAAGCTGCACGTCCAAGAAAAAACACACCCGTGTGAACTGAGTGGTGCAAGGTCTTATATAGCCTGATCAGCTGTGGTCTGACGTAATGTCAGTGACCATAGTAACCATGCTCATTTTTTTTGGTCCCACGTACAGGTACACACACACGTACAGGTACACGGGTACATACACGGGTACAGACAAAGCTGGTTGTTGGAGTGGTTTGCACCACTCAAAAAACAGCTGTAGAGCTTCAGATTTATTGATGAAGAATATCATGGACCAGTGTCTTCAGTATGTCATCATAACACTTAGTTTAGTGTCATCACTTTCATTTAATTAATTAAAATAGGTGAACATTTTTGGTCTGCTGTTCTGATTCTTTGTTTTGTCTGGCAGCTGCTTTAATTCCTTTAGAGGTTTAAGGTAGCTTTTATGATGTTTATATAATACAAGAGCAGCCGACGATACAACTTCATCAACCTTCCTCATACTACATGAAGGACCTTGTCTCTGTTACTATTATCAACCTTATTCAGTCTTCTTGATGAGACTGGTGCAGGCATACTCTCACTCTCAACATTTGCAACTTGTTCTGACTGTTGTAGTTTGCTCAGCAACATGATACATGATAAGATATCTTTAATTTGAAGGAAAGTATACTTTCTGTATTTGGAGCCAGGGTTTTCATCATCATCATCATCATCATCATCATCATCACTCTGTTGAGCACCATTTAGTATGTGTTGAAGGTCTTCTGCTTTAGGTTTTGTGACATTATGGATCTTGCTTTTTTACTTTTTCTAAATGTTTACCACAGATGATACAAATATTTGGATCCAATGTTTGTACATCACACTCCATTCTGGTAAAAAAAAAGAAAGAAAAATACTTCAGGTTCAGAATTCATCAATCAACTATGTTTTGTCCGACCGTACACTATGGTTAGGCACTATGCACAGTAACCATGCTGTTACAAGTGATACTAATTAACCATTCTGGTGAAACACAGCCAAGGTGCCTGGACCACTGAGCCATGGCCCAGGCCATATCCCCTACTATTAAAGCTAGATCACTCTCCAGCTAGCTAAATAGCTACTAGACTTGACAAGGTTCTTCTCATCTTTTCACAGTCCAAAATATTTGCTGTGTCAGTTTATGAAGAAACCCAAATAGGCAACAAGATGCAGATAGAGCAGATGGAGCCAAATACTGTAAAAACTTGACTGTAACCAAATTATTATGTAAAATGATATCAACTCCTACAGAAATTAATGACTTTAATTGCATTGTTCCATAAGTATTGTCTTATTAATACTGGTAGAACTTAAGAGGGACACAGGACATGGGGAAAATATGAGAATTGATTGTGTTTGTTTTGTATAAGGGATGTGAAAAGTTACTGTACATTGCTTTTCTAAATAAAGTAAAGTTTATTGATCATTGAGCACCCTCATCCAGGTATGCTATATAATAGTAGTTCTATTGTAGGCCTGCATTTCTCTGCAGTATTGTTGCAGCTGCATATATTCTTTTCACAATTTCTTGTTTGGGATTTGGGATTTCATACATTTTTGGAACTTCTTCTACTCAAGTCAAAGTGTAGTTGCACTGACGTGAGTCACAAAGAATATAAGGTCCTGGGAACTGTTACCGTTTGTATTCTATATTGTGATGACAACAGTGTGTGAAGCATATGACAAAAAGCTTCACTTTTCTGTTGTGCAAAAGTTAACAAAAATCACACCTGTGTGACTATGAAGTGAGGGGCGCTAATATATTAAAGTCTAACTCATGTTGATTAGGTGATGTAATGGTAATGTAAAACAAACGGTGCCAACACATTAAATGCCATTAACAATAAAGAGACAAGACGTAATGAGGGACAATATGACGCAAATGTTCCCTTCATTGGCAATGGCGTTTTTAAAACAAACATTGAACTAATAAAAACATTAAACCTCCCTCAAAAAGCACTTTTCTGGCCAAAAAATATCGGACAGAGAACAATAGTGTGTTGCCTAGAGCAACCACACCAACTAATGCTGTCGATTTCATTAGAACTGTTTTATTCCCCCCATTTGGGACACAATTTACGTTTAGTGCCATAACTCCACGAGTATGCTAGCTATGCTATGCTATGACACTCCATGTCAGAGTCACTGCAAAGTAAAGAAGACACTATATAGATTTACATTTCCGCCTATTGTAGGTATGTGTTCAAATGACTATATCTCATATTTACATTCACATATTGACATTATTCTTTTTCTAGAATGTAGAGGGATGTCCTGGCTTCCAATATGCCACATTGTAAACCTCTCAGAGCTTCCATTGTGACTCTACATGAGTTTATATTCATCAACCCCCAGACGGACAGGCTTCATTTTTAGTTTGAGGTGTATACATTTAAATATCAATTTCACCACTTTTGCAGTAAAATATCTTTATACAAGAATCCATTTAATGTATGGGAGGCCTTATAGATGAGGAAAAACTATGTTGTGTTTGGTCCTAAGCCCGGTAGGGGTATGCCAATTTCTGGGGGCCATTGTCACAGTACTACTGTCTGTGTCCTGTCATGGATTCTCCTCTGTATTATCTGATTAACATCCACGATAACACTTAAAAGCACTAAAGACACCTTTGATGCACAGCACCATTCAAATGCTCTGTACATGATCCCAAGGCCCCATTTGAAAAGTAACACCAAGAAGAACAACTTACAACTTAAAAATCACTGAGAGCTCAGTGGCACCCTTGTTAAGATGATGTCCATGTGAGCCAGAGGTTGTGAGTTCAAATCCAGCTGAGTTCCTGCTAATTTCACTTTGCAGCATGTTTTGGAGAATAACATCCAGAAGAGAACTGGAAAGAGATGGAAAGCTGAGGAGATTCTCAGAGAGCATGGTGGCCGCTGTGATAAGCTGCTGTCTATGTGAACCACAGGTCGTGGGTTCAAGTTCAGCCCATGGCCTCAGACGGCATACTATAGCATGCCATTTTTGAGGATTTGAAAAATAGACGAAAATCACTCCGAGACCATGGGCTATAGCCCATGGCCTCGGACGGCATACTATAGCATGTCGTTTTTCATCATTTTTGAGGATTTGAAAAAAGACGAAAATCACTCCGAGACAATGGACTATAGCCCATGGTCTCGGAG
Organism: Electrona antarctica; assembly: GCF_951216825.1. NCBI lineage: Eukaryota > Metazoa > Chordata > Actinopteri > Myctophiformes > Myctophidae > Electrona > Electrona antarctica. The sequence goes on along the minus strand of NC_136796.1, from coordinate 28,137,433 downwards.
TGATTTTCGTCTTTTTTTCAAATCCTCAAAAATGATGAAAAACACTCCGAGACCATGGGCTATAGCCCATGGTCTCGGACGGCATACTATAGCATGCCGTTTTTCATCATTTTTGAGGATTTGAAAAAAAGATGAAAATCACTCAGAGACAATGGACTATAGCCCATGGTCTCGGAGTGATTTTCGTCTTTTTTTCAAATCCTCAAAAATGATGAAAAACACTCCGAGACCATGGGCTATAGCCCATGGCCTCGGACGGCATTCTATAGCATGCCGTTTTTCATCATTTTTGAGGATTTGAAAAAAAGATGAAAATCACTCCGAGACAATGGACTATAGCCCATATATATAGTTTTTCTCAGCTCAATCAACAGGACCAGAACACACCTGGGCTGGCTGCCAGGATCACATCCACCAATGGGGAGGCTGTCTGTGTCCTGTCATGGTTTCTCCTCTGTATTATCTGATTAACATCCACGATAACACTTAAAAGCACTAAAGACACCTTTGATGCACAGCACCATTCAAATGCTCTGTACATGATCCCAAGGCCCAATTTGAAAAGTAACACCAAGAAGAACAACTTACAACTTAAAAATCACTGAGAGCTCAGTGGCACCCTTGTTAAGATGATGTCCATGTGAGCCAGAGGTTGTGAGTTCAAATCCAGCAGAGTTCCTGCTAATTTCACTTTGCAGCATGTTTTGGAGAATAACATCCAGAAGAGAAATGGAAAGAGATGGAAAGCTGAGGAGATTCTCAGAGAGCATGGTGGCCTCTGTCATAAGCTGCTGTCTATGTGAACCACAGGTCGTGGGTTCAAGTTCAGCCCATGGCCTCAGACGGCATACTATAGCATGCCATTTTTGAGGATTTGAAAAAAAGACGAAAATCACTCCGAGACCATGGGCTATAGCCCATGGCCTCGGACGGCATACTATAGCATGTCGTTTTTCATAATTTTTGAGGATTTGAAAAAAAACGAAAATCACTCCGAGACAATGGACTATAGCCCATGGTCTCGGAGTGATTTTCGTCTTTTTTTCAAATCCTCAAAAATGATGAAAAACACTCCGAGACCATGGGCTATAGCCCATGGTCTCGGACGGCATACTATAGCATGCCGTTTTTCATCATTTTTGAGGATTTGAAAAAAAGATGAAAATCACTCATAGACAATGGACTATAGCCCATGGTCTCGGAGTGATTTTCGTCTTTTTTTCAAATCCTCAAAAATGATGAAAAACACTCCGAGACCATGGGCTATAGCCCATGGCCTCGGACGGCATTCTATAGCATGCCGTTTTTCATCATTTTTGAGGATTTGAAAAAAAGATGAAAATCACTCCGAGACAATGGACTATAGCCCATGGTCTCGGAGTGATTTTCGTCTTTTTTTCAAATCCTCAAAAATGATGAAAAACACTCCGAGACCATGGGCTATAGCCCATGGCCTCGGACGGCATACTATAGCATGCCGTTTTTCATCATTTTTGAGGATTTGAAAAAATGACGAAAATCACTCCGAGACAATGGACTATAGCCCATGGTCTCGGAGTGATTTTCGTCTTTTTTTCAAATCCTCAAAAATGATGAAAAACACTCCGAGACCATGGGCTATAGCCCATGGCCTCGGACGGCATACTATAGCATGCCGTTTTTCATCATTTTTGAGGATTTGAAAAAATTACGAAAATCACTCCGAGACAATGGACTATAGCCCATGGTCTCGGAGTGATTTTCGTCTTTTTTTCAAATCCTCAAAAATGATGAAAAACACTCCGAGACCATGGGCTATAGCCCATGGCCTCGGACGGCATACTATAGCATACCGTTTTTCATCATTTTTGAGGATTTGAAAAAATGATGAAAATCACTCTGAGACAATGGACAATAGCCCATATAAATAGTTTTTCTCAGCTCAATCAACAGGACCAGAACACACCTGGGCTGGCTGCCAGGATCACATCCACCAATGGGGAGGCTGTCTGTGTCCTGTCATGGTTTCTCCTCTGTATTATCTGATTAACATCCACGATAACACTTAAAAGCACTAAAGACACCTTTGATGCACAGCACCATTCAAATGCTCTGTACATGATCCCAAGGCCCCATTTGAAAAGTAACACCAAGAAGAACAACTTAAAACTTAAAAATCACTGAGAGCTCAGTGGCACCCTTGTAAAGTTGATGTCCATGTGAGCAAGAGGTTGTGAGTTCAAATCCAGCTGAGTTCCTGCTAATTTCACTTTGCAGCATGTTTTGGAGAATAACATCCAGAAGAGAACTGGAAAGAGATGGAAAGCTGAGGAGATTCTCAGAGAGCATGGTGGCCTCTGTGATAAGCTGCTGTCTATGTGAACCACAGGTCGTGGGTTCAAGTTCAGCCCATGGCCTCAGACGGCATACTATAGCATGCCATTTTTGAGGATTTGAAAAATAGACGAAAATCACTCCGAGACCATGGGCTATAGCCCATGGCCTCGGACGGCATACTATAGCATGTCGTTTTTCATCATTTTTGAGGATTTGAAAAAAGACGAAAATCACTCCGAGACAATGGACTATAGCCCATGGTCTCGGAGTTATTTTCGTCTTTTTTTCAAATCCTCAAAAATGATGAAAAACACTCCGAGACCATGGGCTATAGCCCATGGCCTCGGACGGCATACTATAGCATGCCGTTTTTCATCATTTTTGAGGATTTGAAAAAATGACGAAAATCACTCCGAGACAATGGACTATAGCCCATGGTCTCGGAGTGATTTTCGTCTTTTTTTCAAATCCTCAAAAATGATGAAAAACACTCCGAGACCATGGGCTATAGCCCATGGTCTCGGACGGCATACTATAGCATGCCGTTTTTCATCATTTTTGAGGATTTGAAAAAAAGATGAAAATCACTCCGAGACAATGGACTATAGCCCATGGTCTCGGAGTGATTTTCGTCTTTTTTTCAAATCCTCAAAAATGATGAAAAACACTCCGAGACCATGGGCTATAGCCCATGGCCTCGGACGGCATACTATAGCATGCCGTTTTTCATCATTTTTGAGGATTTGAAAAAAAGATGAAAATCACTCAGAGACAATGGACTATAGCCCATGTTCTCGGAGTGATTTTCGTCTTTTTTTCAAATCCTCAAAAATTATGAAAAACACTCCGAGACCATGGGCTATAGCCCATGGCCTCGGACGGCATTCTATAGTATGCCGTTTTTCATCATTTTTGAGGATTTGAAAAAAAGATGAAAATCACTCCGAGACAATGGACTATAGCCCATGGTCTCGGAGTGATTTTCGTCTTTTTTTCAAATCCTCAAAAATGATGAAAAACACTCCGAGACCATGGGCTATAGCCCATGGCCTCGGACGGCATACTATAGCATACCGTTTTTCATCATTTTTGAGGATTTGAAAAAATGATGAAAATCACTCTGAGACAATGGACAATAGCCCATATAAATAGTTTTTCTCAGCTCAATCAACAGGACCAGAACACACCTGGGCTGGCTGCCAGGATCACATCCACCAATGGGGAGGCTGTCTGTGTCCTGTCATGGTTTCTCCTCTGTATTATCTGATTAAAATCCACGATAACACTTAAAAGCACTAAAGACACCTTTGATGCACAGCACCATTCAAATGCTCTGTACATGATCCCAAGGCCCCATTTGAAAAGTAACACCAAGAAGAACAACTTAAAACTTAAAAATCACTGAGAGCTCAGTGGCACCCTTGTAAAGTTGATGTCCATGTGAGCAAGAGGTTGTGAGTTCAAATCCAGCTGAGTTCCTGCTAATTTCACTTTGCAGCATGTTTTGGAGAATAACATCCAGAAGAGAACTGGAAAGAGATGGAAAGCTGAGGAGATTCTCAGAGAGCATGGTGGCCTCTGTGATAAGCTGCTGTCTATGTGAACCACAGGTCGTGGGTTCAAGTTCAGCCCATGGCCTCAGACGGCATACTATAGCATGCCATTTTTGAGGATTTGAAAAATAGACGAAAATCACTCCGAGACCATGGGCTATAGCCCATGGCCTCGGACGGCATACTATAGCATGTCGTTTTTCATCATTTTTGAGGATTTGAAAAAAGACGAAAATCACTCCGAGACAATGGACTATAGCCCATGGTCTCGGAGTTATTTTCGTCTTTTTTTCAAATCCTCAAAAATGATGAAAAACACTCCGAGACCATGGGCTATAGCCCATGGCCTCGGACGGCATACTATAGCATGCCGTTTTTCATCATTTTTGAGGATTTGAAAAAATGACGAAAATCACTCCGAGACAATGGACTATAGCCCATGGTCTCGGAGTGATTTTCGTCTTTTTTTCAAATCCTCAAAAATGATGAAAAACACTCCGAGACCATGGGCTATAGCCCATGGTCTCGGACGGCATACTATAGCATGCCGTTTTTCATCATTTTTGAGGATTTGAAAAAAAGATGAAAATCACTCCGAGACAATGGACTATAGCCCATGGTCTCGGAGTGATTTTCGTCTTTTTTTCAAATCCTCAAAAATGATGAAAAACACTCCGAGACCATGGGCTATAGCCCATGGCCTCGGACGGCATACTATAGCATGCCGTTTTTCATAATTTTTGAGGATTTGAAAAAAAGATGAAAATCACTCAGAGACAATGGACTATAGCCCATGTTCTCGGAGTGATTTTCGTCTTTTTTTCAAATCCTCAAAAATTATGAAAAACACTCCGAGACCATGGGCTATAGCCCATGGCCTCGGACGGCATTCTATAGTATGCCGTTTTTCATCATTTTTGAGGATTTGAAAAAAAGATGAAAATCACTCCGAGACAATGGACTATAGCCCATGGTCTCGGAGTGATTTTCGTCTTTTTTTCAAATCCTCAAAAATGATGAAAAACACTCCGAGACCATGGGCTATAGCCCATGGCCTCGGACGGCATACTATAGCATGCCGTTTTTCATCATTTTTGAGGATTTGAAAAAAAGATGAAAATCACTCCGAGACAATGGACTATAGCCCATATATATAGTTTTTCTCAGCTCAATCAACAGGACCAGAACACACCTGGGCTGGCTGCCAGGATCACATCCACCAATGGGGAGGCTGTCTGTGTCCTGTCATGGTTTCTCCTCTGTATTATCTGATTAACATCCACGATAACACTTAAAAGCACTAAAGACACCTTTGATGCACAGCACCATTCAAATGCTCTGTACATGATCCCAAGGCCCCATTTTAAAAGTAACACCAAGAAGAACAACTTACAACTTAAAAATCACTGAGAGCTCAGTGGCACCCTTGTTAAGATGATGTCCATGTGAGCCAGAGGTTGTGAGTTCAAATCCAGCTGAGTTCCTGCTAATTTCACTTTGCAGCATGTTTTGGAGAATAACATCCAGAAGAGAAATGGAAAGAGATGGCAAGCTGAGGAGATTCTCAGAGAGCATGGTGGCCTCTGTGATAAGCTGCTGTCTATGTGAACCACAGGTCGTGGGTTCAAGTTCAGCCCATGGCCTCAGACGGCATACTATAGCATGCCATTTTTGAGGATTTGAAAAAAAGACGAAAATCACTCCGAGACCATGGGCTGTAGCCCATGGCCTCGGACGGCATACTATAGCATGTCGTTTTTCATAATTTTTGAGGATTTGAAAAAAGACGAAAATCACTCCGAGACAATGGACTATAGCCCATGGTCTCGGAGTTATTTTCGTCTTTTTTTCAAATCCTCAAAAATGATGAAAAACACTCTGAGACCATGGGCTATAGCCCATGGCCTCGGACGGCATACTATAGCATGCTGTTTTTCATCATTTTTGAGGATTTGAAAAAAAGACGAAAATCACTCCGAGACAATGGACTATAGCCCATGGTCTCGGAGTGATTTTCGTCTTTTTTTCAAATCCTCAAAAATGATGAAAAACACTCCGAGACCATGGGCTATAGCCCATGGCCTCGGACGGCATACTATAGCATGCCGTTTTTCATCATTTTTGAGGATTTGAAAAAATGACGAAAATCACTCCGAGACAATGGACTATAGCCCATGGTCTCGGAGTGATTTTCGTCTTTTTTTCAAATCCTCAAAAATGATGAAAAACACTCCGAGACCATGGGCTCGGACGGCATACTATAGCATGCCGTTTTTCATCATTTTTGAGGATTTGAAAAAAAGATGAAAATCACTCCGAGACAATGGACTATAGCCCATGGTCTCGGAGTGATTTTCGTCTTTTTTTCAAATCCTCAAAAATGATGAAAAACACTCCGAGACCATGGGCTATAGCCCATGGCCTCGGACGGCATACTATAGCATGCCGTTTTTCATCATTTTTGAGGATTTGAAAAAAAGATGAAAATCACTCAGAGACAATGGACTATAGCCCATGGTCTCGGAGTGATTTTCGTCTTTTTTTCAAATCCTCAAAAATGATGAAAAACACTCCGAGACCATGGGCTATAGCCCATGGCCTCGGACGGCATTCTATAGCATGCCGTTTTTCATCATTTTTGAGGATTTGAAAAAAAGATGAAAATCACTCCGAGACAATGGACTATAGCCCATGGTCTCGGAGTGATTTTCGTCTTTTTTTCAAATCCTCAAAAATGATGAAAAACACTCCGAGACCATGGGCTATAGCCCATGGCCTCGGACGGCATACTATAGCATGCCGTTTTTCATCATTTTTGAGGATTTGAAAAAAAGATGAAAATCACTCCGAGACAATGGACTATAGCCCATATATATAGTTTTTCTCAGCTCAATCAACAGGACCAGAACACACCTGGGCTGGCTGCCAGGATCACATCCACCAATGGGGAGGCTGTCTGTGTCCTGTCATGGTTTCTCCTCTGTATTATCTGATTAACATCCACGATAACACTTAAAAGCACTAAAGACACCTTTGATGCACAGCACCATTCAAATGCTCTGTACATGATCCCAAGGCCCCATTTGAAAAGTAACACCAAGAAGAACAACTTACAACTTAAAAATCACTGAGAGCTCAGTGGCACCCTTGTTAAGATGATGTCCATGTGAGCCAGAGGTTGTGAGTTCAAATCCAGCTGAGTTCCTGCTAATTTCACTTTGCAGCATGTTTTGGAGAATAACATCCAGAAGAGAAATGGAAAGAGATGGCAAGCTGAGGAGATTCTCAGAGAGCATGGTGGCCTCTGTGATAAGCTGCTGTCTATGTGAACCACAGGTCGTGGGTTCAAGTTCAGCCCATGGCCTCAGACGGCATACTATAGCATGCCATTTTTGAGGATTTGAAAAAAAGACGAAAATCACTCCGAGACCATGGGCTGTAGCCCATGGCCTCGGACGGCATACTATAGCATGTCGTTTTTCATAATTTTTGAGGATTTGAAAAAAGACGAAAATCACTCCGAGACAATGGACTATAGCCCATGGTCTCGGAGTTATTTTCGTCTTTTTTTCAAATCCTCAAAAATGATGAAAAACACTCTGAGACCATGGGCTATAGCCCATGGCCTCGGACGGCATACTATAGCATGCTGTTTTTCATCATTTTTGAGGATTTGAAAAAAAGACGAAAATCACTCCGAGACAATGGACTATAGCCCATGGTCTCGGAGTGATTTTCGTCTTTTTTTCAAATCCTCAAAAATGATGAAAAACACTCCGAGACCATGGGCTATAGCCCATGGCCTCGGACGGCATACTATAGCATGCCGTTTTTCATCATTTTTGAGGATTTGAAAAAATGACGAAAATCACTCCGAGACAATGGACTATAGCCCATGGTCTCGGAGTGATTTTCGTCTTTTTTTCAAATCCTCAAAAATGATGAAAAACACTCCGAGACCATGGGCTATAGCCCATGGTCTCGGACGGCATACTATAGCATGCCGTTTTTCATCATTTTTGAGGATTTGAAAAAAAGATGAAAATCACTCCGAGACAATGGACTATAGCCCATGGTCTCGGAGTGTTTTTCGTCTTTTTTTCAAATCCTCAAAAATGATGAAAAACACTCCGAGACCATGGGCTATAGCCCATGGCCTCGGACGGCATACTATAGCATGCCGTTTTTCATCATTTTTGAGGATTTGAAAAAAAGATGAAAATCACTCAGAGACAATGGACTATAGCCCATGGTCTCGGAGTGATTTTCGTCTTTTTTTCAAATCCTCAAAAATGATGAAAAACACTCCGAGACCATGGGCTATAGCCCATGGCCTCGGACGGCATTCTATAGCATGCCGTTTTTCATCATTTTTGAGGATTTGAAAAAAAGATGAAAATCACTCCGAGACAATGGACTATAGCCCATGGTCTCGGAGTGATTTTCGTCTTTTTTTCAAATCCTCAAAAATGATGAAAAACACTCCGAGACCATGGGCTATAGCCCATGGCCTCGGACGGCATACTATAGCATGCCGTTTTTCATCATTTTTGAGGATTTGAAAAAAAGATGAAAATCACTCCGAGACAATGGACTATAGCCCATATATATAGTTTTTCTCAGCTCAATCAACAGGACCAGAACACACCTGGGCTGGCTGCCAGGATCACATCCACCAATGGGGAGGCTGTCTGTGTCCTGTCATGGTTTCTCCTCTGTATTATCTGATTAACATCCACGATAACACTTAAAAGCACTAAAGACACCTTTGATGCACAGCACCATTCAAATGCTCTGTACATGATCCCAAGGCCCCATTTGAAAAGTAACACCAAGAAGAACAACTTACAACTTAAAAATCACTGAGAGCTCAGTGGCACCCTTGTTAAGATGATGTCCATGTGAGCCAGAGGTTGTGAGTTCAAATCCAGCTGAGTTCCTGCTAATTTCACTTTGCAGCATGTTTTGGAGAATAACATCCAGAAGAGAAATGGAAAGAGATGGCAAGCTGAGGAGATTCTCAGAGAGCATGGTGGCCTCTGTGATAAGCTGCTGTCTATGTGAACCACAGGTCGTGGGTTCAAGTTCAGCCCATGGCCTCAGACAGCATACTATAGCATGCCATTTTTGAGGATTTGAAAAAAAGACGAAAATCACTCCGAGACCATGGGCTGTAGCCCATGGCCTCGGACGGCATACTATAGCATGTCGTTTTTCATAATTTTTGAGGATTTGAAAAAAAACGAAAATCACTCCGAGACAATGGACTATAGCCCATGGTCTCGGAGTGATTTTCGTCTTTTTTTCAAATCCTCAAAAATGATGAAAAACACTCCGAGACCATGGGCTATAGCCCATGGTCTCGGACGGCATACTATAGCATGCCGTTTTTCATCATTTTTGAGGATTTGAAAAAAAGATGAAAATCACTCAGAGACAATGGACTATAGCCCATGGTCTCGGAGTGATTTTCGTCTTTTTTTCAAATCCTCAAAAATGATGAAAAACACTCCGAGACCATGGGCTATAGCCCATGGCCTCGGACGGCATTCTATAGCATGCCGTTTTTCATCATTTTTGAGGATTTGAAAAAAAGATGAAAATCACTCCGAGACAATGGACTATAGCCCATATATATAGTTTTTCTCAGCTCAATCAACAGGACCAGAACACACCTGGGCTGGCTGCCAGGATCACATCCACCAATGGGGAGGCTGTCTGTGTCCTGTCATGGTTTCTCCTCTGTATTATCTGATTAACATCCACGATAACACTTAAAAGCACTAAAGACACCTTTGATGCACAGCACCATTCAAATGCTCTGTACATGATCCCAAGGCCCCATTTGAAAAGTAACACCAAGAAGAACAACTTACAACTTAAAAATCACTGAGAGCTCAGTGGCACCCTTGTTAAGATGATGTCCATGTGAGCCAGAGGTTGTGAGTTCAAATCAGGCAGAGTTCCTGCTAATTTCACTTTGCAGCATGTTTTGGAGAATAACATCCAGAAGAGAAATGGAAAGAGATGGAAAGCTGAGGAGATTCTCAGAGAGCATGGTGGCCTCTGTCATAAGCTGCTGTCTATGTGAACCACAGGTCGTGGGTTCAAGTTCAGCCCATGGCCTCAGACGGCATACTATAGCATGCCATTTTTGAGGATTTGAAAAAAAGACGAAAATCACTCCGAGACCATGGGCTATAGCCCATGGCCTCGGACGGCATACTATAGCATGTCGTTTTTCATAATTTTTGAGGATTTGAAAAAAAACGAAAATCACTCCGAGACAATGGACTATAGCCCATGGTCTCGGAGTGATTTTCGTCTTTTTTTCAAATCCTCAAAAATGATGAAAAACACTCCGAGACCATGGGCTATAGCCCATGGTCTCGGACGGCATACTATAGCATGCCGTTTTTCATCATTTTTGAGGATTTGAAAAAAAGATGAAAATCACTCAGAGACAATGGACTATAGCCCATGGTCTCGGAGTGATTTTCGTCTTTTTTTCAAATCCTCAAAAATGATGAAAAACACTCCGAGACCATGGGCTATAGCCCATGGCCTCGGACGGCATTCTATAGCATGCCGTTTTTCATCATTTTTGAGGATTTGAAAAAAAGATGAAAATCACTCCGAGACAATGGACTATAGCCCATGGTCTCGGAGTGATTTTCGTCTTTTTTTCAAATCCTCAAAAATGATGAAAAACACTCCGAGACCATGGGCTATAGCCCATGGCCTCGGACGGCATACTATAGCATGCCGTTTTTCATCATTTTTGAGGATTTGAAAAAATGACGAAAATCACTCCGAGACAATGGACTATAGCCCATGGTCTCGGAGTGATTTTCGTCTTTTTTTCAAATCCTCAAAAATGATGAAAAACACTCCGAGACCATGGGCTATAGCCCATGGCCTCGGACGGCATACTATAGCATGCCGTTTTTCATCATTTTTGAGGATTTGAAAAAATTACGAAAATCACTCCGAGACAATGGACTATAGCCCATGGTCTCGGAGTGATTTTCGTCTTTTTTTCAAATCCTCAAAAATGATGAAAAACACTCCGAGACCATGGGCTATAGCCCATGGCCTCGGACGGCATACTATAGCATACCGTTTTTCATCATTTTTGAGGATTTGAAAAAATGATGAAAATCACTCTGAGACAATGGACAATAGCCCATATAAATAGTTTTTCTCAGCTCAATCAACAGGACCAGAACACACCTGGGCTGGCTGCCAGGATCACATCCACCAATGGGGAGGCTGTCTGTGTCCTGTCATGGTTTCTCCTCTGTATTATCTGATTAACATCCACGATAACACTTAAAAGCACTAAAGACACCTTTGATGCACAGCACCATTCAAATGCTCTGTACATGATCCCAAGGCCCCATTTGAAAAGTAACACCAAGAAGAACAACTTAAAACTTAAAAATCACTGAGAGCTCAGTGGCACCCTTGTAAAGTTGATGTCCATGTGAGCAAGAGGTTGTGAGTTCAAATCCAGCTGAGTTCCTGCTAATTTCACTTTGCAGCATGTTTTGGAGAATAACATCCAGAAGAGAAATGGAAAGAGATGGCAAGCTGAGGAGATTCTCAGAGAGCATGGTGGCCTCTGTGATAAGCTGCTGTCTATGTGAACCACAGGTCGTGGGTTCAAGTTCAGCCCATGGCCTCAGACGGCATACTATAGCATGCCATTTTTGAGGATTTGAAAAAAAGACGAAAATCACTCCGAGACCATGGGCTGTAGCCCATGGCCTCGGACGGCATACTATAGCATGTCGTTTTTCATAATTTTTGAGGATTTGAAAAAAGACGAAAATCACTCCGAGACAATGGACTATAGCCCATGGTCTCGGAGTTATTTTCGTCTTTTTTTCAAATCCTCAAAAATGATGAAAAACACTCCGAGACCATGGGCTATAGCCCATGGCCTCGGACGGCATACTATAGCATGCTGTTTTTCATCATTTTTGAGGATTTGAAAAAAAGACGAAAATCACTCCGAGACAATGGACTATAGCCCATGGTCTCGGAGTGATTTTCGTCTTTTTTTCAAATCCTCAAAAATGATGAAAAACACTCCGAGACCATGGGCTATAGCCCATGGCCTCGGACGGCATACTATAGCATGCCGTTTTTCATCATTTTTGAGGATTTGAAAAAATGACGAAAATCACTCCGAGACAATGGACTATAGCCCATGGTCTCGGAGTGATTTTCGTCTTTTTTTCAAATCCTCAAAAATGATGAAAAACACTCCGAGACCATGGGCTATAGCCCATGGTCTCGGACGGCATACTATAGCATGCCGTTTTTCATCATTTTTGAGGATTTGAAAAAAAGATGAAAATCACTCCGAGACAATGGACTATAGCCCATGGTCTCGGAGTGATTTTCGTCTTTTTTTCAAATCCTCAAAAATGATGAAAAACACTCCGAGACCATGGGCTATAGCCCATGGCCTCGGACGGCATACTATAGCATGCCGTTTTTCATCATTTTTGAGGATTTGAAAAAAAGATGAAAATCACTCAGAGACAATGGACTATAGCCCATGGTCTCGGAGTGATTTTCGTCTTTTTTTCAAATCCTCAAAAATGATGAAAAACACTCCGAGACCATGGGCTATAGCCCATGGCCTCGGACGGCATTCTATAGCATGCCGTTTTTCATCATTTTTGAGGATTTGAAAAAAAGATGAAAATCACTCCGAGACAATGGACTATAGCCCATGGTCTCGGAGTGATTTTCGTCTTTTTTTCAAATCCTCAAAAATGATGAAAAACACTCCGAGACCATGGGCTATAGCCCATGGCCTCGGACGGCATACTATAGCATGCCGTTTTTCATCATTTTTGAGGATTTGAAAAAAAGATGAAAATCACTCCGAGACAATGGACTATAGCCCATATATATAGTTTTTCTCAGCTCAATCAACAGGACCAGAACACACCTGGGCTGGCTGCCAGGATCACATCCACCAATGGGGAGGCTGTCTGTGTCCTGTCATGGTTTCTCCTCTGTATTATCTGATTAACATCCACGATAACACTTAAAAGCACTAAAGACACCTTTGATGCACAGCACCATTCAAATGCTCTGTACATGATCCCAAGGCCCCATTTTAAAAGTAACACCAAGAAGAACAACTTACAACTTAAAAATCACTGAGAGCTCAGTGGCACCCTTGTTAAGATGATGTCCATGTGAGCCAGAGGTTGTGAGTTCAAATCCAGCTGAGTTCCTGCTAATTTCACTTTGCAGCATGTTTTGGAGAATAACATCCAGAAGAGAAATGGAAAGAGATGGCAAGCTGAGGAGATTCTCAGAGAGCATGGTGGCCTCTGTGATAAGCTGCTGTCTATGTGAACCACAGGTCGTGGGTTCAAGTTCAGCCCATGGCCTCAGACGGCATACTATAGCATGCCATTTTTGAGGATTTGAAAAAAAGACGAAAATCACTCCGAGACCATGGACTGTAGCCCATGGCCTCGGACGGCATACTATAGCATGTCGTTTTTCATAATTTTTGAGGATTTGAAAAAAGACGAAAATCACTCCGAGACAATGGACTATAGCCCATGGTCTCGGAGTTATTTTCGTCTTTTTTTCAAATCCTCAAAAATGATGAAAAACACTCTGAGACCATGGGCTATAGCCCATGGCCTCGGACGGCATACTATAGCATGCTGTTTTTCATCATTTTTGAGGATTTGAAAAAAAGACGAAAATCACTCCGAGACAATGGACTATAGCCCATGGTCTCGGAGTGATTTTCGTCTTTTTTTCAAATCCTCAAAAATGATGAAAAACACTCCGAGACCATGGGCTATAGCCCATGGCCTCGGACGGCATACTATAGCATGCCGTTTTTCATCATTTTTGAGGATTTGAAAAAATGACGAAAATCACTCCGAGACAATGGACTATAGCCCATGGTCTCGGAGTGATTTTCGTCTTTTTTTCAAATCCTCAAAAATGATGAAAAACACTCCGAGACCATGGGCTATAGCCCATGGTCTCGGACGGCATACTATAGCATGCCGTTTTTCATCATTTTTGAGGATTTGAAAAAAAGATGAAAATCACTCCGAGACAATGGACTATAGCCCATGGTCTCGGAGTGATTTTCGTCTTTTTTTCAAATCCTCAAAAATGATGAAAAACACTCCGAGACCATGGGCTATAGCCCATGGCCTCGGACGGCATACTATAGCATGCCGTTTTTCATCATTTTTGAGGATTTGAAAAAAAGATGAAAATCACTCAGAGACAATGGACTATAGCCCATGGTCTCGGAGTGATTTTCGTCTTTTTTTCAAATCCTCAAAAATGATGAAAAACACTCCGAGACCATGGGCTATAGCCCATGGCCTCGGACGGCATTCTATAGCATGCCGTTTTTCATCATTTTTGAGGATTTGAAAAAAAGATGAAAATCACTCCGAGACAATGGACTATAGCCCATGGTCTCGGAGTGATTTTCGTCTTTTTTTCAAATCCTCAAAAATGATGAAAAACACTCCGAGACCATGGGCTATAGCCCATGGCCTCGGACGGCATACTATAGCATGCCGTTTTTCATCATTTTTGAGGATTTGAAAAAAAGATGAAAATCACTCCGAGACAATGGACTATAGCCCATATATATAGTTTTTCTCAGCTCAATCAACAGGACCAGAACACACCTGGGCTGGCTGCCATGATCACATCCACCAATGGGGAGGCTGTCTGTGTCCTGTCATGGTTTCTCCTCTGTATTATCTGATTAACATCCACGATAACACTTAAAAGCACTAAAGACACCTTTGATGCACAGCACCATTCAAATGCTCTGTACATGATCCCAAGGCCCCATTTTAAAAGTAACACCAAGAAGAACAACTTACAACTTAAAAATCACTGAGAGCTCAGTGGCACCCTTGTTAAGATGATGTCCATGTGAGCCAGAGGTTGTGAGTTCAAATCCAGCTGAGTTCCTGCTAATTTCACTTTGCAGCATGTTTTGGAGAATAACATCCAGAAGAGAAATGGAAAGAGATGGCAAGCTGAGGAGATTCTCAGAGAGCATGGTGGCCTCTGTGATAAGCTGCTGTCTATGTGAACCACAGGTCGTGGGTTCAAGTTCAGCCCATGGCCTCAGACGGCATACTATAGCATGCCATTTTTGAGGATTTGAAAAAAAGACGAAAATCACTCCGAGACCATGGACTGTAGCCCATGGCCTCGGACGGCATACTATAGCATGTCGTTTTTCATAATTTTTGAGGATTTGAAAAAAGACGAAAATCACTCCGAGACAATGGACTATAGCCCATGGTCTCGGAGTTATTTTCGTCTTTTTTTCAAATCCTCAAAAATGATGAAAAACACTCTGAGACCATGGGCTATAGCCCATGGCCTCGGACGGCATACTATAGCATGCTTTTTTTCATCATTTTTGAGGATTTGAAAAAAAGACGAAAATCACTCCGAGACAATGGACTATAGCCCATGGTCTCGGAGTGATTTTCGTCTTTTTTTCAAATCCTCAAAAATGATGAAAAACACTCCGAGACCATGGGCTATAGCCCATGGCCTCGGACGGCATACTATAGCATGCCGTTTTTCATAATTTTTGAGGATTTGAAAAAATGACGAAAATCACTCCGAGACAATGGACTATAGCCCATGGTCTCGGAGTGATTTTCGTCTTTTTTTCAAATCCTCAAAAATGATGAAAAACACTCCGAGACCATGGGCTATAGCCCATGGTCTCGGACGGCATACTATAGCATGCCGTTTTTCATCATTTTTGAGGATTTGAAAAAAAGATGAAAATCACTCCGAGACAATGGACTATAGCCCATGGTCTCGGAGTGATTTTCGTCTTTTTTTCAAATCCTCAAAAATGATGAAAAACACTCCGAGACCATGGGCTATAGCCCATGGCCTCGGACGGCATACTATAGCATGCCGTTTTTCATCATTTTTGAGGATTTGAAAAAAATATGAAAATCACTCAGAGACAATGGACTATAGCCCATGGTCTCGGAGTGATTTTCGTCTTTTTTTCAAATCCTCAAAAATGATGAAAAACACTCCGAGACCATGGGCTATAGCCCATGGCCTCGGACGGCATTCTATAGCATGCCGTTTTTCATCATTTTTGAGGATTTGAAAAAAAGATGAAAATCACTCCGAGACAATGGACTATAGCCCATGGTCTCGGAGTGATTTTCGTCTTTTTTTCAAATCCTCAAAAATGATGAAAAACACTCCGAGACCATGGGCTATAGCCCATGGCCTCGGACGGCATACTATAGCATGCTGTTTTTCATCATTTTTGAGGATTTGAAAAAAAGACGAAAATCACTCCGAGACAATGGACTATAGCCCATGGTCTCGGAGTGATTTTCGTCTTTTTTTCAAATCCTCAAAAATGATGAAAAACACTCCGAGACCATGGGCTATAGCCCATGGCCTCGGACGGCATACTATAGCATGCCGTTTTTCATAATTTTTGAGGATTTGAAAAAATGACGAAAATCACTCCGAGACAATGGACTATAGCCCATGGTCTCGGAGTGATTTTCGTCTTTTTTTCAAATCCTCAAAAATGATGAAAAACACTCCGAGACCATGGGCTATAGCCCATGGTCTCGGACGGCATACTATAGCATGCCGTTTTTCATCATTTTTGAGGATTTGAAAAAAAGATGAAAATCACTCCGAGACAATGGACTATAGCCCATGGTCTCGGAGTGATTTTCGTCTTTTTTTCAAATCCTCAAAAATGATGAAAAACACTCCGAGACCATGGGCTATAGCCCATGGCCTCGGACGGCATACTATAGCATGCCGTTTTTCATCATTTTTGAGGATTTGAAAAAAAGATGAAAATCACTCAGAGACAATGGACTATAGCCCATGGTCTCGGAGTGATTTTCGTCTTTTTTTCAAATCCTCAAAAATGATGAAAAACACTCCGAGACCATGGGCTATAGCCCATGGCCTCGGACGGCATTCTATAGCATGCCGTTTTTCATCATTTTTGAGGATTTGAAAAAAAGATGAAAATCACTCCGAGACAATGGACTATAGCCCATTGTCTCGGAGTGATTTTCGTCTTTTTTTCAAATCCTCAAAAATGATGAAAAACACTCCGAGACCATGGGCTATAGCCCATGGCCTCGGACGGCATACTATAGCATGCCGTTTTTCATCATTTTTGAGGATTTGAAAAAAAGATGAAAATCACTCCGAGACAATGGACTATAGCCCATATATATAGTTTTTCTCAGCTCAATCAACAGGACCAGAACACACCTGGGCTGGCTGCCAGGATCACATCCACCAATGGGGAGGCTGTCTGTGTCCTGTCATGGTTTCTCCTCTGTATTATCTGATTAACATCCACGATAACACTTAAAAGCACTAAAGACACCTTTGATGCACAGCACCATTCAAATGCTCTGTACATGATCCCAAGGCCCCATTTGAAAAGTAACACCAAGAAGAACAACTTACAACTTAAAAATCACTGAGAGCTCAGTGGCACCCTTGTTAAGATGATGTCCATGTGAGCCAGAGGTTGTGAGTTCAAATCAGGCAGAGTTCCTGCTAATTTCACTTTGCAGCATGTTTTGGAGAATAACATCCAGAAGAGAAATGGAAAGAGATGGAAAGCTGAGGAGATTCTCAGAGAGCATGGTGGCCTCTGTCATAAGCTGCTGTCTATGTGAACCACAGGTCGTGGGTTCAAGTTCAGCCCATGGCCTCAGACGGCATACTATAGCATGCCATTTTTGAGGATTTGAAAAAAAGACGAAAATCACTCCGAGACCATGGGCTATAGCCCATGGCCTCGGACGGCATACTATAGCATGTCGTTTTTCATAATTTTTGAGGATTTGAAAAAAAGATGAAAATCACTCAGAGACAATGGACTATAGCCCATGGTCTCGGAGTGATTTTCGTCTTTTTTTCAAATCCTCAAAAATGATGAAAAACACTCCGAGACCATGGGCTATAGCCCATGGTCTCGGACGGCATACTATAGCATGCCGTTTTTCATCATTTTTGAGGATTTGAAAAAAAGATGAAAATCACTCAGAGACAATGGACTATAGCCCATGGTCTCGGAGTGATTTTCGTCTTTTTTTCAAATCCTCAAAAATGATGAAAAACACTCCGAGACCATGGGCTATAGCCCATGGCCTCGGACGGCATTCTATAGCATGCCGTTTTTCATCATTTTTGAGGATTTGAAAAAAAGATGAAAATCACTCCGAGACAATGGACTATAGCCCATGGTCTCGGAGTGATTTTCGTCTTTTTTTCAAATCCTCAAAAATGATGAAAAACACTCCGAGACCATGGGCTATAGCCCATGGCCTCGGACGGCATACTATAGCATGCCGTTTTTCATCATTTTTGAGGATTTGAAAAAATGACGAAAATCACTCCGAGACAATGGACTATAGCCCATGGTCTCGGAGTGATTTTCGTCTTTTTTTCAAATCCTCAAAAATGATGAAAAACACTCCGAGACCATGGGCTATAGCCCATGGCCTCGGACGGCATACTATAGCATGCCGTTTTTCATCATTTTTGAGGATTTGAAAAAATTACGAAAATCACTCCGAGACAATGGACTATAGCCCATGGTCTCGGAGTGATTTTCGTCTTTTTTTCAAATCCTCAAAAATGATGAAAAACACTCCGAGACCATGGGCTATAGCCCATGGCCTCGGACGGCATACTATAGCATACCGTTTTTCATCATTTTTGAGGATTTGAAAAAATGATGAAAATCACTCTGAGACAATGGACAATAGCCCATATAAATAGTATTTCTCAGCTCAATCAACAGGACCAGAACACACCTGGGCTGGCTGCCAGGATCACATCCACCAATGGGGAGGCTGTCTGTGTCCTGTCATGGTTTCTCCTCTGTATTATCTGATTAACATCCACGATAACACTTAAAAGCACTAAAGACACCTTTGATGCACAGCACCATTCAAATGCTCTGTACATGATCCCAAGGCCCCATTTGAAAAGTAACACCAAGAAGAACAACTTAAAACTTAAAAATCACTGAGAGCTCAGTGGCACCCTTGTAAAGTTGATGTCCATGTGAGCAAGAGGTTGTGAGTTCAAATCCAGCTGAGTTCCTGCTAATTTCACTTTGCAGCATGTTTTGGAGAATAACATCCAGAAGAGAAATGGAAAGAGATGGCAAGCTGAGGAGATTCTCAGAGAGCATGGTGGCCTCTGTGATAAGCTGCTGTCTATGTGAACCACAGGTCGTGGGTTCAAGTTCAGCCCATGGCCTCAGACGGCATACTATAGCATGCCATTTTTGAGGATTTGAAAAAAAGACGAAAATCACTCCGAGACCATGGGCTGTAGCCCATGGCCTCGGACGGCATACTATAGCATGTCGTTTTTCATAATTTTTGAGGATTTGAAAAAAGACGAAAATCACTCCGAGACAATGGACTATAGCCCATGGTCTCGGAGTTATTTTCGTCTTTTTTTCAAATCCTCAAAAATGATGAAAAACACTCTGAGACCATGGGCTATAGCCCATGGCCTCGGACGGCATACTATAGCATGCTGTTTTTCATCATTTTTGAGGATTTGAAAAAAAGACGAAAATCACTCCGAGACAATGGACTATAGCCCATGGTCTCGGAGTGATTTTCGTCTTTTTTTCAAATCCTCAAAAATGATGAAAAACACTCCGAGACCATGGGCTATAGCCCATGGCCTCGGACGGCATACTATAGCATGCCGTTTTTCATCATTTTTGAGGATTTGAAAAAATGACGAAAATCACTCCGAGACAATGGACTATAGCCCATGGTCTCGGAGTGATTTTCGTCTTTTTTTCAAATCCTCAAAAATGATGAAAAACACTCCGAGACCATGGGCTATAGCCCATGGTCTCGGACGGCATACTATAGCATGCCGTTTTTCATCATTTTTGAGGATTTGAAAAAAAGATGAAAATCACTCCGAGACAATGGACTATAGCCCATGGTCTCGGAGTGATTTTCGTCTTTTTTTCAAATCCTCAAAAATGATGAAAAACACTCCGAGACCATGGGCTATAGCCCATGGCCTCGGACGGCATACTATAGCATGCCGTTTTTCATCATTTTTGAGGATTTGAAAAAAAGATGAAAATCACTCAGAGACAATGGACTATAGCCCATGGTCTCGGAGTGATTTTCGTCTTTTTTTCAAATCCTCAAAAATGATGAAAAACACTCCGAGACCATGGGCTATAGCCCATGGCCTCGGACGGCATTCTATAGCATGCCGTTTTTCATCATTTTTGAGGATTTGAAAAAAAGATGAAAATCACTCCGAGACAATGGACTATAGCCCATGGTCTCGGAGTGATTTTCGTCTTTTTTTCAAATCCTCAAAAATGATGAAAAACACTCCGAGACCATGGGCTATAGCCCATGGCCTCGGACGGCATACTATAGCATGCCGTTTTTCATCATTTTTGAGGATTTGAAAAAAAGATGAAAATCACTCCGAGACAATGGACTATAGCCCATATATATAGTTTTTCTCAGCTCAATCAACAGGACCAGAACACACCTGGGCTGGCTGCCAGGATCACATCCACCAATGGGGAGGCTGTCTGTGTCCTGTCATGGTTTCTCCTCTGTATTATCTGATTAACATCCACGATAACACTTAAAAGCACTAAAGACACCTTTGATGCACAGCACCATTCAAATGCTCTGTACATGATCCCAAGGCCCCATTTTAAAAGTAACACCAAGAAGAACAACTTACAACTTAAAAATCACTGAGAGCTCAGTGGCACCCTTGTTAAGATGATGTCCATGTGAGCCAGAGGTTGTGAGTTCAAATCCAGCTGAGTTCCTGCTAATTTCACTTTGCAGCATGTTTTGGAGAATAACATCCAGAAGAGAAATGGAAAGAGATGGCAAGCTGAGGAGATTCTCAGAGAGCATGGTGGCCTCTGTGATAAGCTGCTGTCTATGTGAACCACAGGTCGTGGGTTCAAGTTCAGCCCATGGCCTCAGACGGCATACTATAGCATGCCATTTTTGAGGATTTGAAAAAAAGACGAAAATCACTCCGAGACCATGGACTGTAGCCCATGGCCTCGGACGGCATACTATAGCATGTCGTTTTTCATAATTTTTGAGGATTTGAAAAAAGACGAAAATCACTCCGATACAATGGACTATAGCCCATGTCTCGGAGTTATTTTCGTCTTTTTTTCAAATCCTCAAAAATGATGAAAAACACTCTGAGACCATGGGCTATAGCCCATGGCCTCGGACGGCATACTATAGCATGCTTTTTTTCATCATTTTTGAGGATTTGAAAAAAAGACGAAAATCACTCCGAGACAATGGACTATAGCCCATGGTCTCGGAGTGATTTTCGTCTTTTTTTCAAATCCTCAAAAATGATGAAAAACACTCCGAGACCATGGGCTATAGCCCATGGCCTCGGACGGCATACTATAGCATGCCGTTTTTCATAATTTTTGAGGATTTGAAAAAATGACGAAAATCACTCCGAGACAATGGACTATAGCCCATGGTCTCGGAGTGATTTTCGTCTTTTTTTCAAATCCTCAAAAATGATGAAAAACACTCCGAGACCATGGGCTATAGCCCATGGTCTCGGACGGCATACTATAGCATGCCGTTTTTCATCATTTTTGAGGATTTGAAAAAAAGATGAAAATCACTCCGAGACAATGGACTATAGCCCATGGTCTCGGAGTGATTTTCGTCTTTTTTTCAAATCCTCAAAAATGATGAAAAACACTCCGAGACCATGGGCTATAGCCCATGGCCTCGGACGGCATACTATAGCATGCCGTTTTTCATCATTTTTGAGGATTTGAAAAAAATATGAAAATCACTCAGAGACAATGGACTATAGCCCATGGTCTCGGAGTGATTTTCGTCTTTTTTTCAAATCCTCAAAAATGATGAAAAACACTCCGAGACCATGGGCTATAGCCCATGGCCTCGGACGGCATTCTATAGCATGCCGTTTTTCATCATTTTTGAGGATTTTAAAAAAAGATGAAAATCACTCCGAGACAATGGACTATAGCCCATGGTCTCGGAGTGATTTTCGTCTTTTTTTCAAATCCTCAAAAATGATGAAAAACACTCCGAGACCATGGGCTATAGCCCATGGCCTCGGACGGCATACTATAGCATGCTGTTTTTCATCATTTTTGAGGATTTGAAAAAAAGACGAAAATCACTCCGAGACAATGGACTATAGCCCATGGTCTCGGAGTGATTTTCGTCTTTTTTTCAAATCCTCAAAAATGATGAAAAACACTCCGAGACCATGGGCTATAGCCCATGGCCTCGGACGGCATACTATAGCATGCCGTTTTTCATAATTTTTGAGGATTTGAAAAAATGACGAAAATCACTCCGAGACAATGGACTATAGCCCATGGTCTCGGAGTGATTTTCGTCTTTTTTTCAAATCCTCAAAAATGATGAAAAACACTCCGAGACCATGGGCTATAGCCCATGGTCTCGGACGGCATACTATAGCATGCCGTTTTTCATCATTTTTGAGGATTTGAAAAAAAGATGAAAATCACTCCGAGACAATGGACTATAGCCCATGGTCTCGGAGTGATTTTCGTCTTTTTTTCAAATCCTCAAAAATGATGAAAAACACTCCGAGACCATGGGCTATAGCCCATGGCCTCGGACGGCATACTATAGCATGCCGTTTTTCATCATTTTTGAGGATTTGAAAAAAAGATGAAAATCACTCAGAGACAATGGACTATAGCCCATGGTCTCGGAGTGATTTTCGTCTTTTTTTCAAATCCTCAAAAATGATGAAAAACACTCCGAGACCATGGGCTATAGCCCATGGCCTCGGACGGCATTCTATAGCATGCCGTTTTTCATCATTTTTGAGGATTTGAAAAAAAGATGAAAATCACTCCGAGACAATGGACTATAGCCCATTGTCTCGGAGTGATTTTCGTCTTTTTTTCAAATCCTCAAAAATGATGAAAAACACTCCGAGACCATGGGCTATAGCCCATGGCCTCGGACGGCATACTATAGCATGCCGTTTTTCATCATTTTTGAGGATTTGAAAAAAAGATGAAAATCACTCCGAGACAATGGACTATAGCCCATATATATAGTTTTTCTCAGCTCAATCAACAGGACCAGAACACACCTGGGCTGGCTGCCAGGATCACATCCACCAATGGGGAGGCTGTCTATGTCCTGTCATGGTTTCTCCTCTGTATTATCTGATTAACATCCACGATAACACTTAAAAGCACTAAAGACACCTTTGATGCACAGCACCATTCAAATGCTCTGTACATGATCCCAAGGCCCCATTTGAAAAGTAACACCAAGAAGAACAACTTACAACTTAAAAATCACTGAGAGCTCAGTGGCACCCTTGTTAAGATGATGTCCATGTGAGGTTGTGAGTTCAAATCCAGCTGAGTTCCTGCTAATTTCACTTTGCAGCATGTTTTGGAGAATAACATCCAGAAGAGAAATGGAAAGAGATGGCAAGCTGAGGAGATTCTCAGAGAGCATGGTGGCCTCTGTGATAAGCTGCTGTCTATGTGAACCACAGGTCGTGGGTTCAAGTTCAGCCCATGGCCTCAGACGGCATACTATAGCATGCCATTTTTGAGGATTTGAAAAAAAGACGAAAATCACTCCGAGACCATGGGCTGTAGCCCATGGCCTCGGACGGCATACTATAGCATGTCGTTTTTCATAATTTTTGAGGATTTGAAAAAAGACGAAAATCACTCCGAGACAATGGACTATAGCCCATGGTCTCGGAGTTATTTTCGTCTTTTTTTCAAATCCTCAAAAATGATGAAAAACACTCTGAGACCATGGGCTATAGCCCATGGCCTCGGACGGCATACTATAGCATGCTGTTTTTCATCATTTTTGAGGATTTGAAAAAAAGACGAAAATCACTCCGAGACAATGGACTATAGCCCATGGTCTCGGAGTGATTTTCGTCTTTTTTTCAAATCCTCAAAAATGATGAAAAACACTCCGAGACCATGGGCTATAGCCCATGGCCTCGGACGGCATACTATAGCATGCCGTTTTTCATCATTTTTGAGGATTTGAAAAAATGACGAAAATCACCCCGAGACAATGGACTATAGCCCATGGTCTCGGAGTGATTTTAGTCTTTTTTTCAAATCCTCAAAAATGATGAAAAACACTCCGAGACCATGGGCTATAGCCCATGGTCTCGGACGGCATACTATAGCATGCCGTTTTTCATCATTTTTGAGGATTTGAAAAAAAGATGAAAATCACTCCGAGACAATGGACTATAGCCCATGGTCTCGGAGTGATTTTCGTCTTTTTTTCAAATCCTCAAAAATGATGAAAAACACTCCGAGACCATGGGCTATAGCCCATGGCCTCGGACGGCATACTATAGCATGCCGTTTTTCATCATTTTTGAGGATTTGAAAAAAAGATGAAAATCACTCAGAGACAATGGACTATAGCCCATGGTCTCGGAGTGATTTTCGTCTTTTTTTCAAATCCTCAAAAATGATGAAAAACACTCCGAGACCATGGGCTATAGCCCATGGCCTCGGACGGCATTCTATAGCATGCCGTTTTTCATCATTTTTGAGGATTTGAAAAAAAGATGAAAATCACTCCGAGACAATGGACTATAGCCCATGGTCTCGGAGTGATTTTCGTCTTTTTTTCAAATCCTCAAAAATGATGAAAAACACTCCGAGACCATGGGCTATAGCCCATGGCCTCGGACGGCATACTATAGCATGCCGTTTTTCATCATTTTTGAGGATTTGAAAAAAAGATGAAAATCACTCCGAGACAATGGACTATAGCCCATATATATAGTTTTTCTCAGCTCAATCAACAGGACCAGAACACACCTGGGCTGGCTGCCAGGATCACATCCACCAATGGGGAGGCTGTCTGTGTCCTGTCATGGTTTCTCCTCTGTATTATCTGATTAACATCCACGATAACACTTAAAAGCACTAAAGACACCTTTGATGCACAGCACCATTCAAATGCTCTGTACATGATCCCAAGGCCCCATTTGAAAAGTAACACCAAGAAGAACAACTTACAACTTAAAAATCACTGAGAGCTCAGTGGCACCCTTGTTAAGATGATGTCCATGTGAGCCAGAGGTTGTGAGTTCAAATCCAGCTGAGTTCCTGCTAATTTCACTTTGCAGCATGTTTTGGAGAATAACATCCAGAAGAGAAATGGAAAGAGATGGCAAGCTGAGGAGATTCTCAGAGAGCATGGTGGCCTCTGTGATAAGCTGCTGTCTATGTGAACCACAGGTCGTGGGTTCAAGTTCAGCCCATGGCCTCAGACGGCATACTATAGCATGCCATTTTTGAGGATTTGAAAAAAACCGAAAATCACTCCGAGACAATGGACTATAGCCCATGGTCTCGGAGTGTTTTTCGTCTTTTTTTCAAATCCTCAAAAATGATGAAAAACACTCCGAGACCATGGGCTATAGCCCATGGTCTCGGACGGCATACTATAGCATGCCGTTTTTCATCATTTTTGAGGATTTGAAAAAAAGATGAAAATCACTCAGAGACAATGGACTATAGCCCATGGTCTCGGAGTGATTTTCGTCTTTTTTTCAAATCCTCAAAAATGATGAAAAACACTCCGAGACCATGGGCTATAGCCCATGGCCTCGGACGGCATTCTATAGCATGCCGTTTTTCATCAATTTTGAGGATTTGAAAAAAAGATGAAAATCACTCCGAGACAATGGACTATAGCCCATATATATAGTTTTTCTCAGCTCAATCAACAGGACCAGAACACACCTGGGCTGGCTGCCAGGATCACATCCACCAATGGGGAGGCTGTCTGTGTCCTGTCATGGTTTCTCCTCTGTATTATCTGATTAACATCCACGATAACACTTAAAAGCACTAAAGACACCTTTGATGCACAGCACCATTCAAATGCTCTGTACATGATCCCAAGGCCCCATTTGAAAAGTAACACCAAGAAGAACAACTTACAACTTAAAAATCACTGAGAGCTCAGTGGCACCCTTGTTAAGATGATGTCCATGTGAGCCAGAGGTTGTGAGTTCAAATCCAGCTGAGTTCCTGCTAATTTCACTTTGCAGCATGTTTTGGAGAATAACATCCAGAAGAGAAATGGAAAGAGATGGCAAGCTGAGGAGATTCTCAGAGAGCATGGTGGCCTCTGTGATAAGCTGCTGTCTATGTGAACCACAGGTCGTGGGTTCAAGTTCAGCCCATGGCCTCAGACGGCATACTATAGCATGCCATTTTTGAGGATTTGAAAAAAAGACGAAAATCACTCCGAGACCATGGGCTGTAGCCCATGGCCTCGGACGGCATACTATAGCATGTCGTTTTTCATAATTTTTGAGGATTTGAAAAAAAACGAAAATCACTCCGAGACAATGGACTATAGCCCATGGTCTCGGAGTGTTTTTCGTCTTTTTTTCAAATCCTCAAAAATGATGAAAAACACTCCGAGACCATGGGCTATAGCCCATGGTCTCGGACGGCATACTATAGCATGCCGTTTTTCATCATTTTTGAGGATTTGAAAAAAATATGAAAATCACTCAGAGACAATGGACTATAGCCCATGGTCTCGGAGTGATTTTCGTCTTTTTTTCAAATCCTCAAAAATGATGAAAAACACTCCGAGACCATGGGCTATAGCCCATGGCCTCGGACGGCATTCTATAGCATGCCGTTTTTCATCATTTTTGAGGATTTGAAAAAAAGATGAAAATCACTCCGAGACAATGGACTATAGCCCATGGTCTCGGAGTGAATTTCGTCTTTTTTTCAAATCCTCAAAAATGATGAAAAACACTCCGAGACCATGGGCTATAGCCCATGGCCTCGGACGGCATACTATAGCATGCCGTTTTTCATCATTTTTGAGGATTTGAAAAAAAGATGAAAATCACTCAGAGACAATGGACTATAGCCCATGGTCTCGGAGTGATTTTCGTCTTTTTTTTAAATCCTCAAAACTGATGAAAAACACTCCGAGACCATGGGCTATAGCCCATGGCCTCGGACGGCATACTATAGCATGCCGTTTTTCATCATTTTTGAGGATTTGAAAAAAAGATGAAAATCACTCCGAGACAATGGACTATAGCCCATATATATAGTTTTTCTCAGCTCAATCAACAGGACCAGAACACACCTGGGCTGGCTGCCAGGATCACATCCACCAATGGGGTGGCTGTCTGTGTCCTGTCATGGTTTCTCCTCTGTATTATCTGATTAACATCCACGATAACACTTAAAAGCACTAAAGACACCTTTGATGCACAGCACCATTCAAATGCTCTGTACATGATCCCAAGGCCCCATTTGAAAAGTAACACCAAGAAGAACAACTTACAACTTAAAAATCACTGAGAGCTCAGTGGCACCCTTGTTAAGATTATGTCCATGTGAGCCAGAGGTTGTGAGTTCAAATCCAGCTGAGTTACTGCTAATTTCACTTTGCAGCATGTTTTGGAGAATAACATCCAGAAGAGAAATGGAAAGAGATGGCAAGCTGAGGAGATTCTCAGAGAGCATGGTGGCCTCTGTGATAAGCTGCTGTCTATGTGAACCACAGGTCGTGGGTTCAAGTTCAGCCCATGGCCTCAGACGGCATACTATAGCATGCCATTTTTGAGGATTTGAAAAAAAGACGAAAATCACTCCGAGACCATGGGCTGTAGCCCATGGCCTCGGACGGCATACTATAGCATGTCGTTTTTCATAATTTTTGAGGATTTGAAAAAAAACGAAAATCACTCCGAGACAATGGACTATAGCCCATGGTCTCGGAGTGATTTTCGTCTTTTTTTCAAATCCTCAAAAATGATGAAAAACACTCCGAGACCATGGGCTATAGCCCATGGTCTCGGACGGCATACTATAGCATGCCGTTTTTCATCATTGTTGAGGATTTGAAAAAAAGATGAAAATCACTCAGAGACAATGGACTATAGCCCATGGTCTCGGAGTGATTTTCGTCTTTTTTTCAAATCCTCAAAAATGATGAAAAACACTCCGAGACCATGGGCTATAGCCCATGGTCTCGGACGGCATACTATAGCATGCCGTTTTTCATCATTGTTGAGGATTTGAAAAAAAGATGAAAATCACTCCGAGACAATGGACTATAGCCCATATATATAGTTTTTCTCAGCTCAATCAACAGGACCAGAACACACCTGGGCTGGCTGCCAGGATCACATCCACCAATGGGGAGGCTGTCTGTGTCCTGTCATGGTTTCTCCTCTGTATTATCTGATTAACATCCACGATAACACTTAAAAGCACTAAAGACACCTTTGATGCACAGCACCATTCAAATGCTCTGTACATGATCCCAAGGCCCCATTTGAAAAGTAACACCAAGAAGAACAACTTACAACGTAAAAATCACTGAGAGCTCACTGGCACCCTTTTTAAGATTATGTCCATGTGAGCCAGAGGTTGTGAGTTCAAATCCAGCTGAGTTCCTGCTAATTTCACTTTGCAGCATGTTTTGGAGAATAACATCCAGAAGAGAAATGGAAAGAGATGGCAAGCTGAGGAGATTCTCAGAGAGCATGGTGGCCTCTGTGATAAGCTGCTGTCTATGTGAACCACAGGTCGTGGGTTCAAGTTCAGCCCATGGCCTCAGACGGCATACTATAGCATGCCATTTTTGAGGATTTGAAAAAAAGACGAAAATCACTCCGAGACCATGGGCTGTAGCCCATGGCCTCGGACGGCATACTATAGCATGTCGTTTTTCATAATTTTTGAGGATTTGAAAAAAAAACGAAAATCACTCCGAGACAATGGACTATAGCCCATGGTCTCGGAGTGATTTTCGTCTTTTTTTCAAATCCTCAAAAATGATGAAAAACACTCCGAGACCATGGGCTATAGCCCATGGTCTCGGACGGCATACTATAGCATGCCGTTTTTCATCATTGTTGAGGATTTGAAAAAAAGATGAAAATCACTCAGAGACAATGGACTATAGCCCATGGTCTCGGAGTGATTTTCGTCTTTTTTTCAAATCCTCAAAAATGATGAAAAACACTCCGAGACCATGGGCTATAGCCCATGGCCTCGGACGGCATTCTATAGCATGCCGTTTTTCATCATTTTTGAGGATTTGAAAAAAAGATGAAAATCACTCCGAGACAATGGACTATAGCCCATGGTCTCGGAGTGAATTTCGTCTTTTTTTCAAATCCTCAAAAATGATGAAAAACACTCCGAGACCATGGGCTATAGCCCATGGCCTCGGACGGCATACTATAGCATGCCGTTTTTCATCATTTTTGAGGATTTGAAAAAAAGATGAAAATCACTCAGAGACAATGGACTATAGCCCATGGTCTCGGAGTGATTTTCGTCTTTTTTTCAAATCCTCAAAAATGATGAAAAACACTCCGAGACCATGGGCTATAGCCCATGGCCTCGGACGGCATACTATAGCATGCCGTTTTTCATCATTTTTGAGGATTTGAAAAAAAGATGAAAATCACTCCGAGACAATGGACTATAGCCCATATATATAGTTTTTCTCAGCTCAATCAACAGGACCAGAACACACCTGGGCTGGCTGCCAGGATCACATCCACCAATGGGGAGGCTGTCTGTGTCCTGTCATGGTTTCTCCTCTGTATTATCTGATTAACATCCACGATAACACTTAAAAGCACTAAAGACACCTTTGATGCACAGCACCATTCAAATGCTCTGTACATGATCCCAAGGCCCCATTTGAAAAGTAACACCAAGAAGAACAACTTACAACTTAAAAATCACTGAGAGCTCAGTGGCACCCTTGTTAAGATTATGTCCATGTGAGCCAGAGGTTGTGAGTTCAAATCCAGCTGAGTTCCTGCTAATTTCACTTTGCAGCATGTTTTGGAGAATAACATCCAGAAGAGAAATGGAAAGAGATGGCAAGCTGAGGAGATTCTCA
The DNA here is from genome assembly GCF_951216825.1 of Electrona antarctica. NCBI lineage: Eukaryota > Metazoa > Chordata > Actinopteri > Myctophiformes > Myctophidae > Electrona > Electrona antarctica. The sequence continues at coordinate 28,107,504 of NC_136796.1, read as the reverse complement.
GAGAGCATGGTGGCCTCTGTGATAAGCTGCTGTCTATGTGAACCACAGGTCGTGGGTTCAAGTTCAGCCCATGGCCTCAGACGGCATACTATAGCATGCCATTTTTGAGGATTTGAAAAAAAGACGAAAATCACTCCGAGACCATGGGCTGTAGCCCATGGCCTCGGACGGCATACTATAGCATGTCGTTTTTCATAATTTTTGAGGATTTGAAAAAAAACGAAAATCACTCCGAGACAATGGACTATAGCCCATGGTCTCGGAGTGATTTTCGTCTTTTTTTCAAATCCTCAAAAATGATGAAAAACACTCCGAGACCATGGGCTATAGCCCATGGTCTCGGACGGCATACTATAGCATGCCGTTTTTCATCATTGTTGAGGATTTGAAAAAAAGATGAAAATCACTCAGAGACAATGGACTATAGCCCATGGTCTCGGAGTGATTTTCGTCTTTTTTTCAAATCCTCAAAAATGATGAAAAACACTCCGAGACCATGGGCTATAGCCCATGGTCTCGGACGGCATACTATAGCATGCCGTTTTTCATCATTGTTGAGGATTTGAAAAAAAGATGAAAATCACTCCGAGACAATGGACTATAGCCCATATATATAGTTTTTCTCAGCTCAATCAACAGGACCAGAACACACCTGGGCTGGCTGCCAGGATCACATCCACCAATGGGGAGGCTGTCTGTGTCCTGTCATGGTTTCTCCTCTGTATTATCTGATTAACATCCACGATAACACTTAAAAGCACTAAAGACACCTTTGATGCACAGCACCATTCAAATGCTCTGTACATGATCCCAAGGCCCCATTTGAAAAGTAACACCAAGAAGAACAACTTACAACTTAAAAATCACTGAGAGCTCACTGGCACCCTTGTTAAGATTATGTCCATGTGAGCCAGAGGTTGTGAGTTCAAATCCAGCTGAGTTCCTGCTAATTTCACTTTGCAGCATGTTTTGGAGAATAACATCCAGAAGAGAAATGGAAAGAGATGGCAAGCTGAGGAGATTCTCAGAGAGCATGGTGGCCTCTGTGATAAGCTGCTGTCTATGTGAACCACAGGTCTTGGGTTCAAGTTCAGCCCATGGCCTCAGACGGCATACTATAGCATGCCATTTTTGAGGATTTGAAAAAAAGACGAAAATCACTCCGAGACCATGGGCTGTAGCCCATGGCCTCGGACGGCATACTATAGCATGTCGTTTTTCATAATTTTTGAGGATTTGAAAAAAAACGAAAATCACTCCGAGACAATGGACTATAGCCCATGGTCTCGGAGTGATTTTCGTCTTTTTTTCAAATCCTCAAAAATGATGAAAAACACTCCGAGACCATGGGCTATAGCCCATGGCCTCGGACGGCATTCTATAGCATGCCGTTTTTCATCATTTTTGAGGATTTGAAAAAAAGATGAAAATCACTCCGAGACAATGGACTATAGCCCATGGTCTCGGAGTGAATTTCGTCTTTTTTTCAAATCCTCAAAAATGATGAAAAACACTCCGAGACCATGGGCTATAGCCCATGGCCTCGGACGGCATACTATAGCATGCCGTTTTTCATCATTTTTGAGGATTTGAAAAAAATATGAAAATCACTCAGAGACAATGGACTATAGCCCATGGTCTCGGAGTGATTTTCGTCTTTTTTTCAAATCCTCAAAAATGATGAAAAACACTCCGAGACCATGGGCTATAGCCCATGGCCTCGGACGGCATACTATAGCATGCCGTTTTTCATCATTTTTGAGGATTTGAAAAAAAGATGAAAATCACTCCGAGACAATGGACTATAGCCCATATATATAGTTTTTCTCAGCTCAATCAACAGGACCAGAACACACCTGGGCTGGCTGCCAGGATCACATCCACCAATGGGGAGGCTGTCTGTGTCCTGTCATGGTTTCTCCTCTGTATTATCTGATTAACATCCACGATAACACTTAAAAGCACTAAAGACACCTTTGATGCACAGCACCATTCAAATGCTCTGTACATGATCCCAAGGCCCCATTTGAAAAGTAACACCAAGAAGAACAACTTACAACTTAAAAATCACACCCGTGTGAACTGAGTGGTGTAAGGTTTTATATAGCATGATCAGTTGTGGTCTGACGTAATGTCTGACGTAATGAAATCACAGCCGCGTGAACTGAGTGACCACTTTCCTAGATCTAGGCTATTGAGTTCAGTATTGAGCATCTCTGTTTCTCTGGTGGTTAGTTGAAAAAAAAATATGTTAAGTAAAAAAAAGCTATCATTTTTGATAAATGTATATAAAAAAAATATTAAAAAAATGTATATAAAAAAAATATATATCAGTTATTATAATCACATTTATTTATGTAAAGAATCAATTAACTTGCATTGTTTTTTATCGATTTTATTTATTTCTAATGCTGAGATACTTACATTTTTCTTTGTGTTATTTGTGTTTATTTTAATACTAATTCTAAACGAAACAATCTCTGATTTTAATTCATCTAAATGTTCAATAAACTTATTCCTATTATTAATATTCAATTCAATTAAATAATCTTCGGACTCACCCAACATTTTGGCAATAATATCATGTTGACAAGTTATCCATAGCTCTTCATTCTTCATTACTATATCTTGTGTTTTTAAAATTATCTTTAATCCTGATTTACAGGTCACAGATTTGACATTGCATCCAAAACAAAAGTACTGTTTATTCTTCAATGCAATGACAGTATCATCACAACTTTTACATTTACCCATTGACGAATCTTCCAACTTAAAATCAGTAATCGTTCCAAAATAACTAATTAATATAACTGTTTCTAAGTTATGTTCACTGTTCATATTAAAAGAAAGATCTTTTAACTCTATTGGTTTCTCACTTAATATTTCTTCCTTACCTTCTTTTTCAAACCATAATCTTAATTCAACAACTTCTGGTATATCAAGGTCTCTGTATAATATAGTATCTGTATTTCCACTCAACTGTTTCTCTCTAAACATAGTTACGCTGGTTCTTTTTAAAATTAAAATAGGAAAAGGAGACATAGTATCCATTTCAGTTGAATCTCCCCAAGCTGTATATATAATCTTTTTTGATGAATCCATTAGTAGTAATTCTCTTTTCTTACGTTCTCCAAAACGTGTATTGCAAATTTCGACTTCTGAGAAATGAATGCAAACTCCCACTACATCTATAACATCCCTTACATTTAAAAATTCTATATCAGCAATCTTGGTGAAAGTAAAATTTGGTAGCTGAATATCTAAATTATCAGTAAATGGAATAATTGCTGTATTTGATGTCAGTGTAATTTCATATTCATCACTACCCTTATAAAATGTATGGTTTACACTTTTAAATTGTCCGTCAGAGATTAAATAGCTCTTGTCTTCTTCAATCAAATTAAAAAACTTTTTGCATTGTTGATCAAATGCTAATATCTTAATTCTTCCACTGTTGTCTGCAACTTGAAAATGGAAGTATATTCCATTTTTATATTTACGTTCTTGACTTTTACTAAGCACTTGTACCAAAATTGTCCAATTATTATGTTTTGATAATGAACTTAAATTCAATATGTTAGTTATCTCCTTACTGTTCTTTTTACTTCTTTTATTAGGAGATACATCTGTAGATAATTCCATTGTTTTAAGTATGTCTAGACTTTGACTATCTTATCTGTGACTATTTAGTCTGTTCAGGTACGTCTGTCAACAATATCGTCTTTCACTGTCTTTAAAGATATTTGGCTTCAAGAGTTTTGAAGACTAAAACTGTATTAAAGATTTTTGGTTCCTTGGCAGCAAATTCTCCAAGACTCAAGACCAAATGATCTCTCTGCAGGTATCTTATCTCTGAATATCTAGTGTGGTCAGGAAGGTCTATCTTGGTCCGTCTTGACACCGTCTTTAAAGATGTTCAACACCTTCTTAAAGATTTTTGGTTCCTGTGATGTAATATTCTCTATCCTGGCTTCAATAATCTTCAAGACTCTAAAATTCTATTAAAGATTTTTGGTTCCTTGGCAGCAAATTCTCCAAGACTCAAGACCAAATGATCTCTCTGCAGGTATCTTATCTCTGAATATCTAGTCTGGTCAGGAAGGTCTATCTTGGTCCGTCTTGACACCGTCTTTAAAGATGTTTAACACCTTCTTAAAGATTTTTGGTTCCTGTGATGTAATATCCTCTATCCTGGCTTAAATAATCTTCAAGACTTTAAAACTGTATTAAAGATTTTTGGTTCCTTGGCAGCAAATTCTCCAAGACTCAAGACCAAATGATCTCTCTGCAGGTATCTTATCTCTGAATATCTAGTGTGGTCAGGAAGGTCTATCTTGGTCCGTCTTGACACCGTCTTTAAAGATGTTCAACACCTTCTTAAAGATTTTTGGTTCCTGTGATGTAATATCCTCTATCCTATCTTCAATAATCTTCAAGACTCTAAAATTCTATTAAAGATTTTTGATTCCTTGACAGCAAATTCTCCAAGACTCAAGACCAAATGATCTCTCTGCAGGTATCTTATCTCTGAATATCTAGTCTGGTCAGGAGGTCTATCTTGGTCCGTCTTGACACCGTCTTTAAAGATGTTCCTTGGTTCCTTGGCTACAAATTCTCCTAGACTTAAGACCAAATGATCTTTTTGCAGGTGTCTTATCTCTGAATATGTAGTTTTGTCAGGAAGGTGTCTCTTGGCATCTATTTTGGCAAAGAGCAGCTCACTATGCGTTTATATAGTCTTATAAAATTTCTTACAAACAATATTAACATCTGGTGAAGAATAATGATAGACATTGCTTATAAGTTATTTTGAGATCACTCTGACGTGATGTCTGTGACGTCAATGAGGTCACACAATAACCATAGTAACCATGCTCTTCAGTATGTGTAACCAGTTACAGGTACATGCATATTCAGACAGTATGATGTAAGGTGGAGACGGCTTCAGTGGAACAGCGTAACTGAGGCGCCAACCTATACTGATCCCGGGTGCCGTGTACATTCCGGTACATAATTTCTATTCCATACCTTGAGTATTCGTGGTTGTCTTTAGTGTTATCAACAAAGCGTCATGGTCTTTGGCTGTGTAGTATGGACTGTACAAAGAGGGATGTGCAGTGACTTCTTTGTTATTGCGGAAATAGGCGTGGTCTATGTGTCCTCCATCATAATGGGTTGCTTCTTGTATGATTTGAGTGAAGCCTATTTTATGAAGTGATTGTGAAACATGATTGTTGCAGTTTTCAGCAAAGCATATGTTGAAGTCACCGCAGATCAGGGTTGTCTTCTCTGAGTTGATTAACTGTATCAAATGTTGAACCAAGGCGTTATTACCTTTGCTTTTGTATACACTGATGATGTCTATGTCTGCAGAACTCATCATTGTGATTTGCATATTGTCATGGTTAAAATCTTTATGATGTTTAACTTTTTCTGGTTTGTAGTAAGTTGCTAATCCCTTGCCAGGTCCGATATTGTTTAGATGAAGTGAAAAGCCATTAATCTGCAAATATTGGTCATGGCTGTTGTTGTTTATGAGCCATGTTTCACTTAAACATATAATGTCAGCATAAGTCAGAATTGGGTCTACTTGAATTTCGGGCAGTTTTGGCAATAAGGAATGGCAGTTGAGAGCTGCTACTTTCATAGACCGTGCATGTGTCTTTTCCCATTCTGTAGGATTCATGTTAATGCAAACATTCTCCATTCTCTCTAGTTCCTGCAGGGCCTTTGTATCTGCACGTAGTTTTTCCTTTGGTAGAGAGTTGAGTATGTAGAGTTGTTCTAAGGATGGGACTCTGCTTAGCATGACATATCCCATGGCTGGCTGGAAGATTGTTCTTAAATCCATAACTGCTTTTTCGGGTTTTGGAATTTCTTGTCCTTGGAATTTATGACATGTTGTAGCATAGCAAACTACTACTGGGAATTGATAGACTGTTGCAATGCTGGATGCATGAGTTTGTTTTTTTGAGAGGCTGTATGTGAATTGAATTTTTTCTATTGGTGTACAGCCAGGATACTTTGACTGGAGTGTTGCTTGTGTTATACACCTGTTTGCCCCTCGATATTCTTCATAGAATCTAACCATCAGTTTGATTACTCTTTGTTGTTCGTCTTTGATGACTGCAGCAAGGGTTCCTCTTGAACCATTGGTCAAACCATCAAGAGTATCCAGATTGTGAATGAGCATCACCGGAGCATCGATCTTGAGCCTCAAGGTTTGGAGAAACGCTGAATTCCCAACTGTTCCTTTTACATTGAGTTTAGGTTCAAAGTTTGGAATTGTTGGATGATGATTAATGGCTTCAATTTCTATCATTTCTGTTTTAAGTTCATTTAGTCTCAGATTATTTTGTCTGTTCACTGTTGCATTAGTAGCGCTAATGTATGTTGCACCAACTGTGTCGGAATGGCCTTCAGGTCTGATTCTGGTAGCTAGAACTATTAGATCTTCTTCAGTCTGGTGACCCACTCTGAGTCTGTTGAGAATATCAGCATATGTATGGTCATCTCCTTGTCTGTGATTCTCCTCTAATGTGATGATTTCAAACAGTTCCCAATGAGGTCGGATCTGAAAGGGTATTTTGTAGTCCTCACACTGGGGTTCATCAAAAATATACCTTGCTTGGCATGGTTTGAGCTGCATTATATCACCGAAGAAGAACATTGCAAGACCTCCAAATATCTTTTCGGGTTGCAGCATGATTTCACGAAGTCGAAAATCAAGCATGTAGAGCATATCTGCTTTGACCATGGAAATTTCATCCACAATGATCGCCTTAAGGTTCTTAAGCTCTATCCTTGTGTTGTCGCGTTTCTTATCACTCAATGGATAGTACTGATTACCGAAGTTGAACCCAAACGTTGTGTGTAGTGTTTGACCTCTGATTTTAGAGGCTGCTGTTCCAGTTGGGGCAGTGATCAACACATGTGGGTATTCTGGGTTGTCACCAGTCTTATGTAGAATCTGATGAAGCCATTGTTTCAGGATATTGATGACAGTAGATTTTCCACAACCTGCCCCACCATTTACCATCAGCATTGGAGATTTTGGTAGAGGATTTTTCTCTTTTAATGCCTTAACAAGATCTCTTGCATATTTTATGCCCTTTTCCACAACCTTCCTCTGATGATAGTCAAGGTTTCTTGTTTTTGTCCAAAGGATGTCTATAGCGTCTATTTCAATAGGTCGAAATACTTTTTCCGATTGATTACATTCTTGTGGTAGTGCATGATTATCAGGATCAAGGTGATGAAAATCTGGATGAGGTAGAGGACCTAGCAGATTACAGTCAAGAATGTCTTGCTCCCCTTCTGGATTTAACATGGCCTCCACCTCTGTATTTCGTGAAGACTCTTGTACTGCCAGCCTTGCTTCTTCCACGCTGTTTAGGTGTTCCATGACATGTCTCTTAACCATTATTATCTCTTGCTGTAGCTTTGTGTATTCTGCATTTTTGTCATTTTCATCTAAAATACTATCAATTCTTCGAAATATCTTGTCAATGTCTTCCTCTTGTCTGTATGGTCTATATAGGAGCAGTTCTGAAAACCAATATGAGTGTGTATCTGTGATTTTCTTGAACTTGTGAAGTCTCATTACAGCAGGTTTGCTCCTCTTCCTCATGTATGGTGGTTCATCTGGATGTATGTGTGTTAATGGGAAAATTGGTGGAAGGGGTTTATCAGATATTCCTTCCCGGGAAGTGATGAAGAAATGTAGCTTATCTTTAGGATTGGCAGATGATGGAGAAATTCGTTGTGGATGCTCTTCGTCTGCTGTGAATTTCCAAGCAGTACTGTACATTTTGGCAAATTGGGCCAAGCAAATATCTTCCATATCTACTGCCCTTCTTTCATATTTGGACACAATGTCATGTTTCTCTACATATTCCCCTTCCTTTCCTGGAATATTAACCTTTGGAATGTGAGTGTACTGTGGATCATCGTCAACTCTAATGAGAAACTTGTATCTCTCTTCTCTGCGATTTGTGGGAACAAAGACTGAAATTATATTGGAGTCTCTAAAATGGAAGTCTGGGAATAACTTATAGACTGCTTCTGCTTCTCCCATTTGTCGATGTAAAATGAAGGTATTCATGAGTGTTAACATCTTTTCTTTTAGAGTACTTGATTGTGTTTCTTTTAAGGCATCAAGGAGAAACTTCATTGTTCCAGTGTCATCCTTTGTGTAATATTCAGAGATGTAGGTTATCACAGCATGGTAGTCCAATGTAATTTGCAGATCAGTGTTACCATTCCAGGCTTCAGTCCACTCAGGATTGTAATTATTGACAAAGATTTCGTCTATGTCCCTTGCCATAATGAGAGAGTAGCCTCCTGTACTTGTCTTCAAAGCTTCGAGATAGGAATCAAAGTTGGTATCATTCAGACCGGCTATTTTGAGGACTTCCTTAATCCTCTTCTCTCGTTTTGTTTCATATTCCTGTTTGTCATGTGGATTGATGGTGGGAAATTGCATAAAGATTTTGGACACAACCTTGTCATCAAGCAATATTTCCTTCACTGCTTCAAGTAAGTCTTTGCGTTTCTTTCTGTTTATTGTATCTGCTTTGAATGCATCACCTATCATTTTACAGGGTGAAGCTATCACTGTGGTCCATACAGGGAATTTCGGGAAAGAGAATCTGCAGGTGGTGTTATATTTTCTGCAGGCTTTTGTGTGTTTGTGGCAGTTTACTGCTTTTACAATTTTAGATACTTTTTCTCCGACAACAGCAGGACTGAGGGTGACGGAAGTAAACGTGTTAGCAAAGTTGATAACGGCTCTTTCCTCATATTCGTGTAAGTCATCGAGGGTTTGAAATTTCTTGAAAGCCGACTTCAGGCCAAAGAATTTGAAAGTGTTGAGAAGATCTTCTGAGGTCAAAGTGGTTAAGTGAAGTTTATTAAGAATATGAATCAAAGTTTGTCTCTTATCTTCTTCTACACTGTCCTTCTTAACAATGACAGTGTGAAGAAGTTCTTTGATTATTATATGGATGTCCACAGTTTCATTCTTCGTAAACACATCTTCAATGTCACGAATATGTATTCCATTATGGATTTTCATTTCCATTTTCTCCATATCCACCCAGATAACTCCATGATTATGACCTGCTCCCCTGCCTTGGAACTCCAGCTTGGTTGAGTAGTATTCCACGGACATTGGATTATGAGGATTTAGCATAATCTCTCTAATGAAGGCCTGCACTCTATGCTTGTAGTTTCTTGTGGCAGTGACAACATTGTTTCGAAGAATCTCATGGATTGACTGTCCTTCTTCTGTTTGTAGATACTCATACAAAGGAAGAGAAGACTGACCTCCATTGAAATGGACAATAGTTATTTCTTCTTCCTCTTCTTCTCCATCACTCTCTTTGATTTTCTTTTGCAGTATATATTCAATCCTCAAACCCCTTTCTCTTAGAATAGGAGTGATATTTTCTTCCCAGCGCATATCTGCACAACTCAAAGTGAAGAAGAATTGGAATGGACCAAGATTATCCAATCTGGCCATCATTTCATATTTGCCTTTCTTGTGGTAACTAGGAGTGTTGGAGATACTGTCAAACACTGAGAAAGCATTCTCAAGGTTATACATAGTTTCTCCCGATGTTGAGATGGACTTCTTTCCTCTCATGAAGGAAATATTTATGTTTCTCTGAAGCTGTTTCTTTTCAATATAAGAAAGAGCTGCAAAAAGGTAGCTGGGATCATCTCTGAATCTTGAATCCATATTTCTCAATCTTTGAATAAAGTAATATTGATCAGTGAGTTTAACTTCTCTTGGATAGTGTAAGTTGAATTTTCCATCTGGATACTTCATTGGAAAAGCCATGGAATCCCAGTCTTTACTATATAGGATATTTTCTGGAATTTTTCCTTCACCAGGCGCAAATACAAGCACATTTGAATCTCTCTGCTGGTTTTCATCGTGAAATGCCTCTGGACATCTTGCCGTTACACAGACTGAATCGTCATAATCAATTTGAAACTTTCTGATCGGGTCATTCTCTCTGTATTCTGCTTCTTCTTTCTCTTCATCATTTTGTATTTCATTTGTCTCTACCGAGTCTGCTGTATCAACATCCTGCCCATTGGTGTCCCTACTGTTTTGCGATACGTGTTGTTGAATGATGGATATGTCATCAATATCATCGGAGATAATTATATCATTAACCTCATCAAGACTTTCATCCATAATTGCATCTTCATTTATGTAGAGAAGGTGTGATCCTAGAAGGTCCCTCTGTTCACATTCTTTCGGAAGATGGAAGGATCTGAGTAGAATTGATAATGAGGGTTTGCACTGTCCTTCAAAAACTGCATTGCTTCGAACAGTTGTACAGGATTTATAGTTGTGTGATGAACATAATTCTCGTATGTCTTCTTGCGCTTCAGCTTCACATCAATGATAATTATACCAGCGTCAGATGGAGTCCTGGGAAGAGTTTGCAAAGTGTTCATCACATCATCGTCTCCTATGGGAATGTTAATAAGTCTGTCTTTCACAGCTGGCATCAACGAAACTGGAAGTCTGAATATTTTCTGAAACAAGATCTTCTTGGAAATAAGATTATTTGACAATTCTGACAGTTGGAGATGGCTCGGTACAAAGATAACCTTCAGACCATTAGCAGCTGACATGGGTGGCATTTCTCCTTTATGAAGATATTTCTTACAAGTGTGACAGAGATACCAGTTTGCGTTAAGATCAATGTAGACACTGAATTTAGGATTCTTCAATTTCTTTTCAAAAATGTCTTCAAATAAATTGACAATTTTGTCATTGCATGTTCTTTCAATAGAACTAATGATATTGTCATCAATGATGGTAACTCCATTTTCAAACATCATTTGTTCACAACAACAGCACGGGAAGACCGGACCATATTTGACATACCTTCTGAAATTTTCTAGCCTGTCTTGTCGTGTTTGCCCTTTCTGCATCCTGGCTTGTTTCCTGTGTGTTGCAATGTTTTCTTTTTGTTGAGGTGTTCTTTTAGTCCTTCCAAGTGTCATCCTTTCTTTGTTTTTCTTTCTAACCTCTTTCTGTGTAATTTTTTTCTTCTTTGGTCTTTCTTTTTCTACTCTTGTTATTGAATTTTGTAACTGCCGAATTTGACATTTTTCTTCGTCACTTCTGTCTGTAGTTTTAATTTGGAGCAGAGTGGTTTTCATATGTGTTACAATGTTTTTGTTTTCAAGTTCTTTGTGTTGAGGTGTTCTTTTAGGTCTTCCAAGTATTTTCCTTTTAGTTCTTCCGAGTGTCGTCCTTTCTCTGTTTTTCTTTCTAACCTCTTTCTGTGTCATTTTTTTCCTCTTTGGTCTTTCTTTTTCTACTCTTCTTATTGAATTTCGTAATCGCTGAATTTGACGTTTTTCTTCGTCACTTCTGTCTGTAGTTTTAATTTGGAGCAGAGTGGCTTTTTTTTTAATATCAATTTTATGTTGTTTCATTTTATGTGAATGGAAAGTATCGTCTTCTGATATTCTTTTCCTTGAAAATGATCTGTGACCATGCAGTTGATTCAACTGGGGTGTTTGTCAGCCTAATCAGCTATGAACTGTGGTCTGGTCAGGAGGGTCTGGCTGGGGTCTGGTCAGGAGGGTCTATCTTGGCAAAAAGCAGCCGTCTTGTCTATTGGGCTCCCACCGTCTTTAAAGATCGGGTCTGGTCAGGAGGGTCTGTCTCGGCAATATCTTTCGCTAGGTAGACTCGGTGGTAGACTCGTCAGCCTAATCAGCTATGAACTGTGGTCTGGTCAGGAGGGTCTGGCTGGGGTCTGGTCAGGAGGGTCTATCTTGGCAAAAAGCAGCCGTCTTGTCTATTGGGCTCCCACCGTTTTTAAAGATCGGGTCTGGTCAGGAGGGTCTGTCTCGGCAATATCTTTCGCTAGGTAGACTCGGTGGTAGACTCGTCAGCCTAATCAGCTATGAACTGTGGTCTGGTCAGGAGGGTCTGGCTGGGGTCTGGTCAGGAGGGTCTATCTTGGCAAAAAGCAGCCGTCTTGTCTATTGGGCTCCCACCGTCTTTAAAGATCGGGTCTGGTCAGGAGGGTCTGTCCCGGCAAAAAGCAGCCGTCTCGTCTATTGGCCTTGTTTGATTCTGATAGGGTCGTCTTCGGGTCTGGTCAGGAGGGTCTGTCTCGGCAATATCTTTCGCTAAGTAGACTCGTAGGTAGACTCGTCTTCTGATGTGATGATTTGTGAACATGAAGTTGATTCACCTGGAGTTTTTGTCCGATGTGAAGTATTATATAAGGTAAGGTATTATATACCCTGATCAGCTCCGATCTGACGTAATGAAATCACACAAAATATGTTAAGTAAAAAAAGCTATCATTTTTGATAAATGTATGTATCACACCCGGATGTGATTTCACAACTGGCTGTTTTTGCGCAGAGAAAATGACCACGGTTGCTACGGTCATCCAGTTCACCCGGGTGTGATTTAATTACGTCAGAAATTATTTTGAACATAGCAACCATGCTCATTTTTTTCTGCACACAAAAGCCAGTTGTAGGAGTGGTTTACACCACTCAACACAAAAGCCAGTTGTAGGAGTGGTTTACACCACTCAAAAATCACTGAGAGCTCAGTGGCACCCTTGTTAAGATTATGTCCATGTGAGCCAGAGGTTGTGAGTTCAAATCCAGCTGAGTTCCTGCTAATTTCACTTTGCAGCATGTTTTGGAGAATAACATCCAGAAGAGAAATGGAAAGAGATGGCAAGCTGAGGAGATTCTCAGAGAGCATGGTGGCCTCTGTGATAAGCTGCTGTCTATGTGAACCACAGGTCGTGGGTTCAAGTTCAGCCCATGGCCTCAGACGGCATACTATAGCATGCCATTTTTGAGGATTTGAAAAAAAGACGAAAATCACTCCGAGACCATGGGCTGTAGCCCATGGCCTCGGACGGCATACTATAGCATGTCGTTTTTCATAATTTTTGAGGATTTGAAAAAAAACGAAAATCACTCCGAGACAATGGACTATAGCCCATGGTCTCGGAGTGATTTTCGTCTTTTTTTCAAATCCTCAAAAATGATGAAAAACACTCCGAGACCATGGGCTATAGCCCATGGTCTCGGACGGCATACTATAGCATGCCGTTTTTCATCATTGTTGAGGATTTGAAAAAAAGATGAAAATCACTCAGAGACAATGGACTATAGCCCATGGTCTCGGAGTGATTTTCGTCTTTTTTTCAAATCCTCAAAAATGATGAAAAACACTCCGAGACCATGGGCTATAGCCCATGGTCTCGGACGGCATACTATAGCATGCCGTTTTTCATCATTGTTGAGGATTTGAAAAAAAGATGAAAATCACTCCGAGACAATGGACTATAGCCCATATATATAGTTTTTCTCAGCTCAATCAACAGGACCAGAACACACCTGGGCTGGCTGCCAGGATCACATCCACCAATGGGGAGGCTGTCTGTGTCCTGTCATGGTTTCTCCTCTGTATTATCTGATTAACATCCACGATAACACTTAAAAGCACTAAAGACACCTTTGATGCACAGCACCATTCAAATGCTCTGTACATGATCCCAAGGCCCCATTTGAAAAGTAACACCAAGAAGAACAACTTACAACTTAAAAATCACTGAGAGCTCACTGGCACCCTTGTTAAGATTATGTCCATGTGAGCCAGAGGTTGTGAGTTCAAATCCAGCTGAGTTCCTGCTAATTTCACTTTGCAGCATGTTTTGGAGAATAACATCCAGAAGAGAAATGGAAAGAGATGGCAAGCTGAGGAGATTCTCAGAGAGCATGGTGGCCTCTGTGATAAGCTGCTGTCTATGTGAACCACAGGTCTTGGGTTCAAGTTCAGCCCATGGCCTCAGACGGCATACTATAGCATGCCATTTTTGAGGATTTGAAAAAAAGACGAAAATCACTCCGAGACCATGGGCTGTAGCCCATGGCCTCGGACGGCATACTATAGCATGTCGTTTTTCATAATTTTTGAGGATTTGAAAAAAAACGAAAATCACTCCGAGACAATGGACTATAGCCCATGGTCTCGGAGTGATTTTCGTCTTTTTTTCAAATCCTCAAAAATGATGAAAAACACTCCGAGACCATGGGCTATAGCCCATGGTCTCGGACGGCATACTATAGCATGCCGTTTTTCATCATTGTTGAGGATTTGAAAAAAAGATGAAAATCACTCAGAGACAATGGACTATAGCCCATGGTCTCGGAGTGATTTTCGTCTTTTTTTCAAATCCTCAAAAATGATGAAAAACACTCCGAGACCATGGGCTATAGCCCATGGCCTCGGACGGCATTCTATAGCATGCCGTTTTTCATCATTTTTGAGGATTTGAAAAAAAGATGAAAATCACTCCGAGACAATGGACTATAGCCCATGGTCTCGGAGTGAATTTCGTCTTTTTTTCAAATCCTCAAAAATGATGAAAAACACTCCGAGACCATGGGCTATAGCCCATGGCCTCGGACGGCATACTATAGCATGCCGTTTTTCATCATTTTTGAGGATTTGAAAAAAAGATGAAAATCACTCAGAGACAATGGACTATAGCCCATGGTCTCGGAGTGATTTTCGTCTTTTTTTCAAATCCTCAAAAATGATGAAAAACACTCCGAGACCATGGGCTATAGCCCATGGCCTCGGACGGCATACTATAGCATGCCGTTTTTCATCATTTTTGAGGATTTGAAAAAAAGATGAAAATCACTCCGAGACAATGGACTATAGCCCATATATATAGTTTTTCTCAGCTCAATCAACAGGACCAGAACACACCTGGGCTGGCTGCCAGGATCACATCCACCAATGGGGAGGCTGTCTGTGTCCTGTCATGGTTTCTCCTCTGTATTATCTGATTAACATCCACGATAACACTTAAAAGCACTAAAGACACCTTTGATGCACAGCACCATTCAAATGCTCTGTACATGATCCCAAGGCCCCATTTGAAAAGTAACACCAAGAAGAACAACTTACAACTTAAAAATCACTGAGAGCTCAGTGGCACCCTTGTTAAGATTATGTCCATGTGAGCCAGAGGTTGTGAGTTCAAATCCAGCTGAGTTCCTGCTAATTTCACTTTGCAGCATGTTTTGGAGAATAACATCCAGAAGAGAAATGGAAAGAGATGGCAAGCTGAGGAGATTCTCAGAGAGCATGGTGGCCTCTGTGATAAGCTGCTGTCTATGTGAACCACAGGTCGTGGGTTCAAGTTCAGCCCATGGCCTCAGACGGCATACTATAGCATGCCATTTTTGAGGATTTGAAAAAAAGACGAAAATCACTCCGAGACCATGGGCTGTAGCCCATGGCCTCGGACGGCATACTATAGCATGTCGTTTTTCATAATTTTTGAGGATTTGAAAAAAAACGAAAATCACTCCGAGACAATGGACTATAGCCCATGGTCTCGGAGTGATTTTCGTCTTTTTTTCAAATCCTCAAAAATGATGAAAAACACTCCGAGACCATGGGCTATAGCCCATGGTCTCGGACGGCATACTATAGCATGCCGTTTTTCATCATTGTTGAGGATTTGAAAAAAAGATGAAAATCACTCAGAGACAATGGACTATAGCCCATGGTCTCGGAGTGATTTTCGTCTTTTTTTCAAATCCTCAAAAATGATGAAAAACACTCCGAGACCATGGGCTATAGCCCATGGCCTCGGACGGCATTCTATAGCATGCCGTTTTTCATCATTTTTGAGGATTTGAAAAAAAGATGAAAATCACTCCGAGACAATGGACTATAGCCCATGGTCTCGGAGTGAATTTCGTCTTTTTTTCAAATCCTCAAAAATGATGAAAAACACTCCGAGACCATGGGCTATAGCCCATGGCCTCGGACGGCATACTATAGCATGCCGTTTTTCATCATTTTTGAGGATTTGAAAAAAAGATGAAAATCACTCAGAGACAATGGACTATAGCCCATGGTCTCGGAGTGATTTTCGTCTTTTTTTCAAATCCTCAAAAATGATGAAAAACACTCCGAGACCATGGGCTATAGCCCATGGCCTCGGACGGCATACTATAGCATGCCGTTTTTCATCATTTTTGAGGATTTGAAAAAAAGATGAAAATCACTCCGAGACAATGGACTATAGCCCATATATATAGTTTTTCTCAGCTCAATCAACAGGACGAGAACACACCTGGGCTGGCTGCCAGGATCACATCCACCAATGGGGAGGCTGTCTGTGTCCTGTCATGGTTTCTCCTCTGTATTATCTGATTAACATCCACGATAACACTTAAAAGCACTAAAGACACCTTTGATGCACAGCACCATTCAAATGCTCTGTACATGATCCCAAGGCCCCATTTGAAAAGTAACACCAAGAAGAACAACTTACAACTTAAAAATCACTGAGAGCTCAGTGGCACCCTTGTTAAGATTATGTCCATGTGAGCCAGAGGTTGTGAGTTCAAATCCAGCTGAGTTCCTGCTAATTTCACTTTGCAGCATGTTTTGGAGAATAACATCCAGAAGAGAAATGGAAAGAGATGGCAAGCTGAGGAGATTCTCAGAGAGCATGGTGGCCTCTGTGATAAGCTGCTGTCTATGTGAACCACAGGTCGTGGGTTCAAGTTCAGCCCATGGCCTCAGACGGCATACTATAGCATGCCATTTTTGAGGATTTGAAAAAAAGACGAAAATCACTCCGAGACCATGGGCTGTAGCCCATGGCCTCGGACGGCATACTATAGCATGTCGTTTTTCATAATTTTTGAGGATTTGAAAAAAAACGAAAATCACTCCGAGACAATGGACTATAGCCCATGGTCTCGGAGTGATTTTCGTCTTTTTTTCAAATCCTCAAAAATGATGAAAAACACTCCGAGACCATGGGCTATAGCCCATGGTCTCGGACGGCATACTATAGCATGCCGTTTTTCATCATTGTTGAGGATTTGAAAAAAAGATGAAAATCACTCAGAGACAATGGACTATAGCCCATGGTCTCGGAGTGATTTTCGTCTTTTTTTCAAATCCTCAAAAATGATGAAAAACACTCCGAGACCATGGGCTATAGCCCATGGTCTCGGACGGCATACTATAGCATGCCGTTTTTCATCATTGTTGAGGATTTGAAAAAAAGATGAAAATCACTCCGAGACAATGGACTATAGCCCATATATATAGTTTTTCTCAGCTCAATCAACAGGACCAGAACACACCTGGGCTGGCTGCCAGGATCACATCCACCAATGGGGAGGCTGTCTGTGTCCTGTCATGGTTTCTCCTCTGTATTATCTGATTAACATCCACGATAACACTTAAAAGCACTAAAGACACCTTTGATGCACAGCACCATTCAAATGCTCTGTACATGATCCCAAGGCCCCATTTGAAAAGTAACACCAAGAAGAACAACTTACAACTTAAAAATCACTGAGAGCTCACTGGCACCCTTGTTAAGATTATGTCCATGTGAGCCAGAGGTTGTGAGTTCAAATCCAGCTGAGTTCCTGCTAATTTCACTTTGCAGCATGTTTTGGAGAATAACATCCAGAAGAGAAATGGAAAGAGATGGCAAGCTGAGGAGATTCTCAGAGAGCATGGTGGCCTCTGTGATAAGCTGCTGTCTATGTGAACCACAGGTCGTGGGTTCAAGTTCAGCCCATGGCCTCAGACGGCATACTATAGCATGCCATTTTTGAGGATTTGAAAAAAAGACGAAAATCACTCCGAGACCATGGGCTGTAGCCCATGGCCTCGGACGGCATACTATAGCATGTCGTTTTTCATAATTTTTGAGGATTTGAAAAAAAACGAAAATCACTCCGAGACAATGGACTATAGCCCATGGTCTCGGAGTGATTTTCGTCTTTTTTTCAAATCCTCAAAAATGATGAAAAACACTCCGAGACCATGGGCTATAGCCCATGGTCTCGGACGGCATACTATAGCATGCCGTTTTTCATCATTGTTGAGGATTTGAAAAAAAGATGAAAATCACTCAGAGACAATGGACTATAGCCCATGGTCTCGGAGTGATTTTCGTCTTTTTTTCAAATCCTCAAAAATGATGAAAAACACTCCGAGACCATGGGCTATAGCCCATGGCCTCGGACGGCATTCTATAGCATGCCGTTTTTCATCATTTTTGAGGATTTGAAAAAAAGATGAAAATCACTCCGAGACAATGGACTATAGCCCATGGTCTCGGAGTGAATTTCGTCTTTTTTTCAAATCCTCAAAAATGATGAAAAACACTCCGAGACCATGGGCTATAGCCCATGGCCTCGGACGGCATACTATAGCATGCCGTTTTTCATCATTTTTGAGGATTTGAAAAAAAGATGAAAATCACTCAGAGACAATGGACTATAGCCCATGGTCTCGGAGTGATTTTCGTCTTTTTTTCAAATCCTCAAAAATGATGAAAAACACTCCGAGACCATGGGCTATAGCCCATGGCCTCGGACGGCATACTATAGCATGCCGTTTTTCATCATTTTTGAGGATTTGAAAAAAAGATGAAAATCACTCCGAGACAATGGACTATAGCCCATATATATAGTTTTTCTCAGCTCAATCAACAGGACGAGAACACACCTGGGCTGGCTGCCAGGATCACATCCACCAATGGGGAGGCTGTCTGTGTCCTGTCATGGTTTCTCCTCTGTATTATCTGATTAACATCCACGATAACACTTAAAAGCACTAAAGACACCTTTGATGCACAGCACCATTCAAATGCTCTGTACATGATCCCAAGGCCCCATTTGAAAAGTAACACCAAGAAGAACAACTTACAACTTAAAAATCACTGAGAGCTCAGTGGCACCCTTGTTAAGATTATGTCCATGTGAGCCAGAGGTTGTGAGTTCAAATCCAGCTGAGTTCCTGCTAATTTCACTTTGCAGCATGTTTTGGAGAATAACATCCAGAAGAGAAATGGAAAGAGATGGCAAGCTGAGGAGATTCTCAGAGAGCATGGTGGCCTCTGTGATAAGCTGCTGTCTATGTGAACCACAGGTCGTGGGTTCAAGTTCAGCCCATGGCCTCAGACGGCATACTATAGCATGCCATTTTTGAGGATTTGAAAAAAAGACGAAAATCACTCCGAGACCATGGGCTGTAGCCCATGGCCTCGGACGGCATACTATAGCATGTCGTTTTTCATAATTTTTGAGGATTTGAAAAAAAACGAAAATCACTCCGAGACAATGGACTATAGCCCATGGTCTCGGAGTGATTTTCGTCTTTTTTTCAAATCCTCAAAAATGATGAAAAACACTCCGAGACCATGGGCTATAGCCCATGGTCTCGGACGGCATACTATAGCATGCCGTTTTTCATCATTGTTGAGGATTTGAAAAAAAGATGAAAATCACTCAGAGACAATGGACTATAGCCCATGGTCTCGGAGTGATTTTCGTCTTTTTTTCAAATCCTCAAAAATGATGAAAAACACTCCGAGACCATGGGCTATAGCCCATGGTCTCGGACGGCATACTATAGCATGCCGTTTTTCATCATTGTTGAGGATTTGAAAAAAAGATGAAAATCACTCCGAGACAATGGACTATAGCCCATATATATAGTTTTTCTCAGCTCAATCAACAGGACCAGAACACACCTGGGCTGGCTGCCAGGATCACATCCACCAATGGGGAGGCTGTCTGTGTCCTGTCATGGTTTCTCCTCTGTATTATCTGATTAACATCCACGATAACACTTAAAAGCACTAAAGACACCTTTGATGCACAGCACCATTCAAATGCTCTGTACATGATCCCAAGGCCCCATTTGAAAAGTAACACCAAGAAGAACAACTTACAACTTAAAAATCACTGAGAGCTCACTGGCACCCTTGTTAAGATTATGTCCATGTGAGCCAGAGGTTGTGAGTTCAAATCCAGCTGAGTTCCTGCTAATTTCACTTTGCAGCATGTTTTGGAGAATAACATCCAGAAGAGAAATGGAAAGAGATGGCAAGCTGAGGAGATTCTCAGAGAGCATGGTGGCCTCTGTGATAAGCTGCTGTCTATGTGAACCACAGGTCGTGGGTTCAAGTTCAGCCCATGGCCTCAGACGGCATACTATAGCATGCCATTTTTGAGGATTTGAAAAAAAGACGAAAATCACTCCGAGACCATGGGCTGTAGCCCATGGCCTCGGACGGCATACTATAGCATGTCGTTTTTCATAATTTTTGAGGATTTGAAAAAAAACGAAAATCACTCCGAGACAATGGACTATAGCCCATGGTCTCGGAGTGATTTTCGTCTTTTTTTCAAATCCTCAAAAATGATGAAAAACACTCCGAGACCATGGGCTATAGCCCATGGTCTCGGACGGCATACTATAGCATGCCGTTTTTCATCATTGTTGAGGATTTGAAAAAAAGATGAAAATCACTCAGAGACAATGGACTATAGCCCATGGTCTCGGAGTGATTTTCGTCTTTTTTTCAAATCCTCAAAAATGATGAAAAACACTCCGAGACCATGGGCTATAGCCCATGGCCTCGGACGGCATTCTATAGCATGCCGTTTTTCATCATTTTTGAGGATTTGAAAAAAAGATGAAAATCACTCCGAGACAATGGACTATAGCCCATGGTCTCGGAGTGAATTTCGTCTTTTTTTCAAATCCTCAAAAATGATGAAAAACACTCCGAGACCATGGGCTATAGCCCATGGCCTCGGACGGCATACTATAGCATGCCGTTTTTCATCATTTTTGAGGATTTGAAAAAAAGATGAAAATCACTCAGAGACAATGGACTATAGCCCATGGTCTCGGAGTGATTTTCGTCTTTTTTTCAAATCCTCAAAAATGATGAAAAACACTCCGAGACCATGGGCTATAGCCCATGGCCTCGGACGGCATACTATAGCATGCCGTTTTTCATCATTTTTGAGGATTTGAAAAAAAGATGAAAATCACTCCGAGACAATGGACTATAGCCCATATATATAGTTTTTCTCAGCTCAATCAACAGGACCAGAACACACCTGGGCTGGCTGCCAGGATCACATCCACCAATGGGGAGGCTGTCTGTGTCCTGTCATGGTTTCTCCTCTGTATTATCTGATTAACATCCACGATAACACTTAAAAGCACTAAAGACACCTTTGATGCACAGCACCATTCAAATGCTCTGTACATGATCCCAAGGCCCCATTTGAAAAGTAACACCAAGAAGAACAACTTACAACTTAAAAATCACTGAGAGCTCAGTGGCACCCTTGTTAAGATGATGTCCATGTGAGCCAGAGGTTGTGAGTTCAAATCCAGCTGAGTTCCTGCTAATTTCACTTTGCAGCATGTTTTGGAGAATAACATCCAGAAGAGAAATGGAAAGAGATGGAAAGCTGAGGAGATTCTCAGAGAGCATGGTGGCCTCTGTGATAAGCTGCTGTCTATGTGAACCACAGGTCGTGGGTTCAAGTTCAGCCCATGGCCTCAGACGGCATACTATAGCATGCCATTTTTGAGGATTTGAAAAAAAGACGAAAATCACTCCGAGACCATGGGCTATAGCCCATGGCCTCGGACGGCATACTATAGCATGTCGTTTTTCATAATTTTTGAGGATTTGAAAAAAAAAGAAAATCACTCCGAGACAATGGACTATAGCCCATGGTCTCGGAGTGATTTTCGTCTTTTTTTCAAATCCTCAAAAATGATGAAAAACACTCCGAGACCATGGGCTATAGCCCATGGTCTCGGACGGCATACTATAGCATGCCGTTTTTCATCATTGTTGAGGATTTGAAAAAAAGATGAAAATCACTCAGAGACAATGGACTATAGCCCATGGTCTCGGAGTGATTTTCGTCTTTTTTTCAAATCCTCAAAAATGATGAAAAACACTCCGAGACCATGGGCTATAGCCCATGGCCTCGGACGGCATTCTATAGCATGCCGTTTTTCATCATTTTTGAGGATTTGAAAAAAAGATGAAAATCACTCCGAGACAATGGACTATAGCCCATGGTCTCGGAGTGAATTTCGTCTTTTTTTCAAATCCTCAAAAATGATGAAAAACACTCCGAGACCATGGGCTATAGCCCATGGTCTCGGACGGCATACTATAGCATGCCGTTTTTCATCATTTTTGAGGATTTGAAAAAAAGATGAAAATCACTCCGAGACAATGGACTATAGCCCATGGTCTCGGAGTGATTTTCGTCTTTTTTTCAAATCCTCAAAAATGATGAAAAACACTCCGAGACCATGGGCTATAGCCCATGGCCTCGGACGGCATACTATAGCATGCCGTTTTTCATCATTTTTGAGGATTTGAAAAAAAGATGAAAATCACTCCGAGACAATGGACTATAGCCCATATATATAGTTTTTCTCAGCTCAATCAACAGGACCAGAACACACCTGGGCTGGCTGCCAGGATCACATCCACCAATGGGGAGGCTGTCTGTGTCCTGTCATGGTTTCTCCTCTGTATTATCTGATTAACATCCACGATAACACTTAAAAGCACTAAAGACACCTTTGATGCACAGCACCATTCAAATGCTCTGTACATGATCCCAAGGCCCCATTTGAAAAGTAACACCAAGAAGAACAACTTACAACTTAAAAATCACACCCGTGTGAACTGAGTGGTGTAAGGTTTTATATAGCATGATCAGCTGTGGTCTGACGTAATGTCTGACGTAATGAAATAAGGTAAGGTATTATGTAGCCTGATCAGCTCTGATCTGACGTAATGAAATCACACCCGGATGTGATTTCACAACTGGCTTTTTCTGTGCAGAGAAAATGACCACGGTTGCTACGGTCATCCAGTTCACCCGGGTGTGATTTAATTACGTCAGAAATTATTTTGAACACCATGGTCATTTTTTTATGCACACAAAAGCCAGTTGTAGGAGTGGTTTACACCACTCAACCAGTTGTAGGAGTGGTTTACACCACTCAAAAATCACTGAGAGCTCAGTGGCACCCTTGTTAAGATGATGTCCATGTGAGCCAGAGGTTGTGAGTTCAAATCCAGCTGAGTTCCTGCTAATTTCACTTTGCAGCATGTTTTGGAGAATAACATCCAGAAGAGAAATGGAAAGAGATGGAAAGCTGAGGAGATTCTCAGAGAGCATGGTGGCCTCTGTGATAAGCTGCTGTCTATGTGAACCACAGGTCGTGGGTTCAAGTTCAGCCCATGGCCTCAGACGGCATACTATAGCATGCCATTTTTGAGGATTTGAAAAAAAGACGAAAATCACTCCGAGACCATTGGCTATAGCCCATGGCCTCGGACGGCATACTATAGCATGTCGTTTTTCATAATTTTTGAGGATTTGAAAAAAAAAGAAAATCACTCCGAGACAATGGACTATAGCCCATGGTCTCGGAGTGATTTTCATCTTTTTTTCAAATCCTCAAAAATGATGAAAAACACTCCGAGACCATGGGCTATATAGCCCATGGTCTCGGACGGCATACTATAGCATGCCGTTTTTCATCATTGTTGAGGATTTGAAAAAAAGATGAAAATCACTCAGAGACAATGGACTATAGCCCATGGTCTCGGAGTGATTTTCGTCTTTTTTTCAAATCCTCAAAAATGATGAAAAACACTCCGAGACCATGGGCTATAGCCCATGGCCTCGGACGGCATTCTATAGCATGCCGTTTTTCATCATTTTTGAGGATTTGAAAAAAAGATGAAAATCACTCCGAGACAATGGACTATAGCCCATGGTCTCGGAGTGAATTTCGTCTTTTTTTCAAATCCTCAAAAATGATGAAAAACACTCCGAGACCATGGGCTATAGCCCATGGCCTCGGACGGCATACTATAGCATGCCGTTTTTCATCATTTTTGAGGATTTGAAAAAAAGATGAAAATCACTCAGAGACAATGGACTATAGCCCATGGTCTCGGAGTGATTTTCGTCTTTTTTTCAAATCCTCAAAAATGATGAAAAACACTCCGAGACCATGGGCTATAGCCCATGGCCTCGGACGGCATACTATAGCATGCCGTTTTTCATCATTTTTGAGGATTTGAAAAAAAGATGAAAATCACTCCGAGACAATGGACTATAGCCCATGGTCTCGGAGTGAATTTCGTCTTTTTTTCAAATCCTCAAAAATGATGAAAAACACTCCGAGACCATGGGCTATAGCCCATGGCCTCGGACGGCATACTATAGCATGCCGTTTTTCATCATTTTTGAGGATTTGAAAAAAAGATGAAAATCACTCAGAGACAATGGACTATAGCCCATGGTCTCGGAGTGATTTTCGTCTTTTTTTCAAATCCTCAAAAATGATGAAAAACACTCCGAGACCATGGGCTATAGCCCATGGTCTCGGACGGCATACTATAGCATGCCGTTTTTCATCATTGTTGAGGATTTGAAAAAAAGATGAAAATCACTCCGAGACAATGGACTATAGCCCATATATATAGTTTTTCTCAGCTCAATCAACAGGACCAGAACACACCTGGGCTGGCTGCCAGGATCACATCCACCAATGGGGAGGCTGTCTGTGTCCTGTCATGGTTTCTCCTCTGTATTATCTGATTAACATCCACGATAACACTTAAAAGCACTAAAGACACCTTTGATGCACAGCACCATTCAAATGCTCTGTACATGATCCCAAGGCCCCATTTGAAAAGTAACACCAAGAAGAACAACTTACAACTTAAAAATCACTGAGAGCTCACTGGCACCCTTGTTAAGATTATGTCCATGTGAGCCAGAGGTTGTGAGTTCAAATCCAGCTGAGTTCCTGCTAATTTCACTTTGCAGCATGTTTTGGAGAATAACATCCAGAAGAGAAATGGAAAGAGATGGCAAGCTGAGGAGATTCTCAGAGAGCATGGTGGCCTCTGTGATAAGCTGCTGTCTATGTGAACCACAGGTCGTGGGTTCAAGTTCAGCCCATGGCCTCAGACGGCATACTATAGCATGCCATTTTTGAGGATTTGAAAAAAAGACGAAAATCACTCCGAGACCATGGGCTGTAGCCCATGGCCTCGGACGGCATACTATAGCATGTCGTTTTTCATAATTTTTGAGGATTTGAAAAAAAAACGAAAATCACTCCGAGACAATGGACTATAGCCCATGGTCTCGGAGTGATTTTCGTCTTTTTTTCAAATCCTCAAAAATGATGAAAAACACTCCGAGACCATGGGCTATAGCCCATGGTCTCGGACGGCATACTATAGCATGCCGTTTTTCATCATTGTTGAGGATTTGAAAAAAAGATGAAAATCACTCAGAGACAATGGACTATAGCCCATGGTCTCGGAGTGATTTTCGTCTTTTTTTCAAATCCTCAAAAATGATGAAAAACACTCCGAGACCATGGGCTATAGCCCATGGCCTCGGACGGCATTCTATAGCATGCCGTTTTTCATCATTTTTGAGGATTTGAAAAAAAGATGAAAATCACTCCGAGACAATGGACTATAGCCCATGGTCTCGGAGTGAATTTCGTCTTTTTTTCAAATCCTCAAAAATGATGAAAAACACTCCGAGACCATGGGCTATAGCCCATGGCCTCGGACGGCATACTATAGCATGCCGTTTTTCATCATTTTTGAGGATTTGAAAAAAAGATGAAAATCACTCAGAGACAATGGACTATAGCCCATGGTCTCGGAGTGATTTTCGTCTTTTTTTCAAATCCTCAAAAATGATGAAAAACACTCCGAGACCATGGGCTATAGCCCATGGCCTCGGACGGCATACTATAGCATGCCGTTTTTCATCATTTTTGAGGATTTGAAAAAAAGATGAAAATCACTCCGAGACAATGGACTATAGCCCATATATAT
This sequence comes from Electrona antarctica, assembly GCF_951216825.1. NCBI lineage: Eukaryota > Metazoa > Chordata > Actinopteri > Myctophiformes > Myctophidae > Electrona > Electrona antarctica. Next base: position 28,081,711 of record NC_136796.1, on the reverse strand, counting down.
AGTTTTTCTCAGCTCAATCAACAGGACCAGAACACACCTGGGCTGGCTGCCAGGATCACATCCACCAATGGGGAGGCTGTCTGTGTCCTGTCATGGTTTCTCCTCTGTATTATCTGATTAACATCCACGATAACACTTAAAAGCACTAAAGACACCTTTGATGCACAGCACCATTCAAATGCTCTGTACATGATCCCAAGGCCCCATTTGAAAAGTAACACCAAGAAGAACAACTTACAACTTAAAAATCACTGAGAGCTCAGTGGCACCCTTGTTAAGATGATGTCCATGTGAGCCAGAGGTTGTGAGTTCAAATCCAGCTGAGTTCCTGCTAATTTCACTTTGCAGCATGTTTTGGAGAATAACATCCAGAAGAGAAATGGAAAGAGATGGCAAGCTGAGGAGATTCTCAGAGAGCATGGTGGCCTCTGTGATAAGCTGCTGTCTATGTGAACCACAGGTCGTGGGTTCAAGTTCAGCCCATGGCCTCAGACGGCATACTATAGCATGCCATTTTTGAGGATTTGAAAAAAAGACGAAAATCACTCCGAGACCATGGGCTGTAGCCCATGGCCTCGGACGGCATACTATAGCATGTCGTTTTTCATAATTTTTGAGGATTTGAAAAAAAAACGAAAATCACTCCGAGACAATGGACTATAGCCCATGGTCTCGGAGTGATTTTCGTCTTTTTTTCAAATCCTCAAAAATGATGAAAAACACTCCGAGACCATGGGCTATAGCCCATGGTCTCGGACGGCATACTATAGCATGCCGTTTTTCATCATTGTTGAGGATTTGAAAAAAAGATGAAAATCACTCAGAGACAATGGACTATAGCCCATGGTCTCGGAGTGATTTTCGTCTTTTTTTCAAATCCTCAAAAATGATGAAAAACACTCCGAGACCATGGGCTATAGCCCATGGCCTCGGACGGCATTCTATAGCATGCCGTTTTTCATCATTTTTGAGGATTTGAAAAAAAGATGAAAATCACTCCGAGACAATGGACTATAGCCCATGGTCTCGGAGTGAATTTCGTCTTTTTTTCAAATCCTCAAAAATGATGAAAAACACTCCGAGACCATGGGCTATAGCCCATGGCCTCGGACGGCATACTATAGCATGCCGTTTTTCATCATTTTTGAGGATTTGAAAAAAAGATGAAAATCACTCAGAGACAATGGACTATAGCCCATGGTCTCGGAGTGATTTTCGTCTTTTTTTCAAATCCTCAAAAATGATGAAAAACACTCCGAGACCATGGGCTATAGCCCATGGCCTCGGACGGCATACTATAGCATGCCGTTTTTCATCATTTTTGAGGATTTGAAAAAAAGATGAAAATCACTCCGAGACAATGGACTATAGCCCATATATATAGTTTTTCTCAGCTCAATCAACAGGACCAGAACACACCTGGGCTGGCTGCCAGGATCACATCCACCAATGGGGAGGCTGTCTGTGTCCTGTCATGGTTTCTCCTCTGTATTATCTGATTAACATCCACGATAACACTTAAAAGCACTAAAGACACCTTTGATGCACAGCACCATTCAAATGCTCTGTACATGATCCCAAGGCCCCATTTGAAAAGTAACACCAAGAAGAACAACTTACAACTTAAAAATCACTGAGAGCTCAGTGGCACCCTTGTTAAGATTATGTCCATGTGAGCCAGAGGTTGTGAGTTCAAATCCAGCTGAGTTCCTGCTAATTTCACTTTGCAGCATGTTTTGGAGAATAACATCCAGAAGAGAAATGGAAAGAGATGGCAAGCTGAGGAGATTCTCAGAGAGCATGGTGGCCTCTGTGATAAGCTGCTGTCTATGTGAACCACAGGTCGTGGGTTCAAGTTCAGCCCATGGCCTCAGACGGCATACTATAGCATGCCATTTTTGAGGATTTGAAAAAAAGACGAAAATCACTCCGAGACCATGGGCTGTAGCCCATGGCCTCGGACGGCATACTATAGCATGTCGTTTTTCATAATTTTTGAGGATTTGAAAAAAAACGAAAATCACTCCGAGACAATGGACTATAGCCCATGGTCTCGGAGTGATTTTCGTCTTTTTTTCAAATCCTCAAAAATGATGAAAAACACTCCGAGACCATGGGCTATAGCCCATGGTCTCGGACGGCATACTATAGCATGCCGTTTTTCATCATTGTTGAGGATTTGAAAAAAAGATGAAAATCACTCAGAGACAATGGACTATAGCCCATGGTCTCGGAGTGATTTTCGTCTTTTTTTCAAATCCTCAAAAATGATGAAAAACACTCCGAGACCATGGGCTATAGCCCATGGTCTCGGACGGCATACTATAGCATGCCGTTTTTCATCATTGTTGAGGATTTGAAAAAAAGATGAAAATCACTCCGAGACAATGGACTATAGCCCATATATATAGTTTTTCTCAGCTCAATCAACAGGACCAGAACACACCTGGGCTGGCTGCCAGGATCACATCCACCAATGGGGAGGCTGTCTGTGTCCTGTCATGGTTTCTCCTCTGTATTATCTGATTAACATCCACGATAACACTTAAAAGCACTAAAGACACCTTTGATGCACAGCACCATTCAAATGCTCTGTACATGATCCCAAGGCCCCATTTGAAAAGTAACACCAAGAAGAACAACTTACAACTTAAAAATCACTGAGAGCTCACTGGCACCCTTGTTAAGATTATGTCCATGTGAGCCAGAGGTTGTGAGTTCAAATCCAGCTGAGTTCCTGCTAATTTCACTTTGCAGCATGTTTTGGAGAATAACATCCAGAAGAGAAATGGAAAGAGATGGCAAGCTGAGGAGATTCTCAGAGAGCATGGTGGCCTCTGTGATAAGCTGCTGTCTATGTGAACCACAGGTCGTGGGTTCAAGTTCAGCCCATGGCCTCAGACGGCATACTATAGCATGCCATTTTTGAGGATTTGAAAAAAAGACGAAAAGCACTCCGAGACCATGGGCTGTAGCCCATGGCTTCGGACGGCATACTATAGCATGTCGTTTTTCATAATTTTTGAGGATTTGAAAAAAACGAAAATCAATCCGAGACAATGGACTATAGCCCATGGTCTCGGAGTGATTTTCGTCTTTTTTTCAAATCCTCAAAAATGATGAAAAACACTCCGAGACCATGGGCTATAGCCCATGGTCTCGGACGGCATACTATAGCATGCCGTTTTTCATCATTGTTGAGGATTTGAAAAAAAGATGAAAATCACTCAGAGACAATGGACTATAGCCCATGGTCTCGGAGTGATTTTCGTCTTTTTTTCAAATCCTCAAAAATGATGAAAAACACTCCGAGACCATGGGCTATAGCCCATGGCCTCGGACGGCATTCTATAGCATGCCGTTTTTCATCATTTTTGAGGATTTGAAAAAAAGATGAAAATCACTCAGAGACAATGGACTATAGCCCATGGTCTCGGAGTGATTTTCGTCTTTTTTTCAAATCCTCAAAAATGATGAAAAACACTCCGAGACCATGGGCTATAGCCCATGGCCTCGGACGGCATACTATAGCATGCCGTTTTTCATCATTTTTGAGGATTTGAAAAAAAGATGAAAATCACTCCGAGACAATGGACTATAGCCCATATATATAGTTTTTCTCAGCTCAATCAACAGGACCAGAACACACCTGGGCTGGCTGCCAGGATCACATCCACCAATGGGGAGGCTGTCTGTGTCCTGTCATGGTTTCTCCTCTGTATTATCTGATTAACATCCACGATAACACTTAAAAGCACTAAAGACACCTTTGATGCACAGCACCATTCAAATGCTCTGTACATGATCCCAAGGCCCCATTTGAAAAGTAACACCAAGAAGAACAACTTACAACTTAAAAATCACTGAGAGCTCAGTGGCACCCTTGTTAAGATGATGTCCATGTGAGCCAGAGGTTGTGAGTTCAAATCCAGCTGAGTTCCTGCTAATTTCACTTTGCAGCATGTTTTGGAGAATAACATCCAGAAGAGAAATGGAAAGAGATGGCAAGCTGAGGAGATTCTCAGAGAGCATGGTGGCCTCTGTGATAAGCTGCTGTCTATGTGAACCACAGGTCGTGGGTTCAAGTTCAGCCCATGGCCTCAGACGGCATACTATAGCATGCCATTTTTGAGGATTTGAAAAAAAGACGAAAATCACTCCGAGACCATGGGCTGTAGCCCATGGCCTCGGACGGCATACTATAGCATGTCGTTTTTCATAATTTTTGAGGATTTGAAAAAAAAACGAAAATCACTCCGAGACAATGGACTATAGCCCATGGTCTCGGAGTGATTTTCGTCTTTTTTTCAAATCCTCAAAAATGATGAAAAACACTCCGAGACCATGGGCTATAGCCCATGGTCTCGGACGGCATACTATAGCATGCCGTTTTTCATCATTGTTGAGGATTTGAAAAAAAGATGAAAATCACTCAGAGACAATGGACTATAGCCCATGGTCTCGGAGTGATTTTCGTCTTTTTTTCAAATCCTCAAAAATGATGAAAAACACTCCGAGACCATGGGCTATAGCCCATGGCCTCGGACGGCATTCTATAGCATGCCGTTTTTCATCATTTTTGAGGATTTGAAAAAAAGATGAAAATCACTCCGAGACAATGGACTATAGCCCATGGTCTCGGAGTGAATTTCGTCTTTTTTTCAAATCCTCAAAAATGATGAAAAACACTCCGAGACCATGGGCTATAGCCCATGGCCTCGGACGGCATACTATAGCATGCCGTTTTTCATCATTTTTGAGGATTTGAAAAAAAGATGAAAATCACTCAGAGACAATGGACTATAGCCCATGGTCTCGGAGTGATTTTCGTCTTTTTTTCAAATCCTCAAAAATGATGAAAAACACTCCGAGACCATGGGCTATAGCCCATGGCCTCGGACGGCATACTATAGCATGCCGTTTTTCATCATTTTTGAGGATTTGAAAAAAAGATGAAAATCACTCCGAGACAATGGACTATAGCCCATATATATAGTTTTTCTCAGCTCAATCAACAGGACCAGAACACACCTGGGCTGGCTGCCAGGATCACATCCACCAATGGGGAGGCTGTCTGTGTCCTGTCATGGTTTCTCCTCTGTATTATCTGATTAACATCCACGATAACACTTAAAAGCACTAAAGACACCTTTGATGCACAGCACCATTCAAATGCTCTGTACATGATCCCAAGGCCCCATTTGAAAAGTAACACCAAGAAGAACAACTTACAACTTAAAAATCACTGAGAGCTCAGTGGCACCCTTGTTAAGATTATGTCCATGTGAGCCAGAGGTTGTGAGTTCAAATCCAGCTGAGTTCCTGCTAATTTCACTTTGCAGCATGTTTTGGAGAATAACATCCAGAAGAGAAATGGAAAGAGATGGCAAGCTGAGGAGATTCTCAGAGAGCATGGTGGCCTCTGTGATAAGCTGCTGTCTATGTGAACCACAGGTCGTGGGTTCAAGTTCAGCCCATGGCCTCAGACGGCATACTATAGCATGCCATTTTTGAGGATTTGAAAAAAAGACGAAAATCACTCCGAGACCATGGGCTGTAGCCCATGGCCTCGGACGGCATACTATAGCATGTCGTTTTTCATAATTTTTGAGGATTTGAAAAAAAACGAAAATCACTCCGAGACAATGGACTATAGCCCATGGTCTCGGAGTGATTTTCGTCTTTTTTTCAAATCCTCAAAAATGATGAAAAACACTCCGAGACCATGGGCTATAGCCCATGGTCTCGGACGGCATACTATAGCATGCCGTTTTTCATCATTGTTGAGGATTTGAAAAAAAGATGAAAATCACTCAGAGACAATGGACTATAGCCCATGGTCTCGGAGTGATTTTCGTCTTTTTTTCAAATCCTCAAAAATGATGAAAAACACTCCGAGACCATGGGCTATAGCCCATGGTCTCGGACGGCATACTATAGCATGCCGTTTTTCATCATTGTTGAGGATTTGAAAAAAAGATGAAAATCACTCCGAGACAATGGACTATAGCCCATATATATAGTTTTTCTCAGCTCAATCAACAGGACCAGAACACACCTGGGCTGGCTGCCAGGATCACATCCACCAATGGGGAGGCTGTCTGTGTCCTGTCATGGTTTCTCCTCTGTATTATCTGATTAACATCCACGATAACACTTAAAAGCACTAAAGACACCTTTGATGCACAGCACCATTCAAATGCTCTGTACATGATCCCAAGGCCCCATTTGAAAAGTAACACCAAGAAGAACAACTTACAACTTAAAAATCACTGAGAGCTCACTGGCACCCTTGTTAAGATTATGTCCATGTGAGCCAGAGGTTGTGAGTTCAAATCCAGCTGAGTTCCTGCTAATTTCACTTTGCAGCATGTTTTGGAGAATAACATCCAGAAGAGAAATGGAAAGAGATGGCAAGCTGAGGAGATTCTCAGAGAGCATGGTGGCCTCTGTGATAAGCTGCTGTCTATGTGAACCACAGGTCGTGGGTTCAAGTTCAGCCCATGGCCTCAGACGGCATACTATAGCATGCCATTTTTGAGGATTTGAAAAAAAGACGAAAAGCACTCCGAGACCATGGGCTGTAGCCCATGGCTTCGGACGGCATACTATAGCATGTCGTTTTTCATAATTTTTGAGGATTTGAAAAAAACGAAAATCAATCCGAGACAATGGACTATAGCCCATGGTCTCGGAGTGATTTTCGTCTTTTTTTCAAATCCTCAAAAATGATGAAAAACACTCCGAGACCATGGGCTATAGCCCATGGTCTCGGACGGCATACTATAGCATGCCGTTTTTGAGGATTTGAAAAAAAGATGAAAATCACTCCGAGACAATGGACTATAGCCCATGGTCTCGGAGTGAATTTCGTCTTTTTTTCAAATCCTCAAAAATGATGAAAAACACTCTGAGACCATGGGCTATAGCCCATGGCCTCGGACGGCATACTATAGCATGCCGTTTTTCATCATTTTTGAGGATTTGAAAAAAAGATGAAAATCACTCAGAGACAATGGACTATAGCCCATGGTCTCGGAGTGAATTTCGTCTTTTTTTCAAATCCTCAAAAATGATGAAAAACACTCCGAGACCATGGGCTATAGCCCATGGCCTCGGACGGCATACTATAGCATGCCGTTTTTCATCATTTTTGAGGATTTGAAAAAAAGATGAAAATCACTCAGAGACAATGGACTATAGCCCATATATATAGTTTTTCTCAGCTCAATCAACAGGACCAGAACACACCTGGGCTGGCTGCCAGGATCACATCCACCAATGGGGAGGCTGTCTGTGTCCTGTCATGGTTTCTCCTCTGTATTATCTGATTAACATCCACGATAACACTTAAAAGCACTAAAGACACCTTTGATGCACAGCACCATTCAAATGCTCTGTACATGATCCCAAGGCCCCATTTGAAAAGTAACACCAAGAAGAACAACTTACAACTTAAAAATCACTGAGAGCTCACTGGCACCCTTGTTAAGATTATGTCCATGTGAGCCAGAGGTTGTGAGTTCAAATCCAGCTGAGTTCCTGCTAATTTCACTTTGCAGCATGTTTTGGAGAATAACATCCAGAAGAGAAATGGAAAGAGATGGCAAGCTGAGGAGATTCTCAGAGAGCATGGTGGCCTCTGTGATAAGCTGCTGTCTATGTGAACCACAGGTCGTGGGTTCAAGTTCAGCCCATGGCCTCAGACGGCATACTATAGCATGCCATTTTTGAGGATTTGAAAAAAAGACGAAAATCACTCCGAGACCATGGGCTGTAGCCCATGGCCTCGGACGGCATACTATAGCATGTCGTTTTTCATAATTTTTGAGGATTTGAAAAAAAACGAAAATCACTCCGAGACAATGGACTATAGCCCATGGTCTCGGAGTGATTTTCGTCTTTTTTTCAAATCCTCAAAAATGATGAAAAACACTCCGAGACCATGGGCTATAGCCCATGGTCTCGGACGGCATACTATAGCATGCCGTTTTTCATCATTGTTGAGGATTTGAAAAAAAGATGAAAATCACTCAGAGACAATGGACTATAGCCCATGGTCTCGGAGTGATTTTCGTCTTTTTTTCAAATCCTCAAAAATGATGAAAAACACTCCGAGACCATGGGCTATAGCCCATGGCCTCGGACGGCATTCTATAGCATGCCGTTTTTCATCATTTTTGAGGATTTGAAAAAAAGATGAAAATCACTCCGAGACAATGGACTATAGCCCATATATATAGTTTTTCTCAGCTCAATCAACAGGACCAGAACACACCTGGGCTGGCTGCCAGGATCACATCCACCAATGGGGAGGCTGTCTGTGTCCTGTCATGGTTTCTCCTCTGTATTATCTGATTAACATCCACGATAACACTTAAAAGCACTAAAGACACCTTTGATGCACAGCACCATTCAAATGCTCTGTACATGATCCCAAGGCCCCATTTGAAAAGTAACACCAAGAAGAACAACTTACAACTTAAAAGTCACTGAGAGCTCAGTGGCACCCTTGTTAAGATGATGTCCATGTGAGCCAGAGGTTGTGAGTTCAAATCCAGCTGAGTTCCTGCTAATTTCACTTTGCAGCATGTTTTGGAGAATAACATCCAGAAGAGAAATGGAAAGAGATGGAAAGCTGAGGAGATTCTCAGAGAGCATGGTGGCCTCTGTGATAAGCTGCTGTCTATGTGAACCACAGGTCGTGGGTTCAAGTTCAGCCCATGGCCTCAGACGGCATACTATAGCATGCCATTTTTGAGGATTTGAAAAAAAGACGAAAATCACTCCGAGACCATGGGCTATAGCCCATGGCCTCGGACGGCATACTATAGCATGTCGTTTTTCATAATTTTTGAGGATTTGAAAAAAAAAGAAAATCACTCCGAGACAATGGACTATAGCCCATGGTCTCGGAGTGATTTTCGTCTTTTTTTCAAATCCTCAAAAATGATGAAAAACACTCCGAGACCATGGGCTATAGCCCATGGTCTCGGACGGCATACTATAGCATGCCGTTTTTCATCATTGTTGAGGATTTGAAAAAAAGATGAAAATCACTCAGAGACAATGGACTATAGCCCATGGTCTCGGAGTGATTTTCGTCTTTTTTTCAAATCCTCAAAAATGATGAAAAACACTCCGAGACCATGGGCTATAGCCCATGGCCTCGGACGGCATTCTATAGCATGCCGTTTTTCATCATTTTTGAGGATTTGAAAAAAAGATGAAAATCACTCCGAGACAATGGACTATAGCCCATGGTCTCGGAGTGAATTTCGTCTTTTTTTCAAATCCTCAAAAATGATGAAAAACACTCCGAGACCATGGGCTATAGCCCATGGCCTCGGACGGCATACTATAGCATGCCGTTTTTCATCATTTTTGAGGATTTGAAAAAAAGATGAAAATCACTCAGAGACAATGGACTATAGCCCATGGTCTCGGAGTGATTTTCGTCTTTTTTTCAAATCCTCAAAAATGATGAAAAACACTCCGAGACCATGGGCTATAGCCCATGGCCTCGGACGGCATACTATAGCATGCCGTTTTTCATCATTTTTGAGGATTTGAAAAAAAGATGAAAATCACTCCGAGACAATGGACTATAGCCCATATATATAGTTTTTCTCAGCTCAATCAACAGGACCAGAACACACCTGGGCTGGCTGCCAGGATCACATCCACCAATGGGGAGGCTGTCTGTGTCCTGTCATGGTTTCTCCTCTGTATTATCTGATTAACATCCACGATAACACTTAAAAGCACTAAAGACACCTTTGATGCACAGCACCATTCAAATGCTCTGTACATGATCCCAAGGCCCCATTTGAAAAGTAACACCAAGAAGAACAACTTACAACTTAAAAATCACACCCGTGTGAACTGAGTGGTGTAAGGTTTTATATAGCATGATCAGCTGTGGTCTGACGTAATGTCTGACGTAATGAAATAAGGTAAGGTATTATGTAGCCTGATCAGCTCTGATCTGACGTAATGAAATCACACCCGGATGTGATTTCACAACTGGCTTTTTCTGTGCAGAGAAAATGACCACGGTTGCTACGGTCATCCAGTTCACCCGGGTGTGATTTAATTACGTCAGAAATTATTTTGAACACCATGGTCATTTTTTTATGCACACAAAAGCCAGTTGTAGGAGTGGTTTACACCACTCAACCAGTTGTAGGAGTGGTTTACACCACTCAAAAATCACTGAGAGCTCAGTGGCACCCTTGTTAAGATGATGTCCATGTGAGCCAGAGGTTGTGAGTTCAAATCCAGCTGAGTTCCTGCTAATTTCACTTTGCAGCATGTTTTGGAGAATAACATCCAGAAGAGAAATGGAAAGAGATGGAAAGCTGAGGAGATTCTCAGAGAGCATGGTGGCCTCTGTGATAAGCTGCTGTCTATGTGAACCACAGGTCGTGGGTTCAAGTTCAGCCCATGGCCTCAGACGGCATACTATAGCATGCCATTTTTGAGGATTTGAAAAAAAGACGAAAATCACTCCGAGACCATGGGCTATAGCCCATGGCCTCGGACGGCATACTATAGCATGTCGTTTTTCATAATTTTTGAGGATTTGAAAAAAAAAGAAAATCACTCCGAGACAATGGACTATATAGCCCATGGTCTCGGAGTGATTTTCGTCTTTTTTTCAAATCCTCAAAAATGATGAAAAACACTCCGAGACCATGGGCTATATAGCCCATGGTCTCGGACGGCATACTATAGCATGCCGTTTTTCATCATTGTTGAGGATTTGAAAAAAAGATGAAAATCACTCAGAGACAATGGACTATAGCCCATGGTCTCGGAGTGATTTTCGTCTTTTTTTCAAATCCTCAAAAATGATGAAAAACACTCCGAGACCATGGGCTATAGCCCATGGCCTCGGACGGCATTCTATAGCATGCCGTTTTTCATCATTTTTGAGGATTTGAAAAAAAGATGAAAATCACTCCGAGACAATGGACTATAGCCCATGGTCTCGGAGTGAATTTCGTCTTTTTTTCAAATCCTCAAAAATGATGAAAAACACTCTGAGACCATGGGCTATAGCCCATGGCCTCGGACGGCATACTATAGCATGCCGTTTTTCATCATTTTTGAGGATTTGAAAAAAAGATGAAAATCACTCAGAGACAATGGACTATAGCCCATGGTCTCGGAGTGATTTTCGTCTTTTTTTCAAATCCTCAAAAATGATGAAAAACACTCCGAGACCATGGGCTATAGCCCATGGCCTCGGACGGCATACTATAGCATGCCGTTTTTCATCATTTTTGAGGATTTGAAAAAAAGATGAAAATCACTCCGAGACAATGGACTATAGCCCATGGTCTCGGAGTGAATTTCGTCTTTTTTTCAAATCCTCAAAAATGATGAAAAACACTCCGAGACCATGGGCTATAGCCCATGGCCTCGGACGGCATACTATAGCATGCCGTTTTTCATCATTTTTGAGGATTTGAAAAAAAGATGAAAATCACTCAGAGACAATGGACTATAGCCCATGGTCTCGGAGTGATTTTCGTCTTTTTTTCAAATCCTCAAAAATGATGAAAAACACTCCGAGACCATGGGCTATAGCCCATGGTCTCGGACGGCATACTATAGCATGCCGTTTTTCATCATTGTTGAGGATTTGAAAAAAAGATGAAAATCACTCAGAGACAATGGACTATAGCCCATGGTCTCGGAGTGATTTTCGTCTTTTTTTCAAATCCTCAAAAATGATGAAAAACACTCCGAGACCATGGGCTATAGCCCATGGCCTCGGACGGCATTCTATAGCATGCCGTTTTTCATCATTTTTGAGGATTTGAAAAAAAGATGAAAATCACTCCGAGACAATGGACTATAGCCCATGGTCTCGGAGTAAATTTCGTCTTTTTTTCAAATCCTCAAAAATGATGAAAAACACTCCGAGACCATGGGCTATAGCCCATGGCCTCGGACGGCATACTATAGCATGCCGTTTTTCATCATTTTTGAGGATTTGAAAAAAAGATGAAAATCACTCAGAGACAATGGACTATAGCCCATGGTCTCGGAGTGATTTTCGTCTTTTTTTCAAATCCTCAAAAATGATGAAAAACACTCCGAGACCATGGGCTATAGCCCATGGCCTCGGACGGCATACTATAGCATGCCGTTTTTCATCATTTTTGAGGATTTGAAAAAAAGATGAAAATCACTCCGAGACAATGGACTATAGCCCATATATATAGTTTTTCTCAGCTCAATCAACAGGACCAGAACACACCTGGGCTGGCTGCCAGGATCACATCCACCAATGGGGAGGCTGTCTGTGTCCTGTCATGGTTTCTCCTCTGTATTATCTGATTAACATCCACGATAACACTTAAAAGCACTAAAGACACCTTTGATGCACAGCACCATTCAAATGCTCTGTACATGATCCCAAGGCCCCATTTGAAAAGTAACACCAAGAAGAACAACTTACAACTTAAAAATCACTGAGAGCTCAGTGGCACCCTTGTTAAGATGATGTCCATGTGAGCCAGAGGTTGTGAGTTCAAATCCAGCTGAGTTCCTGCTAATTTCACTTTGCAGCATGTTTTGGAGAATAACATCCAGAAGAGAAATGGAAAGAGATGGAAAGCTGAGGAGATTCTCAGAGAGCATGGTGGCCTCTGTGATAAGCTGCTGTCTATGTGAACCACAGGTCGTGGGTTCAAGTTCAGCCCATGGCCTCAGACGGCATACTATAGCATGCCATTTTTGAGGATTTGAAAAAAAGACGAAAATCACTCCGAGACCATGGGCTATAGCCCATGGCCTCGGACGGCATACTATAGCATGTCGTTTTTCATAATTTTTGAGGATTTGAAAAAAAAAGAAAATCACTCCGAGACAATGGACTATAGCCCATGGTCTCGGAGTGATTTTCGTCTTTTTTTCAAATCCTCAAAAATGATGAAAAACACTCCGAGACCATGGGCTATAGCCCATGGTCTCGGACGGCATACTATAGCATGCCGTTTTTCATCATTGTTGAGGATTTGAAAAAAAGATGAAAATCACTCAGAGACAATGGACTATAGCCCATGGTCTCGGAGTGATTTTCGTCTTTTTTTCAAATCCTCAAAAATGATGAAAAACACTCCGAGACCATGGGCTATAGCCCATGGCCTCGGACGGCATTCTATAGCATGCCGTTTTTCATCATTTTTGAGGATTTGAAAAAAAGATGAAAATCACTCCGAGACAATGGACTATAGCCCATGGTCTCGGAGTGAATTTCGTCTTTTTTTCAAATCCTCAAAAATGATGAAAAACACTCCGAGACCATGGGCTATAGCCCATGGCCTCGGACGGCATACTATAGCATGCCGTTTTTCATCATTTTTGAGGATTTGAAAAAAAGATGAAAATCACTCAGAGACAATGGACTATAGCCCATGGTCTCGGAGTGATTTTCGTCTTTTTTTCAAATCCTCAAAAATGATGAAAAACACTCCGAGACCATGGGCTATAGCCCATGGCCTCGGACGGCATACTATAGCATGCCGTTTTTCATCATTTTTGAGGATTTGAAAAAAAGATGAAAATCACTCCGAGACAATGGACTATAGCCCATATATATAGTTTTTCTCAGCTCAATCAACAGGACCAGAACACACCTGGGCTGGCTGCCAGGATCACATCCACCAATGGGGAGGCTGTCTGTGTCCTGTCATGGTTTCTCCTCTGTATTATCTGATTAACATCCACGATAACACTTAAAAGCACTAAAGACACCTTTGATGCACAGCACCATTCAAATGCTCTGTACATGATCCCAAGGCCCCATTTGAAAAGTAACACCAAGAAGAACAACTTACAACTTAAAAATCACTGAGAGCTCAGTGGCACCCTTGTTAAGATGATGTCCATGTGAGCCAGAGGTTGTGAGTTCAAATCCAGCTGAGTTCCTGCTAATTTCACTTTGCAGCATGTTTTGGAGAATAACATCCAGAAGAGAAATGGAAAGAGATGGCAAGCTGAGGAGATTCTCAGAGAGCATGGTGGCCTCTGTGATAAGCTGCTGTCTATGTGAACCACAGGTCGTGGGTTCAAGTTCAGCCCATGGCCTCAGACGGCATACTATAGCATGCCATTTTTGAGGATTTGAAAAAAAGACGAAAATCACTCCGAAACCATGGGCTGTAGCCCATGGCCTCGGACGGCATACTATAGCATGTCGTTTTTCATAATTTTTGAGGATTTGAAAAAAAACGAAAATCACTCCGAGACAATGGACTATAGCCCATGGTCTCGGAGTGATTTTCGTCTTTTTTTCAAATCCTCAAAAATGATGAAAAACATAGCCCATGGTCTCGGACGGCATACTATAGCATGCCGTTTTTCATCATTTTTGAGGATTTGAAAAAAAGATGAAAATCACTCAGAGACAATGGACTATAGCCCATGGTCTCGGAGTGATTTTCGTCTTTTTTTCAAATCCTCAAAAATGATGAAAAACACTCCGAGACCATGGGCTATAGCCCATGGCCTCGGACGGCATTCTATAGCATGCCGTTTTTCATCATTTTTGAGGATTTGAAAAAAAGATGAAAATCACTCCGAGACAATGGACTATAGCCCATGGTCTCGGAGTGAATTTCGTCTTTTTTTCAAATCCTCAAAAATGATGAAAAACACTCCGAGACCATGGGCTATAGCCCATGGCCTCGGACGGCATACTATAGCATGCCGTTTTTCATCATTTTTGAGGATTTGAAAAAAAGATGAAAATCACTCAGAGACAATGGACTATAGCCCATGGTCTCGGAGTGATTTTCGTCTTTTTTTCAAATCCTCAAAAATGATGAAAAACACTCCGAGACCATGGGCTATAGCCCATGGCCTCGGACGGCATACTATAGCATGCCGTTTTTCATCATTTTTGAGGATTTGAAAAAAAGATGAAAATCACTCCGAGACAATGGACTATAGCCCATATATATAGTTTTTCTCAGCTCAATCAACAGGACCAGAACACACCTGGGCTGGCTGCCAGGATCACATCCACCAATGGGGAGGCTGTCTGTGTCCTGTCATGGTTTCTCCTCTGTATTATCTGATTAACATCCACGATAACACTTAAAAGCACTAAAGACACCTTTGATGCACAGCACCATTCAAATGCTCTGTACATGATCCCAAGGCCCCATTTGAAAAGTAACACCAAGAAGAACAACTTACAACTTAAAAATCACTGAGAGCTCAGTGGCACCCTTGTTAAGATGATGTCCATGTGAGCCAGAGGTTGTGAGTTCAAATCCAGCTGAGTTCCTGCTAATTTCACTTTGCAGCATGTTTCGGAGAATAACATCCAGAAGAGAAATGGAAAGAGATGGCAAGCTGAGGAGATTCTCAGAGAGCATGGTGGCCTCTGTGATAAGCTGCTGTCTATGTGAACCACAGGTCGTGGGTTCAAGTTCAGCCCATGGCCTCAGACGGCATACTATAGCATGCCATTTTTGAGGATTTGAAAAAAAGACGAAAATCACTCCGAGACCATGGGCTGTAGCCCATGGCCTCGGACGGCATACTATAGCATGTCGTTTTTCATAATTTTTGAGGATTTGAAAAAAAACGAAAATCACTCCGAGACAATGGACTATAGCCCATGGTCTCGGAGTGATTTTCGTCTTTTTTTCAAATCCTCAAAAATGATGAAAAACACTCCGAGACCATGGGCTATAGCCCATGGTCTCGGACGGCATACTATAGCATGCCGTTTTTCATCATTGTTGAGGATTTGAAAAAAAGATGAAAATCACTCAGAGACAATGGACTATAGCCCATGGTCTCGGAGTGATTTTCGTCTTTTTTTCAAATCCTCAAAAATGATGAAAAACACTCCGAGACCATGGGCTATAGCCCATGGTCTCGGACGGCATACTATAGCATGCCGTTTTTCATCATTGTTGAGGATTTGAAAAAAAGATGAAAATCACTCCGAGACAATGGACTATAGCCCATATATATAGTTTTTCTCAGCTCAATCAACAGGACCAGAACACACCTGGGCTGGCTGCCAGGATCACATCCACCAATGGGGAGGCTGTCTGTGTCCTGTCATGGTTTCTCCTCTGTATTATCTGATTAACATCCACGATAACACTTAAAAGCACTAAAGACACCTTTGATGCACAGCACCATTCAAATGCTCTGTACATGATCCCAAGGCCCCATTTGAAAAGTAACACCAAGAAGAACAACTTACAACTTAAAAATCACTGAGAGCTCACTGGCACCCTTTTTAAGATTATGTCCATGTGAGCCAGAGGTTGTGAGTTCAAATCCAGCTGAGTTCCTGCTAATTTCACTTTGCAGCATGTTTTGGAGAATAACATCCAGAAGAGAAATGGAAAGAGATGGCAAGCTGAGGAGATTCTCAGAGAGCATGGTGGCCTCTGTGATAAGCTGCTGTCTATGTGAACCACAGGTCGTGGGTTCAAGTTCAGCCCATGGCCTCAGACGGCATACTATAGCATGCCATTTTTGAGGATTTGAAAAAAAGACGAAAATCACTCCGAGACCATGGGCTGTAGCCCATGGCCTCGGACGGCATACTATAGCATGTCGTTTTTCATAATTTTTGAGGATTTGAAAAAAAAACGAAAATCACTCCGAGACAATGGACTATAGCCCATGGTCTCGGAGTGATTTTCGTCTTTTTTTCAAATCCTCAAAAATGATGAAAAACACTCCGAGACCATGGGCTATAGCCCATGGTCTCGGACGGCATACTATAGCATGCCGTTTTTCATCATTGTTGAGGATTTGAAAAAAAGATGAAAATCACTCAGAGACAATGGACTATAGCCCATGGTCTCGGAGTGATTTTCGTCTTTTTTTCAAATCCTCAAAAATGATGAAAAACACTCCGAGACCATGGGCTATAGCCCATGGCCTCGGACGGCATTCTATAGCATGCCGTTTTTCATCATTTTTGAGGATTTGAAAAAAAGATGAAAATCACTCCGAGACAATGGACTATAGCCCATGGTCTCGGAGTGAATTTCGTCTTTTTTTCAAATCCTCAAAAATGATGAAAAACACTCCGAGACCATGGGCTATAGCCCATGGCCTCGGACGGCATACTATAGCATGCCGTTTTTCATCATTTTTGAGGATTTGAAAAAAAGATGAAAATCACTCAGAGACAATGGACTATAGCCCATGGTCTCGGAGTGATTTTCGTCTTTTTTTCAAATCCTCAAAAATGATGAAAAACACTCCGAGACCATGGGCTATAGCCCATGGCCTCGGACGGCATACTATAGCATGCCGTTTTTCATCATTTTTGAGGATTTGAAAAAAAGATGAAAATCACTCCGAGACAATGGACTATAGCCCATATATATAGTTTTTCTCAGCTCAATCAACAGGACCAGAACACACCTGGGCTGGCTGCCAGGATCACATCCACCAATGGGGAGGCTGTCTGTGTCCTGTCATGGTTTCTCCTCTGTATTATCTGATTAACATCCACGATAACACTTAAAAGCACTAAAGACACCTTTGATGCACAGCACCATTCAAATGCTCTGTACATGATCCCAAGGCCCCATTTGAAAAGTAACACCAAGAAGAACAACTTACAACTTAAAAATCACTGAGAGCTCAGTGGCACCCTTGTTAATATTATGTCCATGTGAGCCAGAGGTTGTGAGTTCAAATCCAGCTGAGTTCCTGCTAATTTCACTTTGCAGCATGTTTTGGAGAATAACATCCAGAAGAGAAATGGAAAGAGATGGCAAGCTGAGGAGATTCTCAGAGAGCATGGTGGCCTCTGTGATAAGCTGCTGTCTATGTGAACCACAGGTCGTGGGTTCAAGTTCAGCCCATGGCCTCAGACGGCATACTATAGCATGCCATTTTTGAGGATTTGAAAAAAAGACGAAAATCACTCCGAGACCATGGGCTGTAGCCCATGGCCTCGGACGGCATACTATAGCATGTCGTTTTTCATAATTTTTGAGGATTTGAAAAAAAACGAAAATCACTCCGAGACAATGGACTATAGCCCATGGTCTCGGAGTGATTTTCGTCTTTTTTTCAAATCCTCAAAAATGATGAAAAACACTCCGAGACCATGGGCTATAGCCCATGGTCTCGGACGGCATACTATAGCATGCCGTTTTTCATCATTGTTGAGGATTTGAAAAAAAGATGAAAATCACTCCGAGACAATGGACTATAGCCCATATATATAGTTTTTCTCAGCTCAATCAACAGGACCAGAACACACCTGGGCTGGCTGCCAGGATCACATCCACCAATGGGGAGGCTGTCTGTGTCCTGTCATGGTTTCTCCTCTGTATTATCTGATTAACATCCACGATAACACTTAAAAGCACTAAAGACACCTTTGATGCACAGCACCATTCAAATGCTCTGTACATGATCCCAAGGCCCCATTTGAAAAGTAACACCAAGAAGAACAACTTACAACTTAAAAATCACTGAGAGCTCACTGGCACCCTTGTTAAGATTATGTCCATGTGAGCCAGAGGTTGTGAGTTCAAATCCAGCTGAGTTCCTGCTAATTTCACTTTGCAGCATGTTTTGGAGAATAACATCCAGAAGAGAAATGGAAAGAGATGGCAAGCTGAGGAGATTCTCAGAGAGCATGGTGGCCTCTGTGATAAGCTGCTGTCTATGTGAACCACAGGTCGTGGGTTCAAGTTCAGCCCATGGCCTCAGACGGCATACTATAGCATGCCATTTTTGAGGATTTGAAAAAAAGACGAAAATCACTCCGAGACCATGGGCTGTAGCCCATGGCCTCGGACGGCATACTATAGCATGTCGTTTTTCATAATTTTTGAGGATTTGAAAAAAAACGAAAATCACTCCGAGACAATGGACTATAGCCCATGGTCTCGGAGTGATTTTCGTCTTTTTTTCAAATCCTCAAAAATGATGAAAAACACTCCGAGACCATGGGCTATAGCCCATGGTCTCGGACGGCATACTATAGCATGCCGTTTTTCATCATTGTTGAGGATTTGAAAAAAAGATGAAAATCACTCAGAGACAATGGACTATAGCCCATGGTCTCGGAGTGATTTTCGTCTTTTTTTCAAATCCTCAAAAATGATGAAAAACACTCCGAGACCATGGGCTATAGCCCATGGCCTCGGACGGCATTCTATAGCATGCCGTTTTTCATCATTTTTGAGGATTTGAAAAAAAGATGAAAATCACTCCGAGACAATGGACTATAGCCCATGGTCTCGGAGTGAATTTCGTCTTTTTTTCAAATCCTCAAAAATGATGAAAAACACTCCGAGACCATGGGCTATAGCCCATGGCCTCGGACGGCATACTATAGCATGCCGTTTTTCATCATTTTTGAGGATTTGAAAAAAAGATGAAAATCACTCAGAGACAATGGACTATAGCCCATGGTCTCGGAGTGATTTTCGTCTTTTTTTCAAATCCTCAAAAATGATGAAAAACACTCCGAGACCATGGGCTATAGCCCATGGCCTCGGACGGCATACTATAGCATGCCGTTTTTCATCATTTTTGAGGATTTGAAAAAAAGATGAAAATCACTCCGAGACAATGGACTATAGCCCATATATATAGTTTTTCTCAGCTCAATCAACAGGACCAGAACACACCTGGGCTGGCTGCCAGGATCACATCCACCAATGGGGAGGCTGTCTGTGTCCTGTCATGGTTTCTCCTCTGTATTATCTGATTAACATCCACGATAACACTTAAAAGCACTAAAGACACCTTTGATGCACAGCACCATTCAAATGCTCTGTACATGATCCCAAGGCCCCATTTGAAAAGTAACACCAAGAAGAACAACTTACAACATAAAAATCACTGAGAGCTCAGTGGCACCCTTGTTAAGATTATGTCCATGTGAGCCAGAGGTTGTGAGTTCAAATCCAGCTGAGTTCCTGCTAATTTCACTTTGCAGCATGTTTTGGAGAATAACATCCAGAAGAGAAATGGAAAGAGATGGCAAGCTGAGGAGATTCTCAGAGAGCATGGTGGCCTCTGTGATAATCTGCTGTCTATGTGAACCACAGGTCGTGGGTTCAAGTTCAGCCCATGGCCTCAGACGGCATACTATAGCATGCCATTTTTGAGGATTTGAAAAAAAGACGAAAATCACTCCGAGACCATGGGCTGTAGCCCATGGCCTCGGACGGCATACTATAGCATGTCGTTTTTCATAATTTTTGAGGATTTGAAAAAAAACGAAAATCACTCCGAGACAATGGACTATAGCCCATGGTCTCGGAGTGATTTTCGTCTTTTTTTCAAATCCTCAAAAATGATGAAAAACACTCCGAGACCATGGGCTATAGCCCATGGTCTCGGACGGCATACTATAGCATGCCGTTTTTCATCATTGTTGAGGATTTGAAAAAAAGATGAAAATCACTCAGAGACAATGGACTATAGCCCATGGTCTCGGAGTGATTTTCGTCTTTTTTTCAAATCCTCAAAAATGATGAAAAACACTCCCGGACGGCATACTATAGCATGCCGTTTTTCATCATTGTTGAGGATTTGAAAAAAAGATGAAAATCACTCCGAGACAATGGACTATAGCCCATATATATAGTTTTTCTCAGCTCAATCAACAGGACCAGAACACACCTGGGCTGGCTGCCAGGATCACATCCACCAATGGGGAGGCTGTCTGTGTCCTGTCATGGTTTCTCCTCTGTATTATCTGATTAACATCCACGATAACACTTAAAAGCACTAAAGACACCTTTGATGCACAGCACCATTCAAATGCTCTGTACATGATCCCAAGGCCCCATTTGAAAAGTAACACCAAGAAGAACAACATACAACTTAAAAATCACTGAGAGCTCACTGGCACCCTTGTTAAGATTATGTCCATGTGAGCCAGAGGTTGTGAGTTCAAATCCAGCTGAGTTCCTGCTAATTTCACTTTGCAGCATGTTTTGGAGAATAACATCCAGAAGAGAAATGGAAAGAGATGGCAAGCTGAGGAGATTCTCAGAGAGCATGGTGGCCTCTGTGATAAGCTGCTGTCTATGTGAACCACAGGTCGTGGGTTCAAGTTCAGCCCATGGCCTCAGACGGCATACTATAGCATGCCATTTTTGAGGATTTGAAAAAAAGACGAAAATCACTCCGAGACCATGGGCTGTAGCCCATGGCCTCGGACGGCATACTATAGCATGTCGTTTTTCATAATTTTTGAGGATTTGAAAAAAACCGAAAATCACTCCGAGACAATGGACTATAGCCCATGGTCTCGGAGTGATTTTCGTCTTTTTTTCAAATCCTCAAAAATGATGAAAAACACTCCGAGACCATGGGCTATAGCCCATGGTCTCGGACGGCATACTATAGCATGCCGTTTTTCATCATTGTTGAGGATTTGAAAAAAAGATGAAAATCACTCAGAGACAATGGACTATAGCCCATGGTCTCGGAGTGATTTTCGTCTTTTTTTCAAATCCTCAAAAATGATGAAAAACACTCCGAGACCATGGGCTATAGCCCATGGCCTCGGACGGAATTCTATAGCATGCCGTTTTTCATCATTTTTGAGGATTTGAAAAAAAGATGAAAATCACTCCGAGACAATGGACTATAGCCCATGGTCTCGGAGTGAATTTCGTCTTTTTTTCAAATCCTCAAAAATGATGAAAAACACTCCGAGACCATGGGCTATAGCCCATGGCCTCGGACGGCATACTATAGCATGCCGTTTTTCATCATTTTTGAGGATTTGAAAAAAAGATGAAAATCACTCAGAGACAATGGACTATAGCCCATGGTCTCGGAGTGATTTTCGTCTTTTTTTCAAATCCTCAAAAATGATGAAAAACACTCCGAGACCATGGGCTATAGCCCATGGCCTCGGACGGCATACTATAGCATGCCGTTTTTCATCATTTTTGAGGATTTGAAAAAAAGATGAAAATCACTCCGAGACAATGGACTATAGCCCATATATATAGTTTTTCTCAGCTCAATCAACAGGACCAGAACACACCTGGGCTGGCTGCCAGGATCACATCCACCAATGGGGAGGCTGTCTGTGTCCTGTCATGGTTTCTCCTCTGTATTATCTGATTAACATCCACGATAACACTTAAAAGCACTAAAGACACCTTTGATGCACAGCACCATTCAAATGCTCTGTACATGATCCCAAGGCCCCATTTGAAAAGTAACACCAAGAAGAACAACTTACAACTTAAAAATCACTGAGAGCTCACTGGCACCCTTGTTAAGATTATGTCCATGTGAGCCAGAGGTTGTGAGTTCAAATCCAGCTGAGTTCCTGCTAATTTCACTTTGCAGCATGTTTTGGAGAATAACATCCAGAAGAGAAATGGAAAGAGATGGCAAGCTGAGGAGATTCTCAGAGAGCATGGTGGCCTCTGTGATAAGCTGCTGTCTATGTGAACCACAGGTCGTGGGTTCAAGTTCAGCCCATGGCCTCAGACGGCATACTATAGCATGCCATTTTTGAGGATTTGAAAAAAAGACGAAAATCACTCCGAGACCATGGGCTGTAGCCCATGGCCTCGGACGGCATACTATAGCATGTCGTTTTTCATAATTTTTGAGGATTTGAAAAAAAACGAAAATCACTCCGAGACAATGGACTATAGCCCATGGTCTCGGAGTGATTTTCGTCTTTTTTTCAAATCCTCAAAAATGATGAAAAACACTCCGAGACCATGGGCTATAGCCCATGGTCTCGGACGGCATACTATAGCATGCCGTTTTTCATCATTGTTGAGGATTTGAAAAAAAGATGAAAATCACTCAGAGACAATGGACTATAGCCCATGGTCTCGGAGTGATTTTCGTCTTTTTTTCAAATCCTCAAAAATGATGAAAAACACTCCGAGACCATGGGCTATAGCCCATGGCCTCGGACGGCATTCTATAGCATGCCGTTTTTCATCATTTTTGAGGATTTGAAAAAAAGATGAAAATCACTCCGAGACAATGGACTATAGCCCATGGTCTCGGAGTGAATTTCGTCTTTTTTTCAAATCCTCAAAAATGATGAAAAACACTCCGAGACCATGGGCTATAGCCCATGGCCTCGGACGGCATACTATAGCATGCCGTTTTTCATCATTTTTGAGGATTTGAAAAAAAGATGAAAATCACTCAGAGACAAT
The DNA here is from genome assembly GCF_951216825.1 of Electrona antarctica. Taxonomy (NCBI): domain Eukaryota; kingdom Metazoa; phylum Chordata; class Actinopteri; order Myctophiformes; family Myctophidae; genus Electrona; species Electrona antarctica. Next base: position 28,058,528 of record NC_136796.1, on the reverse strand, counting down.
GGACTATAGCCCATGGTCTCGGAGTGATTTTCGTCTTTTTTTCAAATCCTCAAAAATGATGAAAAACACTCCGAGACCATGGGCTATAGCCCATGGCCTCGGACGGCATACTATAGCATGCCGTTTTTCATCATTTTTGAGGATTTGAAAAAAAGATGAAAATCACTCCGAGACAATGGACTATAGCCCATATATATAGTTTTTCTCAGCTCAATCAACAGGACCAGAACACACCTGGGCTGGCTGCCAGGATCACATCCACCAATGGGGAGGCTGTCTGTGTCCTGTCATGGTTTCTCCTCTGTATTATCTGATTAACATCCACGATAACACTTAAAAGCACTAAAGACACCTTTGATGCACAGCACCATTCAAATGCTCTGTACATGATCCCAAGGCCCCATTTGAAAAGTAACACCAAGAAGAACAACTTACAACATAAAAATCACTGAGAGCTCAGTGGCACCCTTGTTAAGATTATGTCCATGTGAGCCAGAGGTTGTGAGTTCAAATCCAGCTGAGTTCCTGCTAATTTCACTTTGCAGCATGTTTTGGAGAATAACATCCAGAAGAGAAATGGAAAGAGATGGCAAGCTGAGGAGATTCTCAGAGAGCATGGTGGCCTCTGTGATAATCTGCTGTCTATGTGAACCACAGGTCGTGGGTTCAAGTTCAGCCCATGGCCTCAGACGGCATACTATAGCATGCCATTTTTGAGGATTTGAAAAAAAGACGAAAATCACTCCGAGACCATGGGCTGTAGCCCATGGCCTCGGACGGCATACTATAGCATGTCGTTTTTCATAATTTTTGAGGATTTGAAAAAAAACGAAAATCACTCCGAGACAATGGACTATAGCCCATGGTCTCGGAGTGATTTTCGTCTTTTTTTCAAATCCTCAAAAATGATGAAAAACACTCCGAGACCATGGGCTATAGCCCATGGTCTCGGACGGCATACTATAGCATGCCGTTTTTCATCATTGTTGAGGATTTGAAAAAAAGATGAAAATCACTCAGAGACAATGGACTATAGCCCATGGTCTCGGAGTGATTTTCGTCTTTTTTTCAAATCCTCAAAAATGATGAAAAACACTCCCGGACGGCATACTATAGCATGCCGTTTTTCATCATTGTTGAGGATTTGAAAAAAAGATGAAAATCACTCCGAGACAATGGACTATAGCCCATATATATAGTTTTTCTCAGCTCAATCAACAGGACCAGAACACACCTGGGCTGGCTGCCAGGATCACATCCACCAATGGGGAGGCTGTCTGTGTCCTGTCATGGTTTCTCCTCTGTATTATCTGATTAACATCCACGATAACACTTAAAAGCACTAAAGACACCTTTGATGCACAGCACCATTCAAATGCTCTGTACATGATCCCAAGGCCCCATTTGAAAAGTAACACCAAGAAGAACAACATACAACTTAAAAATCACTGAGAGCTCACTGGCACCCTTGTTAAGATTATGTCCATGTGAGCCAGAGGTTGTGAGTTCAAATCCAGCTGAGTTCCTGCTAATTTCACTTTGCAGCATGTTTTGGAGAATAACATCCAGAAGAGAAATGGAAAGAGATGGCAAGCTGAGGAGATTCTCAGAGAGCATGGTGGCCTCTGTGATAAGCTGCTGTCTATGTGAACCACAGGTCGTGGGTTCAAGTTCAGCCCATGGCCTCAGACGGCATACTATAGCATGCCATTTTTGAGGATTTGAAAAAAAGACGAAAATCACTCCGAGACCATGGGCTGTAGCCCATGGCCTCGGACGGCATACTATAGCATGTCGTTTTTCATAATTTTTGAGGATTTGAAAAAAACCGAAAATCACTCCGAGACAATGGACTATAGCCCATGGTCTCGGAGTGATTTTCGTCTTTTTTTCAAATCCTCAAAAATGATGAAAAACACTCCGAGACCATGGGCTATAGCCCATGGTCTCGGACGGCATACTATAGCATGCCGTTTTTCATCATTGTTGAGGATTTGAAAAAAAGATGAAAATCACTCAGAGACAATGGACTATAGCCCATGGTCTCGGAGTGATTTTCGTCTTTTTTTCAAATCCTCAAAAATGATGAAAAACACTCCGAGACCATGGGCTATAGCCCATGGCCTCGGACGGCATTCTATAGCATGCCGTTTTTCATCATTTTTGAGGATTTGAAAAAAAGATGAAAATCACTCCGAGACAATGGACTATAGCCCATGGTCTCGGAGTGAATTTCGTCTTTTTTTCAAATCCTCAAAAATGATGAAAAACACTCCGAGACCATGGGCTATAGCCCATGGCCTCGGACGGCATACTATAGCATGCCGTTTTTCATCATTTTTGAGGATTTGAAAAAAAGATGAAAATCACTCAGAGACAATGGACTATAGCCCATGGTCTCGGAGTGATTTTCGTCTTTTTTTCAAATCCTCAAAAATGATGAAAAACACTCCGAGACCATGGGCTATAGCCCATGGCCTCGGACGGCATACTATAGCATGCCGTTTTTCATCATTTTTGAGGATTTGAAAAAAAGATGAAAATCACTCCGAGACAATGGACTATAGCCCATATATATAGTTTTTCTCAGCTCAATCAACAGGACCAGAACACACCTGGGCTGGCTGCCAGGATCACATCCACCAATGGGGAGGCTGTCTGTGTCCTGTCATGGTTTCTCCTCTGTATTATCTGATTAACATCCACGATAACACTTAAAAGCACTAAAGACACCTTTGATGCACAGCACCATTCAAATGCTCTGTACATGATCCCAAGGCCCCATTTGAAAAGTAACACCAAGAAGAACAACTTACAACTTAAAAATCACTGAGAGCTCACTGGCACCCTTGTTAAGATTATGTCCATGTGAGCCAGAGGTTGTGAGTTCAAATCCAGCTGAGTTCCTGCTAATTTCACTTTGCAGCATGTTTTGGAGAATAACATCCAGAAGAGAAATGGAAAGAGATGGCAAGCTGAGGAGATTCTCAGAGAGCATGGTGGCCTCTGTGATAAGCTGCTGTCTATGTGAACCACAGGTCGTGGGTTCAAGTTCAGCCCATGGCCTCAGACGGCATACTATAGCATGCCATTTTTGAGGATTTGAAAAAAAGACGAAAATCACTCCGAGACCATGGGCTGTAGCCCATGGCCTCGGACGGCATACTATAGCATGTCGTTTTTCATAATTTTTGAGGATTTGAAAAAAAACGAAAATCACTCCGAGACAATGGACTATAGCCCATGGTCTCGGAGTGATTTTCGTCTTTTTTTCAAATCCTCAAAAATGATGAAAAACACTCCGAGACCATGGGCTATAGCCCATGGTCTCGGACGGCATACTATAGCATGCCGTTTTTCATCATTGTTGAGGATTTGAAAAAAAGATGAAAATCACTCAGAGACAATGGACTATAGCCCATGGTCTCGGAGTGATTTTCGTCTTTTTTTCAAATCCTCAAAAATGATGAAAAACACTCCGAGACCATGGGCTATAGCCCATGGCCTCGGACGGCATTCTATAGCATGCCGTTTTTCATCATTTTTGAGGATTTGAAAAAAAGATGAAAATCACTCCGAGACAATGGACTATAGCCCATGGTCTCGGAGTGAATTTCGTCTTTTTTTCAAATCCTCAAAAATGATGAAAAACACTCCGAGACCATGGGCTATAGCCCATGGCCTCGGACGGCATACTATAGCATGCCGTTTTTCATCATTTTTGAGGATTTGAAAAAAAGATGAAAATCACTCAGAGACAATGGACTATAGCCCATGGTCTCGGAGTGATTTTCGTCTTTTTTTCAAATCCTCAAAAATGATGAAAAACACTCCGAGACCATGGGCTATAGCCCATGGCCTCGGACGGCATACTATAGCATGCCGTTTTTCATCATTTTTGAGGATTTGAAAAAAAGATGAAAATCACTCCGAGACAATGGACTATAGCCCATATATATAGTTTTTCTCAGCTCAATCAACAGGACCAGAACACACCTGGGCTGGCTGCCAGGATCACATCCACCAATGGGGAGGCTGTCTGTGTCCTGTCATGGTTTCTCCTCTGTATTATCTGATTAACATCCACGATAACACTTAAAAGCACTAAAGACACCTTTGATGCACAGCACCATTCAAATGCTCTGTACATGATCCCAAGGCCCCATTTGAAAAGTAACACCAAGAAGAACAACTTACAACATAAAAATCACTGAGAGCTCAGTGGCACCCTTGTTAAGATTATGTCCATGTGAGCCAGAGGTTGTGAGTTCAAATCCAGCTGAGTTCCTGCTAATTTCACTTTGCAGCATGTTTTGGAGAATAACATCCAGAAGAGAAATGGAAAGAGATGGCAAGCTGAGGAGATTCTCAGAGAGCATGGTGGCCTCTGTGATAATCTGCTGTCTATGTGAACCACAGGTCGTGGGTTCAAGTTCAGCCCATGGCCTCAGACGGCATACTATAGCATGCCATTTTTGAGGATTTGAAAAAAAGACGAAAATCACTCCGAGACCATGGGCTGTAGCCCATGGCCTCGGACGGCATACTATAGCATGTCGTTTTTCATAATTTTTGAGGATTTGAAAAAAAACGAAAATCACTCCGAGACAATGGACTATAGCCCATGGTCTCGGAGTGATTTTCGTCTTTTTTTCAAATCCTCAAAAATGATGAAAAACACTCCGAGACCATGGGCTATAGCCCATGGTCTCGGACGGCATACTATAGCATGCCGTTTTTCATCATTGTTGAGGATTTGAAAAAAAGATGAAAATCACTCAGAGACAATGGACTATAGCCCATGGTCTCGGAGTGATTTTCGTCTTTTTTTCAAATCCTCAAAAATGATGAAAAACACTCCCGGACGGCATACTATAGCATGCCGTTTTTCATCATTGTTGAGGATTTGAAAAAAAGATGAAAATCACTCCGAGACAATGGACTATAGCCCATATATATAGTTTTTCTCAGCTCAATCAACAGGACCAGAACACACCTGGGCTGGCTGCCAGGATCACATCCACCAATGGGGAGGCTGTCTGTGTCCTGTCATGGTTTCTCCTCTGTATTATCTGATTAACATCCACGATAACACTTAAAAGCACTAAAGACACCTTTGATGCACAGCACCATTCAAATGCTCTGTACATGATCCCAAGGCCCCATTTGAAAAGTAACACCAAGAAGAACAACATACAACTTAAAAATCACTGAGAGCTCACTGGCACCCTTGTTAAGATTATGTCCATGTGAGCCAGAGGTTGTGAGTTCAAATCCAGCTGAGTTCCTGCTAATTTCACTTTGCAGCATGTTTTGGAGAATAACATCCAGAAGAGAAATGGAAAGAGATGGCAAGCTGAGGAGATTCTCAGAGAGCATGGTGGCCTCTGTGATAAGCTGCTGTCTATGTGAACCACAGGTCGTGGGTTCAAGTTCAGCCCATGGCCTCAGACGGCATACTATAGCATGCCATTTTTGAGGATTTGAAAAAAAGACGAAAATCACTCCGAGACCATGGGCTGTAGCCCATGGCCTCGGACGGCATACTATAGCATGTCGTTTTTCATAATTTTTGAGGATTTGAAAAAAACCGAAAATCACTCCGAGACAATGGACTATAGCCCATGGTCTCGGAGTGATTTTCGTCTTTTTTTCAAATCCTCAAAAATGATGAAAAACACTCCGAGACCATGGGCTATAGCCCATGGTCTCGGACGGCATACTATAGCATGCCGTTTTTCATCATTGTTGAGGATTTGAAAAAAAGATGAAAATCACTCAGAGACAATGGACTATAGCCCATGGTCTCGGAGTGATTTTCGTCTTTTTTTCAAATCCTCAAAAATGATGAAAAACACTCCGAGACCATGGGCCCATGGCCTCGGACGGCATTCTATAGCATGCCGTTTTTCATCATTTTTGAGGATTTGAAAAAAAGATGAAAATCACTCCGAGACAATGGACTATAGCCCATGGTCTCGGAGTGAATTTCGTCTTTTTTTCAAATCCTCAAAAATGATGAAAAACACTCCGAGACCATGGGCTATAGCCCATGGCCTCGGACGGCATACTATAGCATGCCGTTTTTCATCATTTTTGAGGATTTGAAAAAAAGATGAAAATCTTTTTCACTCCGAGACAATGGACTATAGCCCATATATATAGTTTTTCTCAGCTCAATCAACAGGACCAGAACACACCTGGGCTGGCTGCCAGGATCACATCCACCAATGGGGAGGCTGTCTGTGTCCTGTCATGGTTTCTCCTCTGTATTATCTGATTAACATCCACGATAACACTTAAAAGCACTAAAGACACCTTTGATGCACAGCACCATTCAAATGCTCTGTACATGATCCCAAGGCCCCATTTGAAAAGTAACACCAAGAAGAACAACTTACAACTTAAAAATCACTGAGAGCTCAGTGGCACCCTTGTTAAGATGATGTCCATGTGAGCCAGAGGTTGTGAGTTCAAATCCAGCTGAGTTCCTGCTAATTTCACTTTGCAGCATGTTTTGGAGAATAACATCCAGAAGAGAAATGGAAAGAGATGGAAAGCTGAGGAGATTCTCAGAGAGCATGGTGGCCTCTGTGATAAGCTGCTGTCTATGTGAACCACAGGTCGTGGGTTCAAGTTCAGCCCATGGCCTCAGACGGCATACTATAGCATGCCATTTTTGAGGATTTGAAAAAAAGACGAAAATCACTCCGAGACCATGGGCTATAGCCCATGGCCTCGGACGGCATACTATAGCATGTCGTTTTTCATAATTTTTGAGGATTTGAAAAAAAAAGAAAATCACTCCGAGACAATGGACTATAGCCCATGGTCTCGGAGTGATTTTCGTCTTTTTTTCAAATCCTCAAAAATGATGAAAAACACTCCGAGACCATGGGCTATAGCCCATGGTCTCGGACGGCATACTATAGCATGCCGTTTTTCATCATTGTTGAGGATTTGAAAAAAAGATGAAAATCACTCAGAGACAATGGACTATAGCCCATGGTCTCGGAGTGATTTTCGTCTTTTTTTCAAATCCTCAAAAATGATGAAAAACACTCCGAGACCATGGGCTATAGCCCATGGCCTCGGACGGCATTCTATAGCATGCCGTTTTTCATCATTTTTGAGGATTTGAAAAAAAGATGAAAATCACTCCGAGACAATGGACTATAGCCCATGGTCTCGGAGTGAATTTCGTCTTTTTTTCAAATCCTCAAAAATGATGAAAAACACTCCGAGACCATGGGCTATAGCCCATGGCCTCGGACGGCATACTATAGCATGCCGCTTTTCATCATTTTTGAGGATTTGAAAAAAAGATGAAAATCACTCAGAGACAATGGACTATAGCCCATGGTCTCGGAGTGATTTTCGTCTTTTTTTCAAATCCTCAAAAATGATGAAAAACACTCCGAGACCATGGGCTATAGCCCATGGCCTCGGACGGCATACTATAGCATGCCGTTTTTCATCATTTTTGAGGATTTGAAAAAAAGATGAAAATCACTCCGAGACAATGGACTATAGCCCATATATATAGTTTTTCTCAGCTCAATCAACAGGACCAGAACACACCTGGGCTGGCTGCCAGGATCACATCCACCAATGGGGAGGCTGTCTGTGTCCTGTCATGGTTTCTCCTCTGTATTATCTGATTAACATCCACGATAACACTTAAAAGCACTAAAGACACCTTTGATGCACAGCACCATTCAAATGCTCTGTACATGATCCCAAGGCCCCATTTGAAAAGTAACACCAAGAAGAACAACTTACAACTTAAAAATCACACCCGTGTGAACTGAGTGGTGTAAGGTTTTATATAGCATGATCAGCTGTGGTCTGACGTAATGTCTGACGTAATGAAATAAGGTAAGGTATTATGTAGCCTGATCAGCTCTGATCTGACGTAATGAAATCACACCCGGATGTGATTTCACAACTGGCTTTTTCTGTGCAGAGAAAATGACCACGGTTGCTACGGTCATCCAGTTCACCCGGGTGTGATTTAATTACGTCAGAAATTATTTTGAACACCATGGTCATTTTTTTATGCACACAAAAGCCAGTTGTAGGAGTGGTTTACACCACTCAACCAGTTGTAGGAGTGGTTTACACCACTCAAAAATCACTGAGAGCTCAGTGGCACCCTTGTTAAGATGATGTCCATGTGAGCCAGAGGTTGTGAGTTCAAATCCAGCTGAGTTCCTGCTAATTTCACTTTGCAGCATGTTTTGGAGAATAACATCCAGAAGAGAAATGGAAAGAGATGGAAAGCTGAGGAGATTCTCAGAGAGCATGGTGGCCTCTGTGATAAGCTGCTGTCTATGTGAACCACAGGTCGTGGGTTCAAGTTCAGCCCATGGCCTCAGACGGCATACTATAGCATGCCATTTTTGAGGATTTGAAAAAAAGACGAAAATCACTCCGAGACCATGGGCTATAGCCCATGGCCTCGGACGGCATACTATAGCATGTCGTTTTTCATAATTTTTGAGGATTTGAAAAAAAAAGAAAATCACTCCGAGACAATGGACTATAGCCCATGGTCTCGGAGTGATTTTCGTCTTTTTTTCAAATCCTCAAAAATGATGAAAAACACTCCGAGACCATGGGCTATAGCCCATGGTCTCGGACGGCATACTATAGCATGCCGTTTTTCATCATTGTTGAGGATTTGAAAAAAAGATGAAAATCACTCAGAGACAATGGACTATAGCCCATGGTCTCGGAGTGATTTTCGTCTTTTTTTCAAATCCTCAAAAATGATGAAAAACACTCCGAGACCATGGGCTATAGCCCATGGCCTCGGACGGCATTCTATAGCATGCCGTTTTTCATCATTTTTGAGGATTTGAAAAAAAGATGAAAATCACTCCGAGACAATGGACTATAGCCCATGGTCTCGGAGTGAATTTCGTCTTTTTTTCAAATCCTCAAAAATGATGAAAAACACTCCGAGACCATGGGCTATAGCCCATGGCCTCGGACGGCATACTATAGCATGCCGCTTTTCATCATTTTTGAGGATTTGAAAAAAAGATGAAAATCACTCAGAGACAATGGACTATAGCCCATGGTCTCGGAGTGATTTTCGTCTTTTTTTCAAATCCTCAAAAATGATGAAAAACACTCCGAGACCATGGGCTATAGCCCATGGCCTCGGACGGCATACTATAGCATGCCGTTTTTCATCATTTTTGAGGATTTGAAAAAAAGATGAAAATCACTCCGAGACAATGGACTATAGCCCATATATATAGTTTTTCTCAGCTCAATCAACAGGACCAGAACACACCTGGGCTGGCTGCCAGGATCACATCCACCAATGGGGAGGCTGTCTGTGTCCTGTCATGGTTTCTCCTCTGTATTATCTGATTAACATCCACGATAACACTTAAAAGCACTAAAGACACCTTTGATGCACAGCACCATTCAAATGCTCTGTACATGATCCCAAGGCCCCATTTGAAAAGTAACACCAAGAAGAACAACTTACAACTTAAAAATCACACCCGTGTGAACTGAGTGGTGTAAGGTTTTATATAGCATGATCAGCTGTGGTCTGACGTAATGTCTGACGTAATGAAATAAGGTAAGGTATTATGTAGCCTGATCAGCTCTGATCTGACGTAATGAAATCACACCCGGATGTGATTTCACAACTGGCTTTTTCTGTGCAGAGAAAATGACCACGGTTGCTACGGTCATCCAGTTCACCCGGGTGTGATTTAATTACGTCAGAAATTATTTTGAACACCATGGTCATTTTTTTATGCACACAAAAGCCAGTTGTAGGAGTGGTTTACACCACTCAACCAGTTGTAGGAGTGGTTTACACCACTCAAAAATCACTGAGAGCTCAGTGGCACCCTTGTTAAGATGATGTCCATGTGAGCCAGAGGTTGTGAGTTCAAATCCAGCTGAGTTCCTGCTAATTTCACTTTGCAGCATGTTTTGGAGAATAACATCCAGAAGAGAAATGGAAAGAGATGGAAAGCTAAGGAGATTCTCAGAGAGCATGGTGGCCTCTGTGATAAGCTGCTGTCTATGTGAACCACAGGTCGTGGGTTCAAGTTCAGCCCATGGCCTCAGACGGCATACTATAGCATGCCATTTTTGAGGATTTGAAAAAAAGACGAAAATCACTCCGAGACCATGGGCTATAGCCCATGGCCTCGGACGGCATACTATAGCATGTCGTTTTTCATAATTTTTGAGGATTTGAAAAAAAAAGAAAATCACTCCGAGACAATGGACTATAGCCCATGGTCTCGGAGTGATTTTCGTCTTTTTTTCAAATCCTCAAAAATGATGAAAAACACTCCGAGACCATGGGCTATAGCCCATGGCCTCGGACGGCATTCTATAGCATGCCGTTTTTCATCATTTTTGAGGATTTGAAAAAAAGATGAAAATCACTCCGAGACAATGGACTATAGCCCATGGTCTCGGAGTGAATTTCGTCTTTTTTTCAAATCCTCAAAAATGATGAAAAACACTCCGAGACCATGGGCTATAGCCCATGGCCTCGGACGGCATACTATAGCATGCCGCTTTTCATCATTTTTGAGGATTTGAAAAAAAGATGAAAATCACTCAGAGACAATGGACTATAGCCCATGGTCTCGGAGTGATTTTCGTCTTTTTTTCAAATCCTCAAAAATGATGAAAAACACTCCGAGACCATGGGCTATAGCCCATGGCCTCGGACGGCATACTATAGCATGCCGTTTTTCATCATTTTTGAGGATTTGAAAAAAAGATGAAAATCACTCCGAGACAATGGACTATAGCCCATATATATAGTTTTTCTCAGCTCAATCAACAGGACCAGAACACACCTGGGCTGGCTGCCAGGATCACATCCACCAATGGGGAGGCTGTCTGTGTCCTGTCATGGTTTCTCCTCTGTATTATCTGATTAACATCCACGATAACACTTAAAAGCACTAAAGACACCTTTGATGCACAGCACCATTCAAATGCTCTGTACATGATCCCAAGGCCCCATTTGAAAAGTAACACCAAGAAGAACAACTTACAACTTAAAAATCACACCCGTGTGAACTGAGTGGTGTAAGGTTTTATATAGCATGATCAGCTGTGGTCTGACGTAATGTCTGACGTAATGAAATAAGGTAAGGTATTATGTAGCCTGATCAGCTCTGATCTGACGTAATGAAATCACACCCGGATGTGATTTCACAACTGGCTTTTTCTGTGCAGAGAAAATGACCACGGTTGCTACGGTCATCCAGTTCACCCGGGTGTGATTTAATTACGTCAGAAATTATTTTGAACACCATGGTCATTTTTTTATGCACACAAAAGCCAGTTGTAGGAGTGGTTTACACCACTCAACCAGTTGTAGGAGTGGTTTACACCACTCAAAAATCACTGAGAGCTCAGTGGCACCCTTGTTAAGATGATGTCCATGTGAGCCAGAGGTTGTGAGTTCAAATCCAGCTGAGTTCCTGCTAATTTCACTTTGCAGCATGTTTTGGAGAATAACATCCAGAAGAGAAATGGAAAGAGATGGAAAGCTGAGGAGATTCTCAGAGAGCATGGTGGCCTCTGTGATAAGCTGCTGTCTATGTGAACCACAGGTCGTGGGTTCAAGTTCAGCCCATGGCCTCAGACGGCATACTATAGCATGCCATTTTTGAGGATTTGAAAAAAAGACGAAAATCACTCCGAGACCATGGGCTATAGCCCATGGCCTCGGACGGCATACTATAGCATGTCGTTTTTCATAATTTTTGAGGATTTGAAAAAAAAAGAAAATCACTCCGAGACAATGGACTATAGCCCATGGTCTCGGAGTGATTTTCGTCTTTTTTTCAAATCCTCAAAAATGATGAAAAACACTCCGAGACCATGGGCTATATATATATAGCCCATGGTCTCGGACGGCATACTATAGCATGCCGTTTTTCATCATTGTTGAGGATTTGAAAAAAAGATGAAAATCACTCAGAGACAATGGACTATAGCCCATGGTCTCGGAGTGATTTTCGTCTTTTTTTCAAATCCTCAAAAATGATGAAAAACACTCCGAGACCATGGGCTATAGCCCATGGCCTCGGACGGCATTCTATAGCATGCCGTTTTTCATCATTTTTGAGGATTTGAAAAAAAGATGAAAATCACTCCGAGACAATGGACTATAGCCCATGGTCTCGGAGTGAATTTCGTCTTTTTTTCAAATCCTCAAAAATGATGAAAAACACTCCGAGACCATGGGCTATAGCCCATGGCCTCGGACGGCATACTATAGCATGCCGTTTTTCATCATTTTTGAGGATTTGAAAAAAAGATGAAAATCACTCAGAGACAATGGACTATAGCCCATGGTCTCGGAGTGATTTTCGTCTTTTTTTCAAATCCTCAAAAATGATGAAAAACACTCCGAGACCATGGGCTATAGCCCATGGCCTCGGACGGCATACTATAGCATGCCGTTTTTCATCATTTTTGAGGATTTGAAAAAAAGATGAAAATCACTCCGAGACAATGGACTATAGCCCATGGTCTCGGAGTGAATTTCGTCTTTTTTTCAAATCCTCAAAAATGATGAAAAACACTCCGAGACCATGGGCTATAGCCCATGGCCTCGGACGGCATACTATAGCATGCCGTTTTTCATCATTTTTGAGGATTTGAAAAAAAGATGAAAATCACTCAGAGACAATGGACTATAGCCCATGGTCTCGGAGTGATTTTCGTCTTTTTTTCAAATCCTCAAAAATGATGAAAAACACTCCGAGACCATGGGCTATAGCCCATGGTCTCGGACGGCATACTATAGCATGCCGTTTTTCATCATTGTTGAGGATTTGAAAAAAAGATGAAAATCACTCCGAGACAATGGACTATAGCCCATATATATAGTTTTTCTCAGCTCAATCAACAGGACCAGAACACACCTGGGCTGGCTGCCAGGATCACATCCACCAATGGGGAGGCTGTCTGTGTCCTGTCATGGTTTCTCCTCTGTATTATCTGATTAACATCCACGATAACACTTAAAAGCACTAAAGACACCTTTGATGCACAGCACCATTCAAATGCTCTGTACATGATCCCAAGGCCCCATTTGAAAAGTAACACCAAGAAGAACAACTTACAACTTAAAAATCACACCCGTGTGAACTGAGTGGTGTAAGGTTTTATATAGCATGATCAGCTGTGGTCTGACGTAATGTCTGACGTAATGAAATAAGGTAAGGTATTATGTAGCCTGATCAGCTCTGATCTGACGTAATGAAATCACACCCGGATGTGATTTCACAACTGGCTTTTTCTGTGCAGAGAAAATGACCACGGTTGCTACGGTCATCCAGTTCACCCGGGTGTGATTTAATTACGTCAGAAATTATTTTGAACACCATGGTCATTTTTTTATGCACACAAAAGCCAGTTGTAGGAGTGGTTTACACCACTCAACCAGTTGTAGGAGTGGTTTACACCACTCAAAAATCACTGAGAGCTCAGTGGCACCCTTGTTAAGATGATGTCCATGTGAGCCAGAGGTTGTGAGTTCAAATCCAGCTGAGTTCCTGCTAATTTCACTTTGCAGCATGTTTTGGAGAATAACATCCAGAAGAGAAATGGAAAGAGATGGAAAGCTAAGGAGATTCTCAGAGAGCATGGTGGCCTCTGTGATAAGCTGCTGTCTATGTGAACCACAGGTCGTGGGTTCAAGTTCAGCCCATGGCCTCAGACGGCATACTATAGCATGCCATTTTTGAGGATTTGAAAAAAAGACGAAAATCACTCCGAGACCATGGGCTATAGCCCATGGCCTCGGACGGCATACTATAGCATGTCGTTTTTCATAATTTTTGAGGATTTGAAAAAAAAAGAAAATCACTCCGAGACAATGGACTATAGCCCATGGTCTCGGAGTGATTTTCGTCTTTTTTTCAAATCCTCAAAAATGATGAAAAACACTCCGAGACCATGGGCTATAGCCCATGGCCTCGGACGGCATTCTATAGCATGCCGTTTTTCATCATTTTTGAGGATTTGAAAAAAAGATGAAAATCACTCCGAGACAATGGACTATAGCCCATGGTCTCGGAGTGAATTTCGTCTTTTTTTCAAATCCTCAAAAATGATGAAAAACACTCCGAGACCATGGGCTATAGCCCATGGCCTCGGACGGCATACTATAGCATGCCGCTTTTCATCATTTTTGAGGATTTGAAAAAAAGATGAAAATCACTCAGAGACAATGGACTATAGCCCATGGTCTCGGAGTGATTTTCGTCTTTTTTTCAAATCCTCAAAAATGATGAAAAACACTCCGAGACCATGGGCTATAGCCCATGGCCTCGGACGGCATACTATAGCATGCCGTTTTTCATCATTTTTGAGGATTTGAAAAAAAGATGAAAATCACTCCGAGACAATGGACTATAGCCCATATATATAGTTTTTCTCAGCTCAATCAACAGGACCAGAACACACCTGGGCTGGCTGCCAGGATCACATCCACCAATGGGGAGGCTGTCTGTGTCCTGTCATGGTTTCTCCTCTGTATTATCTGATTAACATCCACGATAACACTTAAAAGCACTAAAGACACCTTTGATGCACAGCACCATTCAAATGCTCTGTACATGATCCCAAGGCCCCATTTGAAAAGTAACACCAAGAAGAACAACTTACAACTTAAAAATCACACCCGTGTGAACTGAGTGGTGTAAGGTTTTATATAGCATGATCAGCTGTGGTCTGACGTAATGTCTGACGTAATGAAATAAGGTAAGGTATTATGTAGCCTGATCAGCTCTGATCTGACGTAATGAAATCACACCCGGATGTGATTTCACAACTGGCTTTTTCTGTGCAGAGAAAATGACCACGGTTGCTACGGTCATCCAGTTCACCCGGGTGTGATTTAATTACGTCAGAAATTATTTTGAACACCATGGTCATTTTTTTATGCACACAAAAGCCAGTTGTAGGAGTGGTTTACACCACTCAACCAGTTGTAGGAGTGGTTTACACCACTCAAAAATCACTGAGAGCTCAGTGGCACCCTTGTTAAGATGATGTCCATGTGAGCCAGAGGTTGTGAGTTCAAATCCAGCTGAGTTCCTGCTAATTTCACTTTGCAGCATGTTTTGGAGAATAACATCCAGAAGAGAAATGGAAAGAGATGGAAAGCTGAGGAGATTCTCAGAGAGCATGGTGGCCTCTGTGATAAGCTGCTGTCTATGTGAACCACAGGTCGTGGGTTCAAGTTCAGCCCATGGCCTCAGACGGCATACTATAGCATGCCATTTTTGAGGATTTGAAAAAAAGACGAAAATCACTCCGAGACCATGGGCTATAGCCCATGGCCTCGGACGGCATACTATAGCATGTCGTTTTTCATAATTTTTGAGGATTTGAAAAAAAAAGAAAATCACTCCGAGACAATGGACTATAGCCCATGGTCTCGGAGTGATTTTCGTCTTTTTTTCAAATCCTCAAAAATGATGAAAAACACTCCGAGACCATGGGCTATATATATATAGCCCATGGTCTCGGACGGCATACTATAGCATGCCGTTTTTCATCATTGTTGAGGATTTGAAAAAAAGATGAAAATCACTCAGAGACAATGGACTATAGCCCATGGTCTCGGAGTGATTTTCGTCTTTTTTTCAAATCCTCAAAAATGATTAAAAACACTCCGAGACCATGGGCTATAGCCCATGGCCTCGGACGGCATTCTATAGCATGCCGTTTTTCATCATTTTTGAGGATTTGAAAAAAAGATGAAAATCACTCCGAGACAATGGACTATAGCCCATGGTCTCGGAGTGAATTTCGTCTTTTTTTCAAATCCTCAAAAATGATGAAAAACACTCCGAGACCATGGGCTATAGCCCATGGCCTCGGACGGCATACTATAGCATGCCGTTTTTCATCATTTTTGAGGATTTGAAAAAAAGATGAAAATCACTCAGAGACAATGGACTATAGCCCATGGTCTCGGAGTGATTTTCGTCTTTTTTTCAAATCCTCAAAAATGATGAAAAACACTCCGAGACCATGGGCTATAGCCCATGGCCTCGGACGGCATACTATAGCATGCCGTTTTTCATCATTTTTGAGGATTTGAAAAAAAGATGAAAATCACTCCGAGACAATGGACTATAGCCCATGGTCTCGGAGTGAATTTCGTCTTTTTTTCAAATCCTCAAAAATGATGAAAAACACTCCGAGACCATGGGCTATAGCCCATGGCCTCGGACGGCATACTATAGCATGCCGTTTTTCATCATTTTTGAGGATTTGAAAAAAAGATGAAAATCACTCAGAGACAATGGACTATAGCCCATGGTCTCGGAGTGATTTTCGTCTTTTTTTCAAATCCTCAAAAATGATGAAAAACACTCCGAGACCATGGGCTATAGCCCATGGTCTCGGACGGCATACTATAGCATGCCGTTTTTCATCATTGTTGAGGATTTGAAAAAAAGATGAAAATCACTCCGAGACAATGGACTATAGCCCATATATATAGTTTTTCTCAGCTCAATCAACAGGACCAGAACACACCTGGGCTGGCTGCCAGGATCACATCCACCAATGGGGAGGCTGTCTGTGTCCTGTCATGGTTTCTCCTCTGTATTATCTGATTAACATCCACGATAACACTTAAAAGCACTAAAGACACCTTTGATGCACAGCACCATTCAAATGCTCTGTACATGATCCCAAGGCCCCATTTGAAAAGTAACACCAAGAAGAACAACTTACAACTTAAAAATCACTGAGAGCTCACTGGCACCCTTGTTAAGATTATGTCCATGTGAGCCAGAGGTTGTGAGTTCAAATCCAGCTGAGTTCCTGCTAATTTCACTTTGCAGCATGTTTTGGAGAATAACATCCAGAAGAGAAATGGAAAGAGATGGCAAGCTGAGGAGATTCTCAGAGAGCATGGTGGCCTCTGTGATAAGCTGCTGTCTATGTGAACCACAGGTCGTGGGTTCAAGTTCAGCCCATGGCCTCAGACGGCATACTATAGCATGCCATTTTTGAGGATTTGAAAAAAAGACGAAAATCACTCCGAGACCATGGGCTGTAGCCCATGGCCTCGGACGGCATACTATAGCATGTCGTTTTTCATAATTTTTGAGGATTTGAAAAAAAACGAAAATCACTCCGAGACAATGGACTATAGCCCATGGTCTCGGAGTGATTTTCGTCTTTTTTTCAAATCCTCAAAAATGATGAAAAACACTCCGAGACCATGGGCTATAGCCCATGGTCTCGGACGGCATACTATAGCATGCCGTTTTTCATCATTGTTGAGGATTTGAAAAAAAGATGAAAATCACTCAGAGACAATGGACTATAGCCCATGGTCTCGGAGTGATTTTCGTCTTTTTTTCAAATCCTCAAAAATGATGAAAAACACTCCGAGACCATGGGCTATAGCCCATGGCCTCGGACGGCATTCTATAGCATGCCGTTTTTCATCATTTTTGAGGATTTGAAAAAAAGATGAAAATCACTCCGAGACAATGGACTATAGCCCATGGTCTCGGAGTGAATTTCGTCTTTTTTTCAAATCCTCAAAAATGATGAAAAACACTCCGAGACCATGGGCTATAGCCCATGGCCTCGGACGGCATACTATAGCATGCCGTTTTTCATCATTGTTGAGGATTTGAAAAAAAGATGAAAATCACTCAGAGACAATGGACTATAGCCCATGGTCTCGGAGTGATTTTCGTCTTTTTTTCAAATCCTCAAAAATGATGAAAAACACTCCGAGACCATGGGCTATAGCCCATGGCCTCGGACGGCATACTATAGCATGCCGTTTTTCATCATTTTTGAGGATTTGAAAAAAAGATGAAAATCACTCCGAGACAATGGACTATAGCCCATATATATAGTTTTTCTCAGCTCAATCAACAGGACCAGAACACACCTGGGCTGGCTGCCAGGATCACATCCACCAATGGGGAGGCTGTCTGTGTCCTGTCATGGTTTCTCCTCTGTATTATCTGATTAACATCCACGATAACACTTAAAAGCACTAAAGACACCTTTGATGCACAGCACCATTCAAATGCTCTGTACATGATCCCAAGGCCCCATTTGAAAAGTAACACCAAGAAGAACAACTTACAACTTAAAAATCACTGAGAGCTCAGTGGCACCCTTGTTAAGATGATGTCCATGTGAGCCAGAGGTTGTGAGTTCAAATCCAGCTGAGTTCCTGCTAATTTCACTTTGCAGCATGTTTTGGAGAATAACATCCAGAAGAGAAATGGAAAGAGATGGCAAGCTGAGGAGATTCTCAGAGAGCATGGTGGCCTCTGTGATAAGCTGCTGTCTATGTGAACCACAGGTCGTGGGTTCAAGTTCAGCCCATGGCCTCAGACGGCATACTATAGCATGCCATTTTTGAGGATTTGAAAAAAAGACGAAAATCACTCCGAGACCATGGGCTGTAGCCCATGGCCTCGGACGGCATACTATAGCATGTCGTTTTTCATAATTTTTGAGGATTTGAAAAAAAAACGAAAATCACTCCGAGACAATGGACTATAGCCCATGGTCTCGGAGTGATTTTCGTCTTTTTTTCAAATCCTCAAAAATGATGAAAAACACTCCGAGACCATGGGCTATAGCCCATGGTCTCGGACGGCATACTATAGCATGCCGTTTTTAATCATTTTTGAGGATTTGAAAAAAAGATGAAAATCACTCAGAGACAATGGACTATAGCCCATGGTCTCGGAGTGATTTTCGTCTTTTTTTCAAATCCTCAAAAATGATGAAAAACACTCCGAGACCATGGGCTATAGCCCATGGCCTCGGACGGCATACTATAGCATGCCGTTTTTCATCATTTTTGAGGATTTGAAAAAAAGATGAAAATCACTCCGAGACAATGGACTATAGCCCATATATATAGTTTTTCTCAGCTCAATCAACAGGACCAGAACACACCTGGGCTGGCTGCCAGGATCACATCCACCAATGGGGAGGCTGTCTGTGTCCTGTCATGGTTTCTCCTCTGTATTATCTGATTAACATCCACGATAACACTTAAAAGCACTAAAGACACCTTTGATGCACAGCACCATTCAAATGCTCTGTACATGATCCCAAGGCCCCATTTGAAAAGTAACACCAAGAAGAACAACTTACAACTTAAAAATCACTGAGAGCTCAGTGGCACCCTTGTTAAGATGAAGTCCATGTGAGCCAGAGGTTGTGAGTTCAAATCCAGCTGAGTTCCTGCTAATTTCACTTTGCAGCATGTTTTGGAGAATAACATCCAGAAGAGAAATGGAAAGAGATGGAAAGCTGAGGAGATTCTCAGAGAGCATGGTGGCCTCTGTGATAAGCTGCTGTCTATGTGAACCACAGGTCGTGGGTTCAAGTTCAGCCCATGGCCTCAGACGGCATACTATAGCATGCCATTTTTGAGGATTTGAAAAAAAGACGAAAATCACTCCGAGACCATGGGCTATAGCCCATGGCCTCGGACGGCATACTATAGCATGTCGTTTTTCATAATTTTTGAGGATTTGAAAAAAAAAGAAAATCACTCCGAGACAATGGACTATAGCCCATGGTCTCGGAGTGATTTTCGTCTTTTTTTCAAATCCTCAAAAATGATGAAAAACACTCCGAGACCATGGGCTATAGCCCATGGTCTCGGACGGCATACTATAGCATGCCGTTTTTCATCATTGTTGAGGATTTGAAAAAAAGATGAAAATCACTCAGAGACAATGGACTATAGCCCATGGTCTCGGAGTTATTTTCGTCTTTTTTTCAAATCCTCAAAAATGATGAAAAACACTCCGAGACCATGGGCTATAGCCCATGGCCTCGGACGGCATTCTATAGCATGCCGTTTTTCATCATTTTTGAGGATTTGAAAAAAAGATGAAAATCACTCCGAGACAATGGACTATAGCCCATGGTCTCGGAGTGAATTTCGTCTTTTTTTCAAATCCTCAAAAATGATGAAAAACACTCCGAGACCATGGGCTATAGCCCATGGCCTCGGACGGCATACTATAGCATGCCGCTTTTCATCATTTTTGAGGATTTGAAAAAAAGATGAAAATCACTCAGAGACAATGGACTATAGCCCATGGTCTCGGAGTGATTTTCGTCTTTTTTTCAAATCCTCAAAAATGATGAAAAACACTCCGAGACCATGGGCTATAGCCCATGGCCTCGGACGGCATACTATAGCATGCCGTTTTTCATCATTTTTGAGGATTTGAAAAAAAGATGAAAATCACTCCGAGACAATGGACTATAGCCCATATATATAGTTTTTCTCAGCTCAATCAACAGGACCAGAACACACCTGGGCTGGCTGCCAGGATCACATCCACCAATGGGGAGGCTGTCTGTGTCCTGTCATGGTTTCTCCTCTGTATTATCTGATTAACATCCACGATAACACTTAAAAGCACTAAAGACACCTTTGATGCACAGCACCATTCAAATGCTCTGTACATGATCCCAAGGCCCCATTTGAAAAGTAACACCAAGAAGAACAACTTACAACTTAAAAATCACACCCGTGTGAACTGAGTGGTGTAAGGTTTTATATAGCATGATCAGCTGTGGTCTGACGTAATGTCTGACGTAATGAAATAAGGTAAGGTATTATGTAGCCTGATCAGCTCTGATCTGACGTAATGAAATCACACCCGGATGTGATTTCACAACTGGCTTTTTCTGTGCAGAGAAAATGACCACGGTTGCTACGGTCATCCAGTTCACCCGGGTGTGATTTAATTACGTCAGAAATTATTTTGAACACCATGGTCATTTTTTTATGCACACAAAAGCCAGTTGTAGGAGTGGTTTACACCACTCAACCAGTTGTAGGAGTGGTTTACACCACTCAAAAATCACTGAGAGCTCAGTGGCACCCTTGTTAAGATGATGTCCATGTGAGCCAGAGGTTGTGAGTTCAAATCCAGCTGAGTTCCTGCTAATTTCACTTTGCAGCATGTTTTGGAGAATAACATCCAGAAGAGAAATGGAAAGAGATGGAAAGCTGAGGAGATTCTCAGAGAGCATGGTGGCCTCTGTGATAAGCTGCTGTCTATGTGAACCACAGGTCGTGGGTTCAAGTTCAGCCCATGGCCTCAGACGGCATACTATAGCATGCCATTTTTGAGGATTTGAAAAAAAGACGAAAATCACTCCGAGACCATGGGCTATAGCCCATGGCCTCGGACGGCATACTATAGCATGTCGTTTTTCATAATTTTTGAGGATTTGAAAAAAAAAGAAAATCACTCCGAGACAATGGACTATAGCCCATGGTCTCGGAGTGATTTTCGTCTTTTTTTCAAATCCTCAAAAATGATGAAAAACACTCCGAGACCATGGGCTATATAGCCCATGGTCTCGGACGGCATACTATAGCATGCCGTTTTTCATCATTGTTGAGGATTTGAAAAAAAGATGAAAATCACTCAGAGACAATGGACTATAGCCCATGGTCTCGGAGTGATTTTCGTCTTTTTTTCAAATCCTCAAAAATGATGAAAAACACTCCGAGACCATGGGCTATAGCCCATGGCCTCGGACGGCATTCTATAGCATGCCGTTTTTCATCATTTTTGAGGATTTGAAAAAAAGATGAAAATCACTCCGAGACAATGGACTATAGCCCATGGTCTCGGAGTGATTTTCGTCTTTTTTTCAAATCCTCAAAAATGATGAAAAACACTCCGAGACCATGGGCTATATAGCCCATGGTCTCGGACGGCATACTATAGCATGCCGTTTTTCATCATTGTTGAGGATTTGAAAAAAAGATGAAAATCACTCAGAGACAATGGACTATAGCCCATGGTCTCGGAGTGATTTTCGTCTTTTTTTCAAATCCTCAAAAATGATGAAAAACACTCCGAGACCATGGGCTATAGCCCATGGCCTCGGACGGCATTCTATAGCATGCCGTTTTTCATCATTTTTGAGGATTTGAAAAAAAGATGAAAATCACTCCGAGACAATGGACTATAGCCCATGGTCTCGGAGTGAATTTCGTCTTTTTTTCAAATCCTCAAAAATGATGAAAAACACTCCGAGACCATGGGCTATAGCCCATGGCCTCGGACGGCATACTATAGCATGCCGTTTTTCATCATTTTTGAGGATTTGAAAAAAAGATGAAAATCACTCAGAGACAATGGACTATAGCCCATGGTCTCGGAGTGATTTTCGTCTTTTTTTCAAATCCTCAAAAATGATGAAAAACACTCCGAGACCATGGGCTATAGCCCATGGCCTCGGACGGCATACTATAGCATGCCGTTTTTCATCATTTTTGAGGATTTGAAAAAAAGATGAAAATCACTCCGAGACAATGGACTATAGCCCATGGTCTCGGAGTGAATTTCGTCTTTTTTTCAAATCCTCAAAAATGATGAAAAACACTCCGAGACCATGGGCTATAGCCCATGGCCTCGGACGGCATACTATAGCATGCCGTTTTTCATCATTTTTGAGGATTTGAAAAAAAGATGAAAATCACTCAGAGACAATGGACTATAGCCCATGGTCTCGGAGTGATTTTCGTCTTTTTTTCAAATCCTCAAAAATGATGAAAAACACTCCGAGACCATGGGCTATAGCCCATGGTCTCGGACGGCATACTATAGCATGCCGTTTTTCATCATTGTTGAGGATTTGAAAAAAAGATGAAAATCACTCCGAGACAATGGACTATAGCCCATATATATAGTTTTTCTCAGCTCAATCAACAGGACCAGAACACACCTGGGCTGGCTGCCAGGATCACATCCACCAATGGGGAGGCTGTCTGTGTCCTGTCATGGTTTCTCCTCTGTATTATCTGATTAACATCCACGATAACACTTAAAAGCACTAAAGACACCTTTGATGCACAGCACCATTCAAATGCTCTGTACATGATCCCAAGGCCCCATTTGAAAAGTAACACCAAGAAGAACAACTTACAACTTAAAAATCACTGAGAGCTCACTGGCACCCTTGTTAAGATTATGTCCATGTGAGCCAGAGGTTGTGAGTTCAAATCCAGCTGAGTTCCTGCTAATTTCACTTTGCAGCATGTTTTGGAGAATAACATCCAGAAGAGAAATGGAAAGAGATGGCAAGCTGAGGAGATTCTCAGAGAGCATGGTGGCCTCTGTGATAAGCTGCTGTCTATGTGAACCACAGGTCGTGGGTTCAAGTTCAGCCCATGGCCTCAGACGGCATACTATAGCATGCCATTTTTGAGGATTTGAAAAAAAGACGAAAATCACTCCGAGACCATGGGCTGTAGCCCATGGCCTCGGACGGCATACTATAGCATGTCGTTTTTCATAATTTTTGAGGATTTGAAAAAAAACGAAAATCACTCCGAGACAATGGACTATAGCCCATGGTCTCGGAGTGATTTTCGTCTTTTTTTCAAATCCTCAAAAATGATGAAAAACACTCCGAGACCATGGGCTATAGCCCATGGTCTCGGACGGCATACTATAGCATGCCGTTTTTCATCATTGTTGAGGATTTGAAAAAAAGATGAAAATCACTCAGAGACAATGGACTATAGCCCATGGTCTCGGAGTGATTTTCGTCTTTTTTTCAAATCCTCAAAAATGATGAAAAACACTCCGAGACCATGGGCTATAGCCCATGGCCTCGGACGGCATTCTATAGCATGCCGTTTTTCATCATTTTTGAGGATTTGAAAAAAAGATGAAAATCACTCCGAGACAATGGACTATAGCCCATGGTCTCGGAGTGAATTTCGTCTTTTTTTCAAATCCTCAAAAATGATGAAAAACACTCCGAGACCATGGGCTATAGCCCATGGCCTCGGACGGCATACTATAGCATGCCGTTTTTCATCATTTTTGAGGATTTGAAAAAAAGATGAAAATCACTCAGAGACAATGGACTATAGCCCATGGTCTCGGAGTGATTTTCGTCTTTTTTTCAAATCCTCAAAAATGATGAAAAACACTCCGAGACCATGGGCTATAGCCCATGGCCTCGGACGGCATACTATAGCATGCCGTTTTTCATCATTTTTGAGGATTTGAAAAAAAGATGAAAATCACTCCGAGACAATGGACTATAGCCCATATATATAGTTTTTCTCAGCTCAATCAACAGGACCAGAACACACCTGGGCTGGCTGCCAGGATCACATCCACCAATGGGGAGGCTGTCTGTGTCCTGTCATGGTTTCTCCTCTGTATTATCTGATTAACATCCACGATAACACTTAAAAGCACTAAAGACACCTTTGATGCACAGCACCATTCAAATGCTCTGTACATGATCCCAAGGCCCCATTTGAAAAGTAACACCAAGAAGAACAACTTACAACTTAAAAATCACTGAGAGCTCAGTGGCACCCTTGTTAAGATGATGTCCATGTGAGCCAGAGGTTGTGAGTTCAAATCCAGCTGAGTTCCTGCTAATTTCACTTTGCAGCATGTTTTGGAGAATAACATCCAGAAGAGAAATGGAAAGAGATGGCAAGCTGAGGAGATTCTCAGAGAGCATGGTGGCCTCTGTGATAAGCTGCTGTCTATGTGAACCACAGGTCGTGGGTTCAAGTTCAGCCCATGGCCTCAGACGGCATACTATAGCATGCCATTTTTGAGGATTTGAAAAAAAGACGAAAATCACTCCGAGACCATGGGCTGTAGCCCATGGCCTCGGACGGCATACTATAGCATGTCGTTTTTCATAATTTTTGAGGATTTGAAAAAAACCGAAAATCACTCCGAGACAATGGACTATAGCCCATGGTCTCGGAGTGATTTTCGTCTTTTTTTCAAATCCTCAAAAATGATGAAAAACACTACGGCATACTATAGCATGGCGTTTTTCATCATTTTTGAGGATTTGAAAAAAAGATGAAAATCACTCAGAGACAATGGACTATAGCCCATGGTCTCGGAGTGATTTTCGTCTTTTTTTCAAATCCTCAAAAATGATGAAAAACACTCCGAGACCATGGGCTATAGCCCATGGCCTCGGACGGCATACTATAGCATGCCGTTTTTCATCATTTTTGAGGATTTGAAAAAAAGATGAAAATCACTCCGAGACAATGGACTATAGCCCATATATATAGTTTTTCTCAGCTCAATCAACAGGACCAGAACACACCTGGGCTGGCTGCCAGGATCACATCCACCAATGGGGAGGCTGTCTGTGTCCTGTCATGGTTTCTCCTCTGTATTATCTGATTAACATCCACGATAACACTTAAAAGCACTAAAGACACCTTTGATGCACAGCACCATTCAAATGCTCTGTACATGATCCCAAGGCCCCATTTGAAAAGTAACACCAAGAAGAACAACTTACAACTTAAAAATCACTGAGAGCTCAGTGGCACCCTTGTTAAGATGATGTCCATGTGAGCCAGAGGTTGTGAGTTCAAATCCAGCTGAGTTCCTGCTAATTTCACTTTGCAGCATGTTTTGGAGAATAACATCCAGAAGAGAAATGGAAAGAGATGGCAAGCTGAGGAGATTCTCAGAGAGCATGGTGGCCTCTGTGATAAGCTGCTGTCTATGTGAACCACAGGTCGTGGGTTCAAGTTCAGCCCATGGCCTCAGACGGCATACTATAGCATGCCATTTTTGAGGATTTGAAAAAAAGACGAAAATCACTCCGAGACCATGGGCTGTAGCCCATGGCCTCGGACGGCATACTATAGCATGTCGTTTTTCATAATTTTTGAGGATTTAAAAAAAAAACGAAAATCACTCCGAGACAATGGACTATAGCCCATGGTCTCGGAGTGATTTTCGTCTTTTTTTCAAATCCTCAAAAATGATGAAAAACACTCCGAGACCATGGGCTATAGCCCATGGTCTCGGACGGCATACTATAGCATGCCGTTTTTCATCATTTTTGAGGATTTGAAAAAAAGATGAAAATCACTCAGAGACAATGGACTATAGCCCATGGTCTCGGAGTGATTTTCGTCTTTTTTTCAAATCCTCAAAAATGATGAAAAACACTCCGAGACCATGGGCTATAGCCCATGGCCTCGGACGGCATTCTATAGCATGCCGTTTTTCATCATTTTTGAGGATTTGAAAAAAAGATGAAAATCACTCCGAGACAATGGACTATAGCCCATGGTCTCGGAGTGAATTTCGTCTTTTTTTCAAATCCTCAAAAATGATGAAAAACACTCCGAGACCATGGGCTATAGCCCATGGCCTCGGACGGCATACTATAGCATGCCGTTTTTCATCATTTTTGAGGATTTGAAAAAAAGATGAAAATCACTCAGAGACAATGGACTATAGCCCATGGTCTCGGAGTGATTTTCGTCTTTTTTTCAAATCCTCAAAAATGATGAAAAACACTCCGAGACCATGGGCTATAGCCCATGGCCTCGGACGGCATACTATAGCATGCCGTTTTTCATCATTTTTGAGGATTTGAAAAAAAGATGAAAATCACTCCGAGACAATGGACTATAGCCCATATATATAGTTTTTCTCAGCTCAATCAACAGGACCAGAACACACCTGGGCTGGCTGCCAGGATCACATCCACCAATGGGGAGGCTGTCTGTGTCCTGTCATGGTTTCTCCTCTGTATTATCTGATTAACATCCACGATAACACTTAAAAGCACTAAAGACACCTTTGATGCACAGCACCATTCAAATGCTCTGTACATGATCCCAAGGCCCCATTTGAAAAGTAACACCAAGAAGAACAACTTACAACTTAAAAATCACTGAGAGCTCAGTGGCACCCTTGTTAAGATGATGTCCATGTGAGCCAGAGGTTGTGAGTTCAAATCCAGCTGAGTTCCTGCTAATTTCACTTTGCAGCATGTTTTGGAGAATAACATCCAGAAGAGAAATGGAAAGAGATGGCAAGCTGAGGAGATTCTCAGAGAGCATGGTGGCCTCTGTGATAAGCTGCTGTCTATGTGAACCACAGGTCGTGGGTTCAAGTTCAGCCCATGGCCTCAGACGGCATACTATAGCATGCCATTTTTGAGGATTTGAAAAAAAGACGAAAATCACTCCGAGACCATGGGCTGTAGCCCATGGCCTCGGACGGCATACTATAGCATGTCGTTTTTCATAATTTTTGAGGATTTGAAAAAAAAAACGAAAATCACTCCGAGACAATGGACTATAGCCCATGGTCTCGGAGTGATTTTCGTCTTTTTTTCAAATCCTCAAAAATGATGAAAAACACTCCGAGACCATGGGCTATAGCCCATGGTCTCGGACGGCATACTATAGCATGCCGTTTTTCATCATTTTTGAGGATTTGAAAAAAAGATGAAAATCACTCAGAGACAATGGACTATAGCCCATGGTCTCGGAGTGATTTTCATCTTTTTTTCAAATCCTCAAAAATGATGAAAAACACTCCGAGACCATGGGCTATAGCCCATGGCCTCGGACGGCATTCTATAGCATGCCGTTTTTCATCATTTTTGAGGATTTGAAAAAAATATGAAAATCACTCAGAGACAATGGACTATAGCCCATGGTCTCGGAGTGAATTTCGTCTTTTTTTCAAATCCTCAAAAATGATGAAAAACACTCCGAGACCATGGGCTATAGCCCATGGCCTCGGACGGCATACTATAGCATGCCGTTTTTCATCATTTTTGAGGATTTGAAAAAAAGATGAAAATCACTCCGAGACAATGGACTATAGCCCATATATATAGTTTTTCTCAGCTCAATCAACAGGACCAGAACACACCTGGGCTGGCTGTCAGGATCACATCCACCAATGGGGAGGCTGTCTGTGTCCTGTCATGGTTTCTCCTCTGTATTATCTGATTAACATCCACGATAACACTTAAAAGCACTAAAGACACCTTTGATGCACAGCACCATTCAAATGCTCTGTACATGATCCCAAGGCCCCATTTGAAAAGTAACACCAAGAAGAACAACTTACAACTTAAAAATCACTGAGAGCTCAGTGGCACCCTTGTTAAGATGATGTCCATGTGAGCCAGAGGTTGTGAGTTCAAATCCAGCTGAGTTCCTGCTAATTTCACTTTGCAGCATGTTTTGGAGAATAACATCCAGAAGAGAAATGGAAAGAGATGGCAAGCTGAGGAGATTCTCAGAGAGCATGGTGGCCTCTGTGATAAGCTGCTGTCTATGTGAACCACAGGTCGTGGGTTCAAGTTCAGCCCATGGCCTCAGACGGCATACTATAGCATGCCATTTTTGAGGATTTGAAAAAAAGACGAAAATCACTCCGAGACCATGGGCTGTAGCCCATGGCCTCGGACGGCATACTATAGCATGTCGTTTTTCATAATTTTTGAGGATTTGAAAAAAAAAACGAAAATCACTCCGAGACAATGGACTATAGCCCATGGTCTCGGAGTGATTTTCGTCTTTTTTTCAAATCCTCAAAAATGATGAAAAACACTCCGAGACCATGGGCTATAGCCCATGGTCTCGGACGGCATACTATAGCATGCCGTTTTTCATCATTTTTGAGGATTTGAAAAAAAGATGAAAATCACTCAGAGACAATGGACTATAGCCCATGGTCTCGGAGTGATTTTCATCTTTTTTTCAAATCCTCAAAAATGATGAAAAACACTCCGAGACCATGGGCTATAGCCCATGGCCTCGGACGGCATTCTATAGCATGCCGTTTTTCATCATTTTTGAGGATTTGAAAAAAATATGAAAATCACTCAGAGACAATGGACTATAGCCCATGGTCTCGGAGTGAATTTCGTCTTTTTTTCAAATCCTCAAAAATGATGAAAAACACTCCGAGACCATGGGCTATAGCCCATGGCCTCGGACGGCATACTATAGCATGCCGTTTTTCATCATTTTTGAGGATTTGAAAAAAAGATGAAAATCACTCCGAGACAATGGACTATAGCCCATATATATAGTTTTTCTCAGCTCAATCAACAGGACCAGAACACACCTGGGCTGGCTGTCAGGATCACATCCACCAATGGGGAGGCTGTCTGTGTCCTGTCATGGTTTCTCCTCTGTATTATCTGATTAACATCCACGATAACACTTAAAAGCACTAAAGACACCTTTGATGCACAGCACCATTCAAATGCTCTGTACATGATCCCAAGGCCCCATTTGAAAAGTAACACCAAGAAGAACAACTTACAACTTAAAAATCACTGAGAGCTCAGTGGCACCCTTGTTAAGATGATGTCCATGTGAGCCAGATGTTGTGAGTTCAAATCCAGCTGAGTTCCTGCTAATTTCACTTTGCAGCATGTTTTGGAGAATAACATCCAGAAGAGAAATGGAAAGAGATGGAAAGCTGAGGAGATTCTCAGAGAGCATGGTGGCCTCTGTGATAAGCTGCTGTCTATGTGAACCACAGGTCGTGGGTTCAAGTTCAGCCCATGGCCTCAGACGGCATACTATAGCATGCCATTTTTGAGGATTTGAAAAAAAGACGAAAATCACTCCGAGACCATGGGCTATAGCCCATGGCCTCGGACGGCATACTATAGCATGTCGTTTTTCATCATTTTTGAGGATTTGAAAAAAGACGAAAATCACTCCGAGACAATGGACTATAGCCCATGGTCTCGGAGTGATTTTCGTCTTTTTTTCAAATCCTCAAAAATGATGAAAAACACTCTGAGACCATGGGCTATAGCCCATGGCCTCGGACGGCATACTATAGCATGCTGTTTTTCATCATTTTTGAGGATTTGAAAAAAAGACGAAAATCACTCCGAGACAATGGACTATAGCCCATGGTCTCGGAGTGAATTTCGTCTTTTTTTCAAATCCTCAAAAATTATGAAAAACACTCCGAGACCATGGGCTATAGCCCATGGCCTCGGACGGCATACTATAGCATGCCGTTTTTCATCATTTTTGAGGATTTGAATAAAAGATGAAAATCACTCAGAGACAATGGACTATAGCCCATGGTCTCGGAGTGATTTTCGTCTTTTTTTCAAATCCTCAAAAATGATGAAAAACACTCCGAGACCATGGGCTATAGCCCATGGCCTCGGACGGCATACTATAGCATGCCGTTTTTCATCATTTTTGAGGATTTGAAAAAAAGATGAAAATCACTCCGAGACAATGGACTATAGCCCATATATATAGTTTTTCTCAGCTCAATCAACAGGACCAGAACACACCTGGGCTGGCTGCCAGGATCACATCCACCAATGGGGAGGCTGTCTGTGTCCTGTCATGGTTTCTCCTCTGTATTATCTGATTAACATCCACGATAACACTTAAAAGCACTAAAGACACCTTTGATGCACAGCACCATTCAAATGCTCTGTACATGATCCCAAGGCCCCATTTGAAAAGTAACACCAAGAAGAACAACTTACAACTTAAAAATCACTGAGAGCTCAGTGGCACCCTTGTTAAGATGATGTCCATGTGAGCCAGAGGTTGTGAGTTCAAATCCAGCTGAGTTCCTGCTAATTTCACTTTGCAGCATGTTTTGGAGAATAACATCCAGAAGAGAAATGGAAAGAGATGGCAAGCTGAGGAGATTCTCAGAGAGCATGGTGGCCTCTGTGATAAGCTGCTGTCTATGTGAACCACAGGTCGTGGGTTCAAGTTCAGCCCATGGCCTCAGACGGCATACTATAGCATGCCATTTTTGAGGATTTGAAAAAAAGACGAAAATCACTCCGAGACCATGGGCTGTAGCCCATGGCCTCGGACGGCATACTATAGCATGTCGTTTTTCATAATTTTTGAGGATTTGAAAAAAAACGAAAATCACTCCGAGACAATGGACTATAGCCCATGGTCTCGGAGTGATTTTCGTCTTTTTTTCAAATCCTCAAAAATGATGAAAAACACTCCGAGACCATGGGCTATAGCCCATGGTCTCGGACGGCATACTATAGCATGCCGTTTTTCATCATTTTTGAGGATTTGAAAAAAAGATGAAAATCACTCAGAGACAATGGACTATAGCCCATGGTCTCGGAGTGATTTTCGTCTTTTTTTCAAATCCTCAAAAATGATGAAAAACACTCCGAGACCATGGGCTATAGCCCATGGCCTCGGACGGCATTCTATAGCATGCCGTTTTTCATCATTTTTGAGGATTTGAAAAAAAGATGAAAATCACTCCGAGACAATGGACTATAGCCCATGGTCTCGGAGTGAATTTCGTCTTTTTTTCAAATCCTCAAAAATGATGAAAAACACTCCGAGACCATGGGCTATAGCCCATGGCCTCGGACGGCATACTATAGCATGCCGTTTTTCATCATTTTTGAGGATTTGAAAAAAAGATGAAAATCACTCCGAGACAATGGACTATAGCCCATATATATAGTTTTTCTCAGCTCAATCAACAGGACCAGAACACACCTGGGCTGGCTGCCAGGATCACATCCACCAATGGAGAGGCTGTCTGTGTCCTGTCATGGTTTCTCCTCTGTATTATCTGATTAACATCCACGATAACACTTAAAAGCACTAAAGACACCTTTGATGCACAGCACCATTCAAATGCTCTGTACATGATCCCAAGGCCCCATTTGAAAAGTAACACCAAGAAGAACAACTTACAACTTAAAAATCACTGAGAGCTCAGTGGCACCCTTGTTAAGATGATGTCCATGTGAGCCAGAGGTTGTGAGTTCAAATCCAGCTGAGTTCCTGCTAATTTCACTTTGCAGCATGTTTTGGAGAATAACATCCAGAAGAGAAATGGAAAGAGATGGCAAGCTGAGGAGATTCTCAGAGAGCACGGTGGCCTCTGTGATAAGCTGCTGTCTATGTGAACCACAGGTCGTGGGTTCAAGTTCAGCCCATGGCCTCAGACGGCATACTATAGCATGCCATTTTTGAGGATTTGAAAAAAAGACGAAAATCACTCCGAGACCATGGGCTGTAGCCCATGGCCTCGGACGGCATACTATAGCATGTCGTTTTTCATAATTTTTGAGGATTTGAAAAAAAACGAAAATCACTCCGAGACAATGGACTATAGCCCATGGTCTCGGAGTGATTTTCGTCTTTTTTTCAAATCCTCAAAAATGATGAAAAACACTCCGAGACCATGGGCTATAGCCCATGGTCTCGGACGGCATACTATAGCATGCCGTTTTTCATCATTTTTGAGGATTTGAAAAAAAGATGAAAATCACTCAGAGACAATGGACTATAGCCCATGGTCTCGGAGTGATTTTCGTCTTTTTTTCAAATCCTCAAAAATGATGAAAAACACTCCGAGGCCATGGGCTATAGCCCATGGCCTCGGACGGCATTCTATAGCATGCCGTTTTTCATCATTTTTGAGGATTTGAAAAAAAGATGAAAATCACTCCGAGACAATGGACTATAGCCCATGGTCTCGGAGTGAATTTCGTCTTTTTTTCAAATCCTCAAAAATGATGAAAAACACTCCGAGACCATGGGCTATAGCCCATGGCCTCGGACGGCATACTATAGCATGCCGTTTTTCATCATTTTTGAGGATTTGAAAAAAAGATGAAAATCACTCCGAGACAATGGACTATAGCCCATATATATAGTTTTTCTCAGCTCAATCAACAGGACCAGAACACACCTGGGCTGGCTGCCAGGATCACATCCACCAATGGGGAGGCTGTCTGTGTCCTGTCATGGTTTCTCCTCTGTATTATCTGATTAACATCCACGATAACACTTAAAAGCACTAAAGACACCTTTGATGCACAGCACCATTCAAATGCTCTGTACATGATCCCAAGGCCCCATTTGAAAAGTAACACCAAGAAGAACAACTTACAACTTAAAAATCACTGAGAGCTCAGTGGCACCCTTGTTAAGATGATGTCCATGTGAGCCAGAGGTTGTGAGTTCAAATCCAGCTGAGTTCCTGCTAATTTCACTTTGCAGCATGTTTTGGAGAATAACATCCAGAAGAGAAATGGAAAGAGATGGCAAGCTGAGGAGATTCTCAGAGAGCACGGTGGCCTCTGTGATAAGCTGCTGTCTATGTGAACCACAGGTCGTGGGTTCAAGTTCAGCCCATGGCCTCAGACGGCATACTATAGCATGCCATTTTTGAGGATTTGAAAAAAAGACGAAAATCACTCCGAGACCATGGGCTGTAGCCCATGGCCTCGGACGGCATACTATAGCATGTCGTTTTTCATAATTTTTGAGGATTTGAAAAAAAACGAAAATCACTCCGAGACAATGGACTATAGCCCATGGTCTCGGAGTGATTTTCGTCTTTTTTTCAAATCCTCAAAAATGATGAAAAACACTCCGAGACCATGGGCTATAGCCCATGGTCTCGGACGGCATACTATAGCATGCCGTTTTTCATCATTTTTGAGGATTTGAAAAAAAGATGAAAATCACTCAGAGACAATGGACTATAGCCCATGGTCTCGGAGTGATTTTCGTCTTTTTTTCAAATCCTCAAAAATGATGAAAAACACTCCGAGACCATGGGCTATAGCCCATGGCCTCGGACGGCATTCTATAGCATGCCGTTTTTCATCATTTTTGAGGATTTGAAAAAAAGATGAAAATCACTCCGAGACAATGGACTATAGCCCATATATATAGTTTTTCTCAGCTCAATCAACAGGACCAGAACACACCTGGGCTGGCTGCCAGGATCACATCCACCAATGGGGAGGCTGTCTGTGTCCTGTCATGGTTTCTCCTCTGTATTATCTGATTAACATCCACGATAACACTTAAAAGCACTAAAGACACCTTTGATGCACAGCACCATTCAAATGCTCTGTACATGATCCCAAGGCCCCATTTGAAAAGTAACACCAAGAAGAACAACTTACAACTTAAAAATCACTGAGAGCTCAGTGGCACCCTTGTTAAGATGATGTCCATGTGAGCCAGAGGTTGTGAGTTCAAATCCAGCTGAGTTCCTGCTAATTTCACTTTGCAGCATGTTTTGGAGAATAACATCCAGAAGAGAAATGGAAAGAGATGGCAAGCTGAGGAGATTCTCAGAGAGCATGGTGGCCTCTGTGATAAGCTGCTGTCTATGTGAACCACAGGTCGTGGGTTCAAGTTCAGCCCATGGCCTCAGACGGCATACTATAGCATGCCATTTTTGAGGATTTGAAAAAAAGACGAAAATCACTCCGAGACCATGGGCTGTAGCCCATGGCCTCGGACGGCATACTATAGCATGTCGTTTTTCATAATTTTTGAGGATTTGAAAAAAAACGAAAATCACTCCGAGACAATGGACTATAGCCCATGGTCTCGGAGTGATTTTCGTCTTTTTTTCAAATCCTCAAAAATGATGAAAAACACTCCGAGACCATGGGCTATAGCCCATGGTCTCGGACGGCATACTATAGCATGCCGTTTTTCATCATTTTTGAGGATTTGAAAAAAAGATGAAAATCACTCAGAGACAATGGACTATAGCCCATGGTCTCGGAGTGATTTTCGTCTTTTTTTCAAATCCTCAAAAATGATGAAAAACACTCCGAGACCATGGGCTATAGCCCATGGCCTCGGACGGCATTCTATAGCATGCCGTTTTTCATCATTTTTGAGGATTTGAAAAAAAGATGAAAATCACTCCGAGACAATGGACTATAGCCCATATATATAGTTTTTCTCAGCTCAATCAACAGGACCAGAACACACCTGGGCTGGCTGCCAGGATCACATCCACCAATGGGGAGGCTGTCTGTGTCCTGTCATGGTTTCTCCTCTGTATTATCTGATTAACATCCACGATAACACTTAAAAGCACTAAAGACACCTTTGATGCACAGCACCATTCAAATGCTCTGTACATGATCCCAAGGCCCCATTTGAAAAGTAACACCAAGAAGAACAACTTACAACTTAAAAATCACTGAGAGCTCAGTGGCACCCTTGTTAAGATGATGTCCATGTGAGCCAGAGGTTGTGAGTTCAAATCCAGCTGAGTTCCTGCTAATTTCACTTTGCAGCATGTTTTGGAGAATAACATCCAGAAGAGAAATGGAAAGAGATGGCAAGCTGAGGAGATTCTCAGAGAGCATGGTGGCCTCTGTGATAAGCTGCTGTCTATGTGAACCACAGGTCGTGGGTTCAAGTTCAGCCCATGGCCTCAGACGGCATACTATAGCATGCCATTTTTGAGGATTTGAAAAAAAGACGAAAATCACTCCGAGACCATGGGCTGTAGCCCATGGCCTCGGACGGCATACTATAGCATGTCGTTTTTCATAATTTTTGAGGATTTGAAAAAAAACGAAAATCACTCCGAGACAATGGACTATAGCCCATGGTCTCGGAGTGATTTTCGTCTTTTTTTCAAATCCTCAAAAATGATGAAAAACACTCCGAGACCATGGGCTATAGCCCATGGTCTCGGACGGCATACTATAGCATGCCGTTTTTCATCATTTTTGAGGATTTGAAAAAAAGATGAAAATCACTCAGAGACAATGGACTATAGCCCATATATATAGTTTTTCTCAGCTCAATCAACAGGACCAGAACACACCTGGGCTGGCTGCCAGGATCACATCCACCAATGGAGAGGCTGTCTGTGTCCTGTCATGGTTTCTCCTCTGTATTATCTGATTAACATCCACGATAACACTTAAAAGCACTAAAGACACCTTTGATGCACAGCACCATTCAAATGCTCTGTACATGATCCCAAGGCCCCATTTGAAAAGTAACACCAAGAAGAACAACTTACAACTTAAAAATCACTGAGAGCTCAGTGGCACCCTTGTTAAGATGATGTCCATGTGAGCCAGAGGTTGTGAGTTCAAATCCAGCTGAGTTCCTGCTAATTTCACTTTGCAGCATGTTTTGGAGAATAACATCCAGAAGAGAAATGGAAAGAGATGGCAAGCTGAGGAGATTCTCAGAGAGCACGGTGGCCTCTGTGATAAGCTGCTGTCTATGTGAACCACAGGTCGTGGGTTCAAGTTCAGCCCATGGCCTCAGACGGCATACTATAGCATGCCATTTTTGAGGATTTGAAAAAAAGACGAAAATCACTCCGAGACCATGGGCTGTAGCCCATGGCCTCGGACGGCATACTATAGCATGTCGTTTTTCATAATTTTTGAGGATTTGAAAAAAAACGAAAATCACTCAGAGACAATGGACTATAGCCCATGGTCTCGGAGTGATTTTCGTCTTTTTTTCAAATCCTCAAAAATGATGAAAAACACTCCGAGACCATGGGCTATAGCCCATGGTCTCGGACGGCATACTATAGCATGCCGTTTTTCATCATTTTTGAGGATTTGAAAAAAAGATGAAAATCACTCAGAGACAATGGACTATAGCCCATGGTCTCGGAGTGATTTTCGTCTTTTTTTCAAATCCTCAAAAATGATGAAAAACACTCCGAGGCCATGGGCTATAGCCCATGGCCTCGGACGGCATTCTATAGCATGCCGTTTTTCATCATTTTTGAGGATTTGAAAAAAAGATGAAAATCACTCCGAGACAATGGACTATAGCCCATGGTCTCGGAGTGAATTTCGTCTTTTTTTCAAATCCTCAAAAATGATGAAAAACACTCCGAGACCATGGGCTATAGCCCATGGCCTCGGACGGCATACTATAGCATGCCGTTTTTCATCATTTTTGAGGATTTGAAAAAAAGATGAAAATCACTCCGAGACAATGGACTATAGCCCATATATATAGTTTTTCTCAGCTCAATCAACAGGACCAGAACACACCTGGGCTGGCTGCCAGGATCACATCCACCAATGGGGAGGCTGTCTGTGTCCTGTCATGGTTTCTCCTCTGTATTATCTGATTAACATCCACGATAACACTTAAAAGCACTAAAGACACCTTTGATGCACAGCACCATTCAAATGCTCTGTACATGATCCCAAGGCCCCATTTGAAAAGTAACACCAAGAAGAACAACTTACAAATTAAAAATCACTGAGAGCTCAGTGGCACCCTTGTTAAGATGATGTCCATGTGAGCCAGAGGTTGTGAGTTCAAATCCAGCTGAGTTCCTGCTAATTTCACTTTGCAGCATGTTTTGGAGAATAACATCCAGAAGAGAAATGGAAAGAGATGGCAAGCTGAGGAGATTCTCAGAGAGCACGGTGGCCTCTGTGATAAGCTGCTGTCTATGTGAACCACAGGTCGTGGGTTCAAGTTCAGCCCATGGCCTCAGACGGCATACTATAGCATGCCATTTTTGAGGATTTGAAAAAAAGACGAAAATCACTCCGAGACCATGGGCTGTAGCCCATGGCCTCGGACGGCATACTATAGCATGTCGTTTTTCATAATTTTTGAGGATTTGAAAAAAAACGAAAATCACTCCGAGACAATGGACTATAGCCCATGGTCTCGGAGTGATTTTCGTCTTTTTTTCAAATCCTCAAAAATGATGAAAAACACTCCGAGACCATGGGCTATAGCCCATGGTCTCGGACGGCATACTATAGCATGCCGTTTTTCATCATTTTTGAGGATTTGAAAAAAAGATGAAAATCACTCAGAGACAATGGACTATAGCCCATGGTCTCGGAGTGATTTTCGTCTTTTTTTCAAATCCTCAAAAATGATGAAAAACACTCCGAGACCATGGGCTATAGCCCATGGCCTCGGACGGCATTCTATAGCATGCCGTTTTTCATCATTTTTGAGGATTTGAAAAAAAGATGAAAATCACTCCGAGACAATGGACTATAGCCCATGGTCTCGGAGTGAATTTCGTCTTTTTTTCAAATCCTCAAAAATGATGAAAAACACTCCGAGACCATGGGCTATAGCCCATGGCCTCGGACGGCATACTATAGCATGCCGTTTTTCATCATTTTTGAGGATTTGAAAAAAAGATGAAAATCACTCCGAGACAATGGACTATAGCCCATATATATAGTTTTTCTCAGCTCAATCAACAGGACCAGAACACACCTGGGCTGGCTGCCAGGATCACATCCACCAATGGGGAGGCTGTCTGTGTCCTGTCATGGTTTCTCCTCTGTATTATCTGATTAACATCCACGATAATACTTAAAAGCACTAAAGACACCTTTGATAAACAGCACCATTCAAATGCTCTGTACATGATCCCAAGGCCCCATTTGAAAAGTAACACCAAGAAGAACAACTTACAACTTAAAAATCACTGAGAGCTCAGTGGCACCCTTGTTAAGATGATGTCCATATGAGTCAGAGGTTGTGAGTTCAAATCCAGCTGAGTTCCTGCTAATTTCACTTTGCAGCATGTTTTGGAGAATAACATCCAGAAGAGAAATGGAAAGAGATGGAAAGCTGAGGAGATTCTCAGAGAGCATGGTGGCCTCTGTGATAAGCTGCTGTCTATGTGAACCACAGGTCGTGGGTTCAAGTTCAGCCCATGGCCTCAGACGGCATACTATAACATGCCATTTTTGAGGATTTGAAAAAAAGACGAAAATCACTCCGAGACCATGGGCTATAGCCCATGGCCTCGGACGGCATACTATAGCATATCGTTTTTCATCATTTTTGAGGATTTGAAAAAAGACGAAAATCACTCCGAGACAATGGACTATAGCCCATGGTCTCGGAGTGATTTTCGTCTTTTTTTCAAATCCTCAAAAATGATGAAAAACACTCTGAGACCATGGGCTATAGCCCATGGCCTCGGACGGCATACTATAGCATGCTGTTTTTCATCATTTTTGAGGATTTGAAAAAAAGACGAAAATCACTCCGAGACAATGGACTATAGCCCATGGTCTCGGAGTGATTTTCGTCTTTTTTTCAAATCCTCAAAAATGATGAAAAACACTCCGAGACCATGGGCTATAGCCCATGGCCTCGGACGGCATACTATAGCATGCCGTTTTTCATCATTTTTGAGGATTTGAAAAAAATACGAAAATCACTCCGAGACAATGATGAAAAACGGCATGCTATAGTATGCCGTCCGAGGCCATGGGCTATAGCCCATGGTCTCGGAGTGTTTTTCATCATTTTTGAGGATTTGAAAAAAAGACGAAAATCACTCCGAGACCATGGGCTATAGTCCATTGTCTCTGAGTGATTTTCATCTTTTTTTCAAATCCTCAAAAATGATGAAAAACGGCATGCTATAGTATGCCGTCCGAGGCCATGGGCTATAGCCCATGGTCTCGGAGTGTTTTTCATAATTTTTGAGGATTTGAAAAAAAGACGAAATTCACTCATGGCCTCAGACGGCATACTATAGCATGCCATTTTTGAGGATTTGAAAAATAGACGAAAATCACTCCGAGACCATGGGCTATAGCCCATGGCCTCGGACGGCATACTATAGCATGTCGTTTTTCATCATTTTTGAGGATTTGAAAAATGATGAAAAACACTCCGAGACCATGGGCTATAGCCCATGGCCTCGGACGGCATACTATAGCATGCCGTTTTTCATCATTTTTGAGGATTTGAAAAAATGACGAAAATCACTCCGAGACAATGGACTATAGCCCATGGTCTCGGAGTGATTTTCGTCTTTTTTTCAAATCCTCAAAAATGATGAAAAACACTCCGAGACCATGGGCTATAGCCCATGGCCTCGGACGGCATACTATAGCATGCCGTTTTTCATCATTTTTGAGGATTTGAAAAAATGACGAAAATCACTCCGAGACAATGGACTATAGCCCATGGTCTCGGAGTGATTTTCGTCTTTTTTTCAAATCCTCAAAAATGATGAAAAACACTCCGAGACCATGGGCTATAGCCCATGGCCTCGGACGGCATACTATAGCATACCGTTTTTCATCATTTTTGAGGATTTGAAAAAATGATGAAAATCACTCTGAGACAATGGACTATAGCCCATATATATAGTTTTTCTCAGCTCAATCAACAGGACCAGAACACACCTGGGCTGGCTGCCAGGATCACATCCACCAATGGGGAGGCTGTCTGTGTCCTGTCATGGTTTCTCCTCTGTATTATCTGATTAACATCCACGATAACACTTAAAAGCACTAAAGACACCTTTGATGCACAGCACCATTCAAATGCTCTGTACATGATCCCAAGGCCCCATTTGAAAAGTAACACCAAGAAGAACAACTTTCAACTTAAAAATCACTGAGAGCTCAGTGGCACCCTTGTAAAGATGATGTCCATGTGAGCCAGAGGTTGTGAGTTCAAATCCAGCTGAGTTCCTGCTAATTTCACTTTGCAGCATGTTTTGGAGAATAACATCCAGAAGAGAACTGGAAAGAGATGGAAAGCTGAGGAGATTCTCAGAGAGCATGGTGGCCTCTGTGATAAGCTGCTGTCTATGTGAACCACAGGTCGTGGGTTCAAGTTCAGCCCATGGCCTCAGACGGCATACTATAGCATGCCATTTTTGAGGATTTGAAAAATAGACGAAAATCACTCCGAGACCATGGGCTATAGCCCATGGCCTCGGACGGCATACTATAGCATGTCGTTTTTCATCATTTTTGAGGATTTGAAAAAAGACGAAAATCACTCCGAGACAATGGACTATAGCCCATGGTCTCGGAGTTATTTTCGTCTTTTTTTCAAATCCTCAAAAATGATGAAAAACACTCTGAGACCATGGGCTATAGCCCATGGCCTCGGACGGCATACTATAGCATGCTGTTTTTCATCATTTTTGAGGATTTGAAAAAAAGACGAAAATCACTCCGAGACAATGGACTATAGCCCATGGTCTCGGAGTGATTTTCGTCTTTTTTTCAAATCCTCAAAAATGATGAAAAACACTCCGAGACCATGGGCTATAGCCCATGGCCTCGGACGGCATACTATAGCATGCCGTTTTTCATCATTTTTGAGGATTTGAAAAAATGACGAAAATCACTCCGAGACAATGGACTATAGCCCATGGTCTCGGAGTGATTTTCGTCTTTTTTTCAAATCCTCAAAAATGATGAAAAACACTCCGAGACCATGGGCTATAGCCCATGACCTCGGACGGCATACTATAGCATGCCGTTTTTCATCATTTTTGAGGATTTGAAAAAATGACGAAAATCACTCCGAGACAATGGACTATAGCCCATGGTCTCGGAGTGATTTTCGTCTTTTTTTCAAATCCTCAAAAATGATGAAAAACACTCTGAGACCATGGGCTATAGCCCATGGCCTCGGACGGCATACTATAGCATGCTGTTTTTCATCATTTTTGAGGATTTGAAAAAAAGACGAAAATCACTCCGAGACAATGGACTATAGCCCATGGTCTCGGAGTGATTTTCGTCTTTTTTTCAAATCCTCAAAAATGATGAAAAACACTCCGAGACCATGGGCTATAGCCCATGGCCTCGGACGGCATACTATAGCATGCCGTTTTTCATCATTTTTGAGGATTTGAAAAAATGACGAAAATCACTCCGAGACAATGGACTATAGCCCATGGTCTCGGAGTGATTTTCGTCTTTTTTTCAAATCCTCAAAAATGATGAAAAACACTCCGAGACCATGGGCTATAGCCCATGACCTCGGACGGCATACTATAGCATGCCGTTTTTCATCATTTTTGAGGATTTGAAAAAATGACGAAAATCACTCCGAGACAATGGACTATAGCCCATGGTCTCGGAGTGATTTTCGTCTTTTTTTCAAATCCTCAAAAAGGATGAAAAACACTCCGAGACCATGGGCTTTAGCCCATGGCCTCGGACGGCATACTATAGCATGCCGTTTTTCATCATTTTTGAGGATTTGAAAAAATGACGAAAATCACTCCGAGACAATGGACTATAGCCCATGGTCTCGGAGTTATTTTCGTCTTTTTTTCAAATCCTCAAAAATGATGAAAAACACTCTGAGACCATGGGCTATAGCCCATGGCCTCGGACGGCATACTATAGCATGCTGTTTTTCATCATTTTTGAGGATTTGAAAAAAAGACGAAAATCACTCCGAGACAATGGACTATAGCCCATGGTCTCGGAGTGATTTTCGTCTTTTTTTCAAATCCTCAAAAATGATGAAAAACACTCCGAGACAATGGGCTATAGCCCATGGCCTCGGACGGCATACTATAGCATGCCGTTTTTCATCATTTTTGAGGATTTGAAAAAATGACGAAAATCACTCCGAGACAATGGACTATAGCCCATGGTCTCGGAGTGATTTTCGTCTTTTTTTCAAATCCTCAAAAATGATGAAAAACACTCCGAGACCATGGGCTATAGCCCATGGCCTCGGACGGCATACTATAGCATGCCGTTTTTCATCATTTTTGAGGATTTGAAAAAATGACGAAAATCACTCCGAGACAATGGACTATAGCCCATGGTCTCGGAGTGATTTTCGTCTTTTTTTCAAATCCTCAAAAATGATGAAAAACACTCCGAGACCATGGGCTATAGCCCATGGCCTCGGACGGCATACTATAGCATACCGTTTTTCATCATTTTTAAGGATTTGAAAAAATGATGAAAATCACTCTGAGACAATGGACTATAGCCCATATATATAGTTTTTCTCAGCTCAATCAACAGGACCAGAACACACCTGGGCTGGCTGCCAGGATCACATCCACCAATGGGGAGGCTGTCTGTGTCCTGTCATGGTTTCTCCTCTGTATTATCTGATTAACATCCACGATAACACTTAAAAGCACTAAAGACACCTTTGATGCACAGCACCATTCAAATGCTCTGTACATGATCCCAAGGCCCCATTTGAAAAGTAACACCAAGAAGAACAACTTTCAACTTAAAAATCACTGAGAGCTCAGTGGCACCCTTGTAAAGATGATGTCCATGTGAGCCAGAGGTTGAGAGTTCAAATCCAGCTGAGTTCCTGCTAATTTCACTTTGCAGCATGTTTTGGAGAATAACATCCAGAAGAGAACTGGAAAGAGATGGAAAGCTGAGGAGATTCTCAGAGAGCATGGTGGCCTCTGTGATAAGCTGCTGTCTATGTGAACCACAGGTCGTGGGTTCAAGTTCAGCCCATGGCCTCAGACGGCATACTATAGCATGCCATTTTTGAGGATTTGAAAAATAGACGAAAATCACTCCGAGACCATGGGCTATAGCCCATGGCCTCGGACGGCATACTATAGCATGTCGTTTTTCATCATTTTTGAGGATTTGAAAAAAGACGAAAATCACTCCGAGACAATGGACTATAGCCCATGGTCTCGGAGTTATTTTCGTCTTTTTTTCAAATCCTCAAAAATGATGAAAAACACTCTGAGACCATGGGCTATAGCCCATGGCCTCGGACGGCATACTATAGCATGCTGTTTTTCATCATTTTTGAGGATTT
Source organism: Electrona antarctica (assembly GCF_951216825.1). Classification (NCBI taxonomy): domain Eukaryota; kingdom Metazoa; phylum Chordata; class Actinopteri; order Myctophiformes; family Myctophidae; genus Electrona; species Electrona antarctica. Next base: position 28,015,324 of record NC_136796.1, on the reverse strand, counting down.
GAAAAAAAGACGAAAATCACTCCGAGACAATGGACTATAGCCCATGGTCTCGGAGTGATTTTCGTCTTTTTTTCAAATCCTCAAAAATGATGAAAAACACTCCGAGACCATGGGCTATAGCCCATGGCCTCGGACGGCATACTATAGCATGCCGTTTTTCATCATTTTTGAGGATTTGAAAAAATGACGAAAATCACTCCGAGACAATGGACTATAGCCCATGGTCTCGGAGTGATTTTCGTCTTTTTTTCAAATCCTCAAAAATGATGAAAAACACTCCGAGACCATGGGCTATAGCTCGGACGGCATACTATAGCATACCGTTTTTCATCATTTTTGAGGATTTGAAAAAATGATGAAAATCACTCTGAGACAATGGACTATAGCCCATATATATAGTTTTTCTCAGCTCAATCAACAGGACCAGAACACACCTGGGCTGGCTGCCAGGATCACATCCACCAATGGGGAGGCTGTCTGTGTCCTGTCATGGTTTCTCCTCTGTATTATCTGATTAACATCCACGATAACACTTAAAAGCACTAAAGACACCTTTGATGCACAGCACCATTCAAATGCTCTGTACATGATCCCAAGGCCCCATTTGAAAAGTAACACCAAGAAGAACAACTTTCAACTTCAAAATCACTGAGAGCTCAGTGGCACCCTTGTAAAGATGATGTCCATGTGAGCCAGAGGTTGTGAGTTCAAATCCAGCTGAGTTCCTGCTAATTTCACTTTGCAGCATGTTTTGGAGAATAACATCCAGAAGAGAACTGGAAAGAGATGGAAAGCTGAGGAGATTCTCAGAGAGCATGGTGGCCTCTGTGATAAGCTGCTGTCTATGTGAACCACAGGTCGTGGGTTCAAGTTCAGCCCATGGCCTCAGACGGCATACTATAGCATGCCATTTTTGAGGATTTGAAAAATAGACGAAAATCACTCCGAGACCATGGGCTATAGCCCATGGCCTCGGACGGCATACTATAGCATGCCGTTTTTCATCATTTTTGAGGATTTGAAAAAATGACGAAAATCACTCCGAGACAATGGACTATAGCCCATGGTCTCGGAGTTATTTTCGTCTTTTTTTCAAATCCTCAAAAATTATGAAAAACACTCTGAGACCATGGGCTATAGCCCATGGCCTCGGACGGCATACTATAGCATGCTGTTTTTCATCATTTTTGAGGATTTGAAAAAAAGACGAAAATCACTCCGAGACAATGGACTATAGCCCATGGTCTCGGAGTGATTTTCGTCTTTTTTTCAAATCCTCAAAAATGATGAAAAACACTCCGAGACCATGGGCTATAGCCCATGGCCTCGGACGGCATACTATAGCATGCCGTTTTTCATCATTTTTGAGGATTTGAAAAAATGACGAAAATCACTCCGAGACAATGGACTATAGCCCATGGTCTCGGAGTGATTTTCGTCTTTTTTTCAAATCCTCAAAAATGATGAAAAACACTCCGAGACCATGGGCTATAGCCCATGGCCTCGGACGGCATACTATAGCATGCCGTTTTTCATCATTTTTGAGGATTTGAAAAAATGACGAAAATCACTCCGAGACAATGGACTATAGCCCATGGTCTCGGAGTGATTTTCGTCTTTTTTCAAATCCTCAAAAATGATGAAAAACACTCCGAGACCATGGGCTATAGCCCATGGCCTCGGACGGCATACTATAGCATACCGTTTTTCATCATTTTTGAGGATTTGAAAAAATGATGAAAATCACTCTGAGACAATGGCCTATAGCCCATATATATAGTTTTTCTCAGCTCAATCAACAGGACCAGAACACACCTGGGCTGGCTGCCAGGATCACATCCACCAATGGGGAGGCTGTCTGTGTCCTGTCATGGTTTCTCCTCTGTATTATCTGATTAACATCCACGATAACACTTAAAAGCACTAAAGACACCTTTGATGCACAGCACCATTCAAATGCTCTGTACATGATCCCAAGGCCCCATTTGAAAAGTAACACCAAGAAGAACAACTTTCAACTTAAAAATCACTGAGAGCTCAGTGGCACCCTTGTAAAGATGATGTCCATGTGAGCCAGAGGTTGTGAGTTCAAATCCAGCTGAGTTCCTGCTAATTTCACTTTGCAGCATGTTTTGGAGAATAACATCCAGAAGAGAACTGGAAAGAGATGGAAAGCTGAGGAGATTCTCAGAGAGCATGGTGGCCTCTGTGATAAGCTGCTGTCTATGTGAACCACAGGTCGTGGGTTCAAGTTCAGCCCATGGCCTCAGACGGCGTACTATAGCATGCCATTTTTGAGGATTTGAAAAATAGACGAAAATCACTCCGAGACCATGGGCTATAGCCCATGGCCTCGGACGGCATACTATAGCATGTCGTTTTTCATCATTTTTGAGGATTTGAAAAAAGACGAAAATCACTCCGAGACAATGGACTATAGCCCATGGTCTCGGAGTTATTTTCGTCTTTTTTTCAAATCCTCAAAAATGATGAAAAACACTCTGAGACCATGGGCTATAGCCCATGGCCTCGGACGGCATACTATAGCATGCTGTTTTTCATCATTTTTGAGGATTTGAAAAAAAGACGAAAATCACTCCGAGACAATGGACTATAGCCCATGGTCTCGGAGTGATTTTCGTCTTTTTTTCAAATCCTCAAAAATGATGAAAAACACTCCGAGACCATGGGCTATAGCCCATGGCCTCGGACGGCATACTATAGCATGCCGTTTTTCATCATTTTTGAGGATTTGAAAAAATGACGAAAATCACTCCGAGACAATGGACTATAGCCCATGGTCTCGGAGTGATTTTCGTCTTTTTTTCAAATCCTCAAAAATGATGAAAAACACTCCGAGACCATGGGCTATAGCCCATGGCCTCGGACGGCATACTATAGCATGCCGTTTTTCATCATTTTTGAGGATTTGAAAAAATGACGAAAATCACTCCGAGACAATGGACTATAGCCCATGGTCTCGGAGTGATTTTCGTCTTTTTTTCAAATCCTCAAAAATGATGAAAAACACTCCGAGACCATGGGCTATAGCCCATGGCCTCGGACGGCATACTATAGCATGCCGTTTTTCATCATTTTTGAGGATTTGAAAAAATGACGAAAATCACTCCGAGACAATGGACTATAGCCCATGGTCTCGGAGTTATTTTCGTCTTTTTTTCAAATCCTCAAAAATGATGAAAAACACTCTGAGACCATGGGCTATAGCCCATGGCCTCGGACGGCATACTATAGCATGCTGTTTTTCATCATTTTTGAGGATTTGAAAAAAAGACGAAAATCACTCCGAGACAATGGACTATAGCCCATGGTCTCGGAGTGATTTTCGTCTTTTTTTCAAATCCTCAAAAATGATGAAAAACACTCCGAGACCATGGGCTATAGCCCATGGCCTCGGACGGCATACTATAGCATGCCGTTTTTCATCATTTTTGAGGATTTGAAAAAATGACGAAAATCACTCCGAGACAATGGACTATAGCCCATGGTCTCGGAGTGATTTTCGTCTTTTTTTCAAATCCTCAAAAATGATGAAAAACACTCCGAGACCATGGGCTATAGCTCGGACGGCATACTATAGCATACCGTTTTTCATCATTTTTGAGGATTTGAAAAAATGATGAAAATCACTCTGAGACAATGGACTATAGCCCATATATATAGTTTTTCTCAGCTCAATCAACAGGACCAGAACACACCTGGGCTGGCTGCCAGGATCACATCCACCAATGGGGAGGCTGTCTGTGTCCTGTCATGGTTTCTCCTCTGTATTATCTGATTAACATCCACGATAACACTTAAAAGCACTAAAGACACCTTTGATGCACAGCACCATTCAAATGCTCTGTACATGATCCCAAGGCCCCATTTGAAAAGTAACACCAAGAAGAACAACTTTCAACTTCAAAATCACTGAGAGCTCAGTGGCACCCTTGTAAAGATGATGTCCATGTGAGCCAGAGGTTGTGAGTTCAAATCCAGCTGAGTTCCTGCTAATTTCACTTTGCAGCATGTTTTGGAGAATAACATCCAGAAGAGAACTGGAAAGAGATGGAAAGCTGAGGAGATTCTCAGAGAGCATGGTGGCCTCTGTGATAAGCTGCTGTCTATGTGAACCACAGGTCGTGGGTTCAAGTTCAGCCCATGGCCTCAGACGGCATACTATAGCATGCCATTTTTGAGGATTTGAAAAATAGACGAAAATCACTCCGAGACCATGGGCTATAGCCCATGGCCTCGGACGGCATACTATAGCATGCCGTTTTTCATCATTTTTGAGGATTTGAAAAAATGACGAAAATCACTCCGAGACAATGGACTATAGCCCATGGTCTCGGAGTTATTTTCGTCTTTTTTTCAAATCCTCAAAAATTATGAAAAACACTCTGAGACCATGGGCTATAGCCCATGGCCTCGGACGGCATACTATAGCATGCTGTTTTTCATCATTTTTGAGGATTTGAAAAAAAGACGAAAATCACTCCGAGACAATGGACTATAGCCCATGGTCTCGGAGTGATTTTCGTCTTTTTTTCAAATCCTCAAAAATGATGAAAAACACTCCGAGACCATGGGCTATAGCCCATGGCCTCGGACGGCATACTATAGCATGCCGTTTTTCATCATTTTTGAGGATTTGAAAAAATGACGAAAATCACTCCGAGACAATGGACTATAGCCCATGGTCTCGGAGTGATTTTCGTCTTTTTTTCAAATCCTCAAAAATGATGAAAAACACTCCGAGACCATGGGCTATAGCCCATGGCCTCGGACGGCATACTATAGCATGCCGTTTTTCATCATTTTTGAGGATTTGAAAAAATGACGAAAATCACTCCGAGACAATGGACTATAGCCCATGGTCTCGGAGTGATTTTCGTCTTTTTTCAAATCCTCAAAAATGATGAAAAACACTCCGAGACCATGGGCTATAGCCCATGGCCTCGGACGGCATACTATAGCATACCGTTTTTCATCATTTTTGAGGATTTGAAAAAATGATGAAAATCACTCTGAGACAATGGCCTATAGCCCATATATATAGTTTTTCTCAGCTCAATCAACAGGACCAGAACACACCTGGGCTGGCTGCCAGGATCACATCCACCAATGGGGAGGCTGTCTGTGTCCTGTCATGGTTTCTCCTCTGTATTATCTGATTAACATCCACGATAACACTTAAAAGCACTAAAGACACCTTTGATGCACAGCACCATTCAAATGCTCTGTACATGATCCCAAGGCCCCATTTGAAAAGTAACACCAAGAAGAACAACTTTCAACTTAAAAATCACTGAGAGCTCAGTGGCACCCTTGTAAAGATGATGTCCATGTGAGCCAGAGGTTGTGAGTTCAAATCCAGCTGAGTTCCTGCTAATTTCACTTTGCAGCATGTTTTGGAGAATAACATCCAGAAGAGAACTGGAAAGAGATGGAAAGCTGAGGAGATTCTCAGAGAGCATGGTGGCCTCTGTGATAAGCTGCTGTCTATGTGAACCACAGGTCGTGGGTTCAAGTTCAGCCCATGGCCTCAGACGGCATACTATAGCATGCCATTTTTGAGGATTTGAAAAATAGACGAAAATCACTCCGAGACCATGGGCTATAGCCCATGGCCTCGGAAGGCATACTATAGCATGTCGTTTTTCATCATTTTTGAGGATTTGAAAAAAGACGAAAATCACTCCGAGACAATGGACTATAGCCCATGGTCTCGGAGTTATTTTCGTCTTTTTTTCAAATCCTCAAAAATGATGAAAAACACTCTGAGACCATGGGCTATAGCCCATGGCCTCGGACGGCATACTATAGCATGCTGTTTTTCATCATTTTTGAGGATTTAAAAAAAACGAAAATCACTCCGAGACAATGGACTATAGCCCATGGTCTCGGAGTGATTTTCGTCTTTTTTTCAAATCCTCAAAAATGATGAAAAACACTCCGAGACCATGGGCTATAGCCCATGGCCTCGGACGGCATACTATAGCATGCCGTTTTTCATCATTTTTGAGGATTTGAAAAAATGACGAAAATCACTCCGAGACAATGGACTATAGCCCATGGTCTCGGAGTGATTTTCGTCTTTTTTTCAAATCCTCAAAAATGATGAAAAACACTCCGAGACCATGGGCTATAGCCCATGGCCTCGGACGGCATACTATAGCATACCGTTTTTCATCATTTTTGAGGATTTGAAAAAATGATGAAAATCACTCTGAGACAATGGACTATAGCCCATATATATAGTTTTTCTCAGCTCAATCAACAGGACCAGAACACACCTGGGCTGGCTGCCAGGATCACATCCACCAATGGGGAGGCTGTCTGTGTCCTGTCATGGTTTCTCCTCTGTATTATCTGATTAACATCCACGATAACACTTAAAAGCACTAAAGACACCTTTGATGCACAGCACCATTCAAATGCTCTGTACATGATCCCAAGGCCCCATTTGAAAAGTAACACCAAGAAGAACAACTTTCAACTTAAAAATCACTGAGAGCTCAGTGGCACCCTTGTAAAGATGATGTCCATGTGAGCCAGAGGTTGTGAGTTCAAATCCAGCTGAGTTCCTGCTAATTTCACTTTGCAGCATGTTTTGGAGAATAACATCCAGAAGAGAACTGGAAAGAGATGGAAAGCTGAGGAGATTCTCAGAGAGCATGGTGGCCTCTGTGATAAGCTGCTGTCTATGTGAACCACAGGTCGTGGGTTCAAGTTCAGCCCATGGCCTCAGACGGCATACTATAGCATGCCATTTTTGAGGATTTGAAAAAAAGACGAAAATCACTCCGAGACCATGGGCTATAGCCCATGGCCTCGGACGGCATACTATAGCATGCTGTTTTTCATCATTTTTGAGGATTTAAAAAAAACGAAAATCACTCCGAGACAATGGACTATAGCCCATGGTCTCGGAGTGATTTTCGTCTTTTTTTCAAATCCTCAAAAATGATGAAAAACACTCCGAGACCATGGGCTATAGCCCATGGCCTCGGACGGCATACTATAGCATGCCGTTTTTCATCATTTTTGAGGATTTGAAAAAATGACGAAAATCACTCCGAGACAATGGACTATAGCCCATGGTCTCGGAGTGATTTTCGTCTTTTTTTCAAATCCTCAAAAATGATGAAAAACACTCCGAGACCATGGGCTATAGCCCATGGCCTCGGACGGCATACTATAGCATACCGTTTTTCATCATTTTTGAGGATTTGAAAAAATGATGAAAATCACTCTGAGACAATGGACTATAGCCCATATATATAGTTTTTCTCAGCTCAATCAACAGGACCAGAACACACCTGGGCTGGCTGCCAGGATCACATCCACCAATGGGGAGGCTGTCTGTGTCCTGTCATGGTTTCTCCTCTGTATTATCTGATTAACATCCACGATAACACTTAAAAGCACTAAAGACACCTTTGATGCACAGCACCATTCAAATGCTCTGTACATGATCCCAAGGCCCCATTTGAAAAGTAACACCAAGAAGAACAACTTTCAACTTAAAAATCACTGAGAGCTCAGTGGCACCCTTGTAAAGATGATGTCCATGTGAGCCAGAGGTTGTGAGTTCAAATCCAGCTGAGTTCCTGCTAATTTCACTTTGCAGCATGTTTTGGAGAATAACATCCAGAAGAGAACTGGAAAGAGATGGAAAGCTGAGGAGATTCTCAGAGAGCATGGTGGCCTCTGTGATAAGCTGCTGTCTATGTGAACCACAGGTCGTGGGTTCAAGTTCAGCCCATGGCCTCAGACGGCATACTATAGCATGCCATTTTTGAGGATTTGAAAAAAAGACGAAAATCACTCCGAGACCATGGGCTATAGCCCATGGCCTCGGACGGCATACTATAGCATGTCGTTTTTCATCATTATTGAGGATTTGAAAAAAAACGAAAATCACTCCGAGACAATGGACTATAGCCCATGGTCTCGGAGTGATTTTCGTCTTTTTTTCAAATCCTCAAAAATGATGAAAAACACTCCGAGACCATGGGCTATAGCCCATGGTCTCGGACGGCATACTATAGCATGCCGTTTTTCATCATTTTTGAGGATTTGAAAAAAAGATGAAAATCACTCAGAGACAATGGACTATAGCCCATGGTCTCGGAGTGATTTTCGTCTTTTTTTCAAATCCTCAAAAATGATGAAAAACACTCCGAGACCATGGGCTATAGCCCATGGCCTCGGACTGCATACTATAGCATGCCGTTTTTCATCATTTTTGAGGATTTGAAAAAATGACGAAAATCACTCCGAGACAATGGACTATAGCCCATGTTCTCGGAGTTATTTTCGTCTTTTTTTCAAATCCTCAAAAATGATGAAAGACACTCCGAGACCATGGGCTATAGCCCATGGCCTCGGACGGCATACTATAGCATGCCGTTTTTCATCGTTTTTGAGGATTTGAAAAAATGACGAAAATCACTCCGAGACAATGGACTATAGCCCATGGTCTCGGAGTGATTTTCGTCTTTTTTTCAAATCCTCAAAAATGATGAAAAACACTCCGAGACCATGGGCTATAGCCCATGGCCTCGGACGGCATACTATAGCATACCGTTTTTCATCATTTTTGAGGATTTGAAAAAATGATGAAAATCACTCTGAGACAATGGACTATAGCCCATATATATAGTTTTTCTCAGCTCAATCAACAGGACCAGAACACACCTGGGCTGGCTGCCAGGATCACATCCACCAATGGGGAGGCTGTCTGTGTCCTGTCATGGTTTCTCCTCTGTATTATCTGATTAACATCCACGATAACACTTAAAAGCACTAAAGACACCTTTGATGCACAGCACCATTCAAATGCTCTGTACATGATCCCAAGGCCCCATTTGAAAAGTAACACCAAGAAGAACAACTTTCAACTTAAAAATCACTGAGAGCTCAGTGGCACCCTTGTAAAGATGATGTCCATGTGAGCCAGAGGTTGTGAGTTCAAATCCAGCTGAGTTCCTGCTAATTTCACTTTGCAGCATGTTTTGGAGAATAACATCCAGAAGAGAACTGGAAAGAGATGGAAAGCTGAGGAGATTCTCAGAGAGCATGGTGGCCTCTGTGATAAGCTGCTGTCTATGTGAACCACATGTCGTGGGTTCAAGTTCAGCCCATGGCCTCAGACGGCATACTATAGCATGCCATTTTTGAGGATTTGAAAAATAGACGAAAATCACTCCGAGACCATGGGCTATAGCCCATGGCCTCGGACGGCATACTATAGCATGTCGTTTTTCATCATTATTGAGGATTTGAAAAAAGACGAAAATCACTCCGAGACAATGGACTATAGCCCATGGTCTCGGAGTGATTTTCGTCTTTTTTTCAAATCCTCAAAAATGATGAAAAACACTCCGAGACCATGGGCTATAGCCCATGGCCTCGGACGGCATACTATAGCATGCCGTTTTTCATCATTTTTGAGGATTTGAAAAAAAGATGAAAATCACTCTGAGACAATGGACTATAGCCCATATATATAGTTTTTCTCAGCTCAATCAACAGGACCAGAACACACCTGGGCTGGCTGCCAGGATCACATCCACCAATGGGGAGGCTGTCTGTGTCCTGTCATGGTTTCTCCTCTGTATTATCTGATTAACATCCACGATAACACTTAAAAGCACTAAAGACACCTTTGATGCACAGCACCATTCAAATGCTCTGTACATGATCCCAAGGCCCCATTTGAAAAGTAACACCAAGAAGAACAACTTTCAACTTAAAAATCACTGAGAGCTCAGTGGCACCCTTGTAAAGATGATGTCCATGTGAGCCAGAGGTTGTGAGTTCAAATCCAGCTGAGTTCCTGCTAATTTCACTTTGCAGCATGTTTTGGAGAATAACATCCAGAAGAGAACTGGAAAGAGATGGAAAGCTGAGGAAATTCTCAGAGAGCATGGTGGCCTCTGTGATAAGCTGCTGTCTATGTGAACCACAGGTCGTGGGTTCAAGTTCAGCCCATGGCCTCAGACGGCATACTATAGCATGCCATTTTTGAGGATTTGAAAAATGATGAAAAACACTCCGAGACCATGGGCTATAGCCCATGGCCTCGGACGGCATTCTATAGCATGCCGTTTTTCATCATTTTTGAGGATTTGAAAAAAAGATGAAAATCACTCTGAGACAATGGACTATAGCCCATGGTCTCGGAGTGATTTTCGTCTTTTTTTCAAATCCTCAAAAATGATGAAAAACACTCCGAGACCATGGGCTATAGCCCATGGCCTCGGACGGCATACTATAGCATGCCGTTTTTCATCATTTTTGAGGATTTTAAAAAATGACGAAAATCACTCCGAGACAATGGACTATAGCCCATGGTCTCGGAGTGATTTTCGTCTTTTTTTCAAATCCTCAAAAATGATGAAAAACACTCCGAGACCATGGGCTATAGCCCATGGCCTCGGACGGCATACTGTAGCATACCGTTTTTCATCATTTTTGAGGATTTGAAAAAATGATGAAAATCACTCCGAGACAATGGACTATAGCCCATGGTCTCGGAGTGATTTTCGTCTTTTTTCAAATCCTCAAAAAGGATGAAAAACACTCCGAGACCATGGGCTATAGCCCATGGCCTCGGACGGCATTCTATAGCATGCCGTTTTTCATCATTTTTGAGGATTTGAAAAAAAGATGAAAATCACTCCGAGACAATGGACTATAGCCCATGGTCTCGGAGTGAAAAATGGTTTGTATATAAAATATATTTGTATATAAAAACAAAGAAATTATTTTTAAAAATCAGGAAGACCGCCCCCTGCCTGGTCTCACCCCTCTCCTACTCTCCCCCTGCCTGGCCTCCCCCCTCGCCTACTCTTCCCCTGCCTGGCCTCCCCCCTCACCTACTCTTCCCCTGCCTGGCCTCCCCCCTCTCCTACTCTCCCCCTGCCTGGCATCCACCCTCTCCTACTCTCCCCCTTCCTGGCCTCCCCCCTCTCCTGCTCTCCCCCTGCCTGGCCCCCCTCGCCTACTCTACCCGTGCCTTTATCCACCAGGGCACTTAACTGCACACACTACTACCTACTGTAGGTGTTGGTGATTTGAACTAGCACCATCCTACTAGGAGTATGTCGGCCTGCATACTTCTACTAGGTAGTCTACAGATATCATCTGATTTATCCACTGGGCCACACCTACTCTAGGTGTCGGTGATTTGAACCATCACCACCTACTAGGAGTATGTCGGGTTTGAACCGGCACACTTCTACTAGGTATACTACGGATATCATCTGACTTATCCGTTGGGCCACTTACCGGCACACAATCATGGTGAATTTCTGGGCTACTTTAAAGTTGTCCTTCTGGAAATCAGTGTGCAAAGCAAAGTGTCAGAGTTATGACTAATGTCGGATTTGAACCCTGGACCTGTGGCTCCCAAGGACAGCCTCTCATCACACTGAGCTAAGTGCTGGTTACTACAACACAGCTTTTCTGTGCTACTTGATGTCAGTGTGGAAAGCAAAGTGTCACCGTAAAGACTTGGGGGGGATTGCACCCTGGACCTTTATTTTTTGGTTTGAACAAGGGGGGTTTGAACTCACCATCTCCCAATCATGTGGCAGCATCCTAACACACTGAGCCACTGGGTCAAGACAATTCACACTGCTTTTTTGTTGGTTTTCTTCTTCTGAAATCGGTCTTGAAAGTAAAGACTTGAGTGGGGTTTGAACTCACCATCTCCCGACCATGTGGCAGCATCCTAACACACTGAGGCATTGGGTCCAGACAATTCACACTGCTTTTTTGTTGGTTTTATTCTTCTGAAATCGGTCTTGAAAGTAAAGACTTGAGTGTGGTTTGAACTCACCATCTCCCGATCATGTGGCAGCGTCCTAACACACTGTCCCACTGGGTCCAGACAATTCACACAGCTTTTTTGTTTGTTTTCTTCTTCTGAAATCGGTCATGAAAGTAAAGACTTGAGTGGGGTTTGAACTCACCATCTCCCGATCATGTGGCAGCGTCCTAACACACTGGGTCCAGACAATTCACACTGTTTTTTGTTGGTTTTCTTCTTCTGAAATCTGTCTTGAAAGTAAAGACTTGAGTGTGGTTTGAACTCACCATCTCCCGATCATGTGGCAGCATCCTAACACACTGAACCATTGGGTCCAGACAATTCACACTGCTTTTTTGTTGCTTTTCTTCTTCTGAAATCGGTCTTGAAAGTAAAGACTTGAGTGGGGTATGAACTCACCATCTCCCGATCATGTGGCAGCATCCTAACACACTGAACCATTGGGTCCAGACAATTCACACTGCTTTTTTGTTGCTTTTCTTCTTCTGAAATCGGTCATGAAAGTAAAGACTTGAGTGGGGTTTGAACTCACCATCTCCCGATCATGTGGCAGCGTCCTAACACACTGGGTCCAGACAATTCACACTGTTTTTTGTTGGTTTTCTTCTTCTGAAATCTGTCTTGAAAGTAAAGACTTGAGTGTGGTTTGAACTCACCATCTCCCGATCATGTGGCAGCATCCTAACACACTGAACCATTGGGTCCAGACAATTCACACTGCTTTTTTGTTGCTTTTCTTCTTCTGAAATCGGTCTTGAAAGTAAAGACTTGAGTGGGGTATGAACTCACCATCTCCCGATAATGTGGCAGCGTTCTAACACACTGCGCCACTGGTTCCAGACAATTCACACTGCTTTTTTGTTTGTTTTGTTCTGGTACCATATGGTAACCAATCTGGTACCAGACAACTAGGGTTAGGGTTAGGTGATGGACAAGATGGAAGTGATGATGAATGATGATTTTAACTGACAAGAAAGGAAACGGGTAACAATCAGTAGTGCAAAAAAACCAAAGGCATAATCAGCCGCGTTAACACCAAGGAAGCTAGAAGCAGCTTCTTGCTTCGTGCTCCCATGTTATCTCTATGTATACCAGCTTTTTCGTTTTGAAGCTTGGAATGAACAGCTTTTTTTCTCCTGAAAACTCAACTTTGACGCAGCTTTTAAAAGCTGGGTTTTGGCTTCGAGTTTTCACATTTTTCAATTCTGAACAAAAAAAGGAAAAAAATAGCAAATTTCTGTTTGCTGGACTCAAACAGAATTATACTAAGGCACCACCATTTTTGTGATTTTTCGGTTAGTGTTTTCCCATTTTTCAATTCTGAACAAAAAAAGGAAAAAAATAGCAAATTTATTTTTGCTGGATTAAATTGAACAAATATACTTATACTAAGGTCCCTTGACCCTAGAATGGGGTTGCTAGGTGTAAGTATGTAGGACTAGTAGCATGCCAAAGTTTGTGCTATTGCCATAGAGAATGCATTGGGCGTTTAAGTTAAATAACTCAGGAACTACAAAACATTTCAAAGTAAAAAGTTCCAGCATGTGTCTCCACAGTAAGCTGAATAATAAAAAGTGTGAATGGAGTTTCTAGGTGAAAGTGCTTTTTTTACGTGCCAATGTCTGCCATTGAGCCCCATTGTAAATGTCTCAAATTTGAAAGCACTATATTTCTAAAACTATGAAACATTTCAAAGATTCCTTTTCAGGCAAACATGTCCACCGTAAGATGAACCTAAGTAGGCTAGAATGAAATGAAATCTATATTTACCCAGGGTATCTGGGCTAAGCTCAAGAACTTGTTTCCAGCCAGGCCCTGCTCATAGAACACATTTCATCGTAGTGGTTGATGCCTTGTTCAAGGGCATTTCAGCGGTGGTAATTTTAACGCGTCGGACGGCTGGTTCGAACTGGGAACCTTCCGGTATCTAGACCCCGCCGCTATCCATTCGGCCACCACTGCCACAATGGGGTTGCTAGGTGTAAGTATGTAGGACTAGTAGCATGCCAAAGTTTGTGCTATTGCCATAGAGAATGCATTGGGCGTTTAAGTTAAATAACTCAGGAACTACAAAACATTTCAAAGTAAAAAGTTCCAGCATGTGTCTCCACAGTAAGCTGAATTATAAAAAGTGTGAATGGAGTTTCTAGGTGAAAGTGCTTTTTTGACGTGCCAATGTCTGCCATTGAGCCCCATTGTAAATGTCTCAAATTTGAAAGCACTATATTTCTAAAACTATGAAACATTTCAAAGATTCCTTTTCAGGCAAACATGTCCACCGTAAGATGAACCTAAGTAGGCTAGAATGGGGTTGCTATGTGTAAGTATGTAGGACTAGTAGCATGCCAAAGTTTGTGCTATTGCCATAGAGAATGCATTGGGCGTTTAAGGTAAATAACTCAGGAACTACAAAACATTTCAAAGTAAAAAGTTCCAGCATGTGTCTCCACAGTAAGCTGAATAATAAAAAGTGTGAATGGAGTTTCTAGGTGAAAGTGCTTTTTTGACGTGCCAATGTCTGCCATTGACCCCCATTATACATTTCTCATGAAAAACATGGTGATACCAGCATCATCACATGCTCATGAGGCTGAGCAGTATATAGTCTTCTGCATTCCAAGAAAGACACCTGACCCATGGCTGACATTTTGTGTGTTTGAGAAGTTAAATGTTACGTTACGCAAAAGGTCAGCCGAGAGTAAACAACCGGAGGCAGGGAGAGATAGAGAGAGAGAGAGAGAGATGGTGACACGGCGGCATTTTCCCTTCACAGAGATTAAATTGAAAGTGCCAAGGAAAATGTGGAAGTGTTTTTTTCTCCTTCTCCTCTTTGCCTTCGCAGTGAAGAGCTGCGTGGAAAGCATTCTTCAAAGCATGCAGCTATGTGTGTGTGTGTGTGTGTGTGTGTGTGTGTGTGTGTGTGTGTGCGTGCGTGCGTGCGTGCGTGCCACTGCGTGCGTGCGTTTGAGAGAGATCGAGGGACACAGGTAACTCAACGAGGTTGGGAGAAAAAAACAACAACAACCATAATGAATAATAAAAATGTGATTTCTTTCATTTTTATTCAGCGTCTCCACACATATTTCAATACATATTTACACGTTTTTGTACAATGAATATATCTTTTTTATGTGTAACCTATTGTGGACTTTTAGCCCCGAGGTTGTGTCACAAATACATAATTCACAGTGCAATATGAACTTTGTGCACTCATGTCAGTTTTATGTACACACACACACACACACACACACACACACACACACACACACACACACACACACACACACACACACACACACACACACACACACACACACACACACACACACACACACACACACACACACACACACAACACACACACACACACAAAAACGTGTGCATGCTGTACACGTATGAACCACAGACATAAAGGAAATCCATTCAAATTGCTTTGCACACAATCAAATCCTCAACCTTAATTAATCCATTTGTAACACCGGGAGCGTACAAGTGGGACCAAATGGACCTGTGCTCTCCAGGAGTTAAATTAACGCTCACGATTTGACAGCGCAGTGATTGATTGTCCAGACCTGGCACAGTGGAACCAATTAAAGATTGTCTGGATAGTACAAAGACCCTCCCTATCCGGAACCCGCAGGCAGACCCAGAGTCGATGCTCAAAGTACCATAATTGGAATTTAATTGGCCTTCCATCTGACCCAGATTTCTGAATGTGCAGTGCTTCTGCAGATGCACCGGATTTAATAAGACTAACAATAATAAAAAACGCTACATCTGCCTGTCACGACAGAACCGCTATTCAGAACGTGGGTACGCCGACATCACCAAGGCATGGCGACCTGCGGGTTTCAATGGCAGACGGAGTAGGTACAGGGAGGGGGAGAGGGGGATTCTGTAGGATTAAGGAGGAGTGAGCGGATTCTAGGAGCCGAGGTCGGGATTATTCTCCCGCAGACGTGCCATTCGAGTGACAAACCATCAACAACATCAAATTCCGGGGCTACCTGGGACCAGTTCAGAGCCGTTCCGATTACAAAACACAACCGATAGGGGCGAACGGCAGCAGCCGAATATACACCACCTTAAGAATAACTCAAATGCACAGTGTTGGACTGATGTTTCTCAGGGTTTGAACTCCTACCGCTTATCCAGCCATATTATCTGGATAGTACGACAAATGGTTAAAATAGATAATCTACAAGCTGACAATTTTTGCTAAATTGTCAAAAGTTTTGATCATTTTTGACAATATAATGAGAAAATAGGAACGCCGGGATGAAAGTGGTTAAACCCCGTTTCTATGCCCTTCAGGTGGTTTTAGTTCAACTGTTCCTTCAGCTCCAAAAGTAATCTGTCAGAACGGCGATAATTCAATCCTTTCTGTAGCTGCGAGGGGCTAATTCTTCCCAAGCAATTTGACATCCAATCAGACTTGTTTGCTTCATCATACATCAAATCCAGGGAGCGCTAGTGGTATGGGACACAACCCAACACTGTGGAGAAGGTCAGATGCATGCCATGATGTGAGCATAAAGTGAATGCACCTCTGAGAATTATCTTTGGTTGCGACCTTTTAGGAAATATTTGAGCTACTATTTTGGCTGCTCAGCGTAAAATAAGAGGTTATTTTAAGGGCAAGAGTTCCATAAAAGATGAGAAAAGGGGGTCTTGCTTGACCCCCCTCCCCCCCATTTTGACTTGGCAGTCTAGCCACATAAATTACATTTCTTATTAGGCAATATCATGTCTGCAATTTTCCCCCTGACTGTCAAACATTTAGACAATGATCAGTGTAGTTTTATACCACTGTGTGTGTGTGTGTGTGTGTGTGTGTGTGTGTGTGTGTGTGTGTGTGTGTGTGTGTGTGTGTGTGTGTGTGTGTGTGTGTGTGTGTGTGTGTGTGTGTGTGTGTGTGCGTGCGTGCGTGCGCGCATGTGTGCGTGCGTGCGTGCGTGCGTGCGTGCGTGCGTGCGTGTGTGCGTGTGTTCACAGTGATCTGGCACCGCCCTTCTCAACTTTCCGCATGCGCTGCGTGCATGTGTGTCTACTCTTCCCCCTCGCTGAGAATTTAGCGCGTTCGCAGCAGGAAGCGCTCACCTCCTTATTAGCTTCCCGTGGCACGTTGCGCTGTGTGTGACCCTTGAACTCCTTCCTCCCCTCCCTGGCACACCCCCACGCTCGCTGCCAGGGCCCTTGGGGAGACATCAGGCTTGTATTGGGTCTCGCTGCGGTGGGCCTGTGAGTCAGCCAGCCTGTTGGTCAGAGCGAGTAGAGGATTGCCTATGTCTTCCCGCCTGTCTCTTTAGCTAGCTCTCTCTCTACCATGTCCTCAAGACGAGGACAATCGTTATAGTAACTCTCCAATACCATGATGCATTATTTTGTGACACCTCATTTTGTACCAGGCGGAGGAAGGTTTTGCGGAATTTTTTTTGGCAAAAAATATCTTTCTGTTTCGTAGCACCAAGTGATTATTTTCAGACACGTATAGGAACACACAATGAACAATCATTGTGAACAATGCCCTTCGCACGTAACACGGATGCCACGACAAAAATACAGTACGTTGAATAGTAAGTTAGTGGGTGTGCAGATATACGACAGTACACAAACACAGTCCTAAAAAGTGCCGATGTATAAAACAGTAAAAAAAAAAGAAACAATGAGTTGATCATGGCAACATTAGTCCTTTTCTTCCTCTGTTCTCTGTTTTCTTTTGTTTTTGTATTACTGCATTGGCTCTCAACGTGCGGTCCGGTTATGGGCCGATTTGGTTTCCATTTGTACCTCCGGTGGTCCCCTGGACCCCGACGTCGAGAACAAGAGTTTTACTGGTCCCCTCCACCAATCGGAGGCAAGCAGCGAGTCCCGTCAGCAGAACAGATCGTCCTCCTCTTCCACGTCAAAGGAGGGCACAGTCTGTTCCAACGAGCTCACTTCCTGCTCGCTCTCCCGCGCCGTTCCTGACACAGCGGCCGTCGCCTGGTGGAACCACGGGTGTGCGAGGAGCTCACCGGCGGTCAGTCTCTCGGCAGGCTCCTTGCGCAGGAGGCTCTGCAGCAGGCACCGGGCCCCGGGCGAGAGTCCCTCGGGCAGGCAGCACTGGCCCCGGCGGATCTTGGAGAAGAGCGTGGCTGGGTCGGGATCGTGGAATGGGTAGCGGCCCACCAGCATGGTGTACAGCATGACGCCCAGGCTCCACACGTCGGCCATCTTGCCGGAGTACGGCGCCGAGCCGCTGAGGATCTCCGGGCTGACGTAGGCAGGGCAGCCGTGCGTGTCGGACATGGAGTCGTCTGCGGGGTCGGCCAGGACGTGGCAGTCCTCCACACTCTCCAGTCTCACCTGAGTCCTGCAGGAGACGGAGGAGGAGGACATGGTTAACACCGTCACATCGTCTCCAAACAGTGATTCTCAACATGTGGGCCAGGGGCCCCCAAATAATTGGCAAAACACTGAGATTGAAATGATTACACAACATTGATATTTTAAATATTATAGTGATACCAATAAATACGTGACACTTTCTGTGTGTGTGTGTGTGTGTGTGTGTGTGTGTGTGTGTGTGTGTGTGTGTGTGTGTGTGTGTGTGTGTGTGTGTGTGTGTGTGTGTGTGTGTGTGTGTGATAATCCATTGATCCGAGCCAGAACATAATCAATTGATTGATCATTCAAATCAAGGTACTCTGAAAATGAACGTGGCCCACACATCTGACCACTTGCCTTAGGCTGCGAACATTTTCGTGCATTTTCAAGTGGGCCCTAGATCCAGAAAAGGTTGAGAATCACTGTCTTAAAACAACTCTTACAACTTTTGACCAAAATCAAGGGCGGCTGTAGCTTAGTGCAGTGGTTCATGTGTCACAAACTAATAATATATTTGACCGTGGACCCCCTCCTGAAAAGATTTTGTGCTAGGGTTTTGTGCAAGATTTGAGTTAATAAATGTTTACAAAATGGGCCTGTTACAAAATGTTCACATATTTCAAGATGGGAGGTCTTCAGGAATTGTGTATTAAAAAACGGAACAAAAAAAATGTGACCTGTGTGTTCTCGAAAGAGGAAAGGTATTCAAAGCCAAAAGCGCATACCTTGATGGCGTAAGCACACTGTGTGTGTGTGTGTGTGTGTGTGTGTGTGTGTGTGTGTGTGTGTGTGTGTGTGTGTGTGTGTGTGTGTGTGTGTGTGTGTGTGTGTGTCTATTTCTGACAGCGATTATGTGCACCACTGTCAAACATGTCAGAGGGATGTTATGGTGAAGTCAGCGGTTGCATCATGGAAAATTCAGCATTCTCTAGCCTCAAGCTGCACACATGCACGCGTGTGCGCACGCACACACACAAACACAGAATGAGAGAGAGAGGAGTGGGGCAGTCGTCATTCCCCAATTCCTGCCCCTAATTAAACAATCACTAATTCCAATTCCTGGACATGGAAATTACAGATTGCAACTTTAACCCGGCATTCAGGGTGGGAACCCCTTTTGGTGTTTTAAGCATGATGTTATACTTTAGCTATTGAAAAATAGCAGATTAGCAGATTTTTCAAAAATAGCAGATCTACAAGCTCAAATCTTGAAGATGTGTGCAAATCTTTGAATATAATTATATTCTGTGAACATTTTTAACTCAAATCTTTGCTTCTGGGGGGGTCCCTGGAACAACATATTTTCAGATGGGGTCCACGGCCAAATACAGATAATTCTGGGGGTCCTTGACATGGAAAGGGTTGAGCACTACTGACATAGAAACAGAGTTTTTTCAGAAAACTGTTTTCACTGATTTTGAAGCCATTTTTTTAAATCGTCCTCAGGTCAAAATGGGTTAAGTCAGTGATTGTCTACGTTTGTCATTTGTAGTTTGATATGCATTAAAGACCCCCAT
This sequence comes from Electrona antarctica, assembly GCF_951216825.1. NCBI lineage: Eukaryota > Metazoa > Chordata > Actinopteri > Myctophiformes > Myctophidae > Electrona > Electrona antarctica. The sequence goes on along the minus strand of NC_136796.1, from coordinate 27,995,590 downwards.
TTGATACCAATGTTTTTTTGTCTGGATAGACAGTAACTCTGAGTGTACAAATGGAACGGGTCTCTCTCTCTAGGTCGTCCTCAGATCTCTAAGTGGTCCTCAGGTCCATCTGATTCCATTTGTACACCCTTGGTGTTACAAAGCCTACCCATAAGAGTCCTAACCTCTGAAACAGCCATAGGAGCTAGAACCGGTAAAGCATGCACGCACGCACAAACGCACACGCACACACACACACACACACACACACACACACACACACACACACACACACACACACACACACACAGAGAGAAAGTGTCACGTGAACTCGGGCCAAGATGAATTAGCCTAGCTGCCCGATAGCAACTTTCTCCTGACTTCCTGGCACTCGCACATAAACATAAGAATAAATCTACACCCACACAAACACAGCTCTCACTGTGCTATATTTAGCCATGTTAATGGGCCCAGTGGTGGAAAGTAACTAAGTACATTTACTCAAATACTGTACAGTAAGTACAATTGAAAGGTCCTTTTATGAGTATTCTGTTTTTTCCAAGACTTTACACTTCTACTCCACTACACCTCAAAGGCAGATTTAACACTTCTTTGTTTTACTCCGCTACAATCATTTGACAGTTTTAGCTACTAGTTACTTTGCAGATTTAGATTATTAATACAACTATGGGCTATTCGAAAATTGACAATCTACAAGCTCACAAGAGTAACTTTGCTGCCAATACTTTTGTTTTGTAGCCTACTTTTAGTAAGTAAAAGCTTGAATACAGGTAATTTACAGTAAGTTTTTTTTCATATTGTGGCACTGCTACTTTAACATACCGGGAAGTAAAAATCTGAGTACTTCTTCCAGCCCATGCCAACACTGTAGCAGCAGAAGGAGCGTGCATGCATGTATTTATTTTATTTAGCTCATAATGTAATGTAAAGTGGATGAAACCCTTATGAGATGCCCCCCCCCCCCCCCCCCACCGTCTCATTTTCAAGGGGGTCCTTGGGACTGTCACAGTTGCTGGGGAGCATGAGTTAATTGCCCGAAAATACATTATGCACATTCCCGTAAGTCTTTAGCCCTAGTGACAGACAGGAACGCTTGCACGCTCCCGCACGCACGCACGCACAGTCGCACACACGCACGCACACACACACACACACACACACACACACACACACACACACACACACACACACACACACACACACACACACACACACACACACACACACACACACACACACACACACACACACACACACACACACACACACACACACACACACACACACACACACACACACACACACACACTAGGAGATAAGAGTTTCATCACACATTGTACGGGTGAGGACACTTTCAGACACGTCACACACTCATCAGATGATAACACACGCGTGATTCGCCTGCACGCGTACATGAGTAATATAACACTGATGCCCCCATCAGTAGGAACAGGTACGATGGATGAATGCAGAGAGAGAGAGAGAGAGAGAGAGAGAGAGAGAGAGAGAAACATAATGGAGAGAGTTTAAGGGGTGGAGAGAATGAGTCATCCTTCTGTTGAAAATACACATCTTCTCTATCTCCTCCTTCCCTCCTATCTAACTGTCTCTCTCTCTCTCTCTTTGCTATCTGCACCTGGGTCCCACACACTCACGGCGCCAGCCATCC